>NC_048566.1:49261211-49604961 GCF_013265735.2 Oncorhynchus mykiss | reverse complement strand
ACGTAGAGCAATACAACACAAGAGAAGCGTCTGGACATGAACACAGAACCAATACTGCCTGTAGAGTGATGCTAGGGAGTGCTAGCTAAAGGGAGAATAATCAGGGTAGTGATGGAGTCCAGGTGTGCCTCATGATGGGGCGTAATGTCACAAACCGGCTCGAAGTTCGTAACAAAAAGGGTGACAACGTGGAGATAAGGAATAACAAAATACACTGCTCAAAAAAATAAAGGGAACACTAAAATAACACATCCTAGATCTGAATGAATGAAATATTCTTATTAAATACTTTTTTCTTTACATAGTTGAATGTGCTGACAACAAAATCACACAACAATTATCAATGGAAATCAAACTTATCAACCCATGGAGGTCTGGATTTGGAGTGACACTCAAAATTAAAGTGGAAAACCACACTACAGGCTGATCCAACTTTGATGTAATGTCCTTTAAACAAGTCAAAATGAGGCTCAGTAGTGTGTGTGGCCTCCACGTGCCTGTATGACCTCCCTACAACGCCTGGGCATGCTCCTGATGAGGTGGCAGATGGTCTCCTGAGGGATATCCTCCCAGACCTGGAATAAAGCATCCGCCAACTCCTGGACAGTCTGTGGTGCAACGTGGCATTGGTGGATGGAGCAAGACATGATGTCCCAGATGTGCTCAATTGGATTCAGGTCTGGGGAACGGGCGGGCCAGTCCATAGCATCAATGCCTTCCTCTTGCAGGAACTGCTGACACACTCCAGCCACATGAGGTCTAGCATTGTCTTGCATTAGGAGGAACCCAGGGCCAACCACACCAGCATATGGTCTCACAAGGGGTCTGAGGATCTCATCTCGGTACCTAATGGCAGTCAGGCTACCCCTGGCGAGCACATGGAGTGCTGTGCGGCCCCCCAAAGAAATGCCACCCCACACCATGACTGACCCACCGCCAAACCGGTCATGCTGAAGGATGTTGCAGCCAGCAGAGCGTTCTCCACGGCGTCTCCAGACTCTGTCACGTCTGTCACGTGCTCAGTGTGAACCTGCTTTCATCTGTGAAGAGCACAGGGCGCCAGTGGCGAATTTGCCAATCTTGGTGTTCTCTGGCAAATGCCAAACGTCCTGCACTGTGTTGGGCTGTAAGCACAACCCCCACCTGTGGACGGTGGGCCCTCATACCACCCTCATGGAGTCTGTTTCTGACCGTTTGAGCAGACACATGCACATTTGTGGCCTGCTGGAGGTCATTTTGCAGGGCTTTGGCAGTGCTCCTCCTGCTCCTCCTTGCACAAAGGTGGAGGTAGCGGTCCTGCTGCTGGGTTGTTGCACTCCGACGGCCTCCTCCACGTCTCCTGATGTACTGACCTGTCTCCTGGTAGCGCCTCCAAGCTCTGGACACTACGCTGACAGACACAGCAAACCTTCTTGCCACAGCTCGCATTGATGTTCCATCCTGGATGTGCTGCACTACCTGAGCCACATGTGTGGGTTGTAGACTCTGTCTCATGCTACCGCTAGAGTGAAAGCACCGCCAGCATTCAAAAGTGACCAAAACGTCAGCCAGGAAGCATAGGAACTGAGAAGTGGTCTGTGGTCACCACCTGCAGAACCACTCCTTTATGGGGGTGTCTTGCTAATTGCCTCTAACTTCCACCTGTTGTCTATTCCATTTGCACAAAAGCATGTGAAATTTATTGTCAATCAGTGTCGCTTCCTAAGTGGACAGTTCGATTTCACAGAAATGTGATTGACTTGGAGTTACATTGTGTTGTTTAAGTGTTCCCTTTATTTTTTGAGCAGTGTATATTTATTAACTGAAGTAAACTAAATACCATTAACAATGGTGTGTGTAATCAGTACTGTAAGTGAGTGGTTGCGTGCATAAATGTGATAATGAAAGATGTTGAAAGGTGCCAATGCAAACAAACAAAATTG
Source organism: Oncorhynchus mykiss (assembly GCF_013265735.2). NCBI lineage: Eukaryota > Metazoa > Chordata > Actinopteri > Salmoniformes > Salmonidae > Oncorhynchus > Oncorhynchus mykiss. The sequence goes on along the minus strand of NC_048566.1, from coordinate 49,603,039 downwards.
CCACAAAAATGGCACAACCAAAATCTATCTGTGTCTGCATATAGAGAGTCTCCCCAATCAATGGGGAAGAGGTGCATTTATCCTGGGACACACCCGGTCCCAGGTGTGTCCCATTTCACTGACGACCCTCAAGGCTCCGCCCACAGACATCCTATTAAGGTAAACAAGAGCAAAGAGAAAGAATTCGGCAGACAGATTGGGAGGGTTGTCACAGTAATGATGAGTTGCCAGGACCGCTTGTTAGTAAACCGGCAACGTCGAGCTCCAGAGTGGGGGAGCGGGAGTAGACGTGACAGTATCCCCCCTCCCTCCTGCTAGTTGACGGTGAACTATGTGGTCATTGAGGGCAGCAGTGTCGATCAGTTGGGAAAAGATCTTCTTATATCACTTGGTAGTTTTCTGAACGCATTCCACAAAGCTGTTTATCATGTCTGCCTTATCCACTGCCCCCATTTTGACGTTATAGTCAAGCACACAGTCTGGTTTGATGTTTCTCTCTTCCGTCAGGTGGTCCTCCATCCCGGTGACCGACATGGTTGACGTATGGACACTGGAGAGGACATGGATGTCTCGTTTGTCGTGCCACTTTACTGCCAGCTGTTGACCATTCTCCTTGAACTCAACCTCCCCCCTCTGCATCTTCCTGCTTCCGAATCCCGGCATTCCCTTCCTGTTCGACCTGACTGTGCCACAGGTCCCTGTGCTGTTGGAGAGCAGATGCTGGAAGACTTCTGTACCAATTGTCCACGTACAAAGTGTCAGGTTGGCTGTAGCATTGTTGAGGAAATGCAGGCATCACAGCAGAACTAGGAAGCGGTCTTGGGAAAAGAGAAGGGTGTTGCAAACATAGGATCTGTGCTCCAGTATTCCCTTAGGGAGTTCTTCTTTACTATTCCCATGAGAAGGACTGTCACCAGGAAGGTATACATTTCACTACTTGTAGTTGTCACCCATTTAGTGAGTTTCCCCCTCACTCCTGGCTCTCTCTTCTCCTGTAGCTCCAAGGCATAGTGATTGGTCTCCTTTGCTATGTCTCCCACCAGCTCCTCTGTCAGAAACAGCTTGAAGCACTCTGCCTCAGATGGAAATGGGAAGGGGAGTTGCTCTCCAGACTGGGACTCATCAAAGCAAACAGCAATGCCAGGAGGGGTGAAATGGCTGGTGGCCTTCCAGCTACCATAGGCCTCATGTACTTCATCCACTGTCGGTCTGCCTCCATCACCAATATCTTCAAAGGGACCAGAGACTTTGTCAGTGGACAAGGGGTCCTCAGATTCAGGGTTCTCAATGGCTAGAAGGTTGGGGGGGCAGCTCTTCACTGTCACTGTCAGAATCTGATTCCTGACTTTCAGACTCACAGCTGCACCACCGAGAGCATCCTGACAGGTTGGATCACAGCCTGGTATGGCAACTGCTCAGCATCTGACCGTAAGGTGCTACAGAGGGTAGTGCGTACGGCCCAGTACATCACTGGGGCCAAGCTTCCTGCAATCCAGGAGGAAAGCCCCAAAAATTGTTAGAGACTCCAGTCACCCAAGTCATAGACTGTTTTCTCTGCTACCTACATGTACAAATTGCCTTGACCAACCTGTACTCCTGCACATTGTCTCGGTACCGGTACCCCCTGTATATAGCCTCGTTATTGATATTTTATTGTGTTACTTGTTATTATTTTTTACTTTAGTGTATTTGGTAAATATTTTCTGAACTCTTCTTGAACTGCACTGTTGGTTAAGGGCTTGTAAGTAAGCATTCACGGTAAGGTCCACACTTGTTGTAGTCGGCACATTTAACAAATAAAGTTTGATATGATTTGGTAACTCAATTTAAGATTGTATTACTCTATTTTTTATAACAGGAACATGAACAATGTATAGCTTTAAAAAAGCAAAAGCTGTCAACTACATTGTCTGAGTAGGCTTATGTGTTAGGTCAAATGTAGGGATAAGTGGTGATTTCGTTGCCACAGATTACACCTAGTCCTAGAACAGAAATCATTTTGGCTGGAGATTTTTAATTGATCTTGCTTTTCAGTCCAGGACTAGGGTTAATCTGTGTCTGGGAAAACCTCCCCATAATGTTTTAATGAGTAGATTGGGATGTTTTACATGAAAAAACATGTTAATTGGGATTACGATCATTGATTAAGATTACGATCATTGCACAGATTCCCTAATGGCAGATATGCATCTTACATTAAAAAAAAGAAGCTTACATTACCGAGTACATTAATTGGGTAAATGTACTCTAAGAGTATGTATTAGACTGTTTGAGAGGTTTGAATCCTAATCAACCCATCCAATGTGAGTACATCTGTTGTTGAAGAACAGTAGATCAATAAAAGGTACAGTACTCTAGCAGTAGTCAAGCTGCTGATGCTGAACAGCCTTGTTAATGCATAGGTCAAATTAGATTTACAATGTCCCGTCTTTTTCGGCTTCAGAAAAAATCAATAATTTCACAAAAAATGTATTTTTTTGTATGATTTGAAAGAAAATGTACATAATGTGGATGAATAATAATAACCTTGCTTACTCGTCTGCCTTTTTGGACAATGAAAAATATACCGTTTTCATGTAGGTACAGATTTACTCTCAAAACAAAAGAGTGATACAAAATGTTGAAATGATACAAAATGCTTGGTAAATACTGTATGTCCCCCTGACCATGGGGAGGAAATTCGGTGTTGCACTGCCTTACTGCATGTGCAACCCTGAAACGATTACCTCTGGATCCAGACTCTCTGTGATTTTCCTAACCTGCATGGTTTTGAAATGTTAAATATATGGGTCATACATGTAGACAGCGAGAGACACATAGTGAGATAGCCAGAAAGCCATGTCACTACACCGGGAGTAGGGTAGCTACATTGGAACTGCCAGACTGTGTACCAGACAGGCAAACAGATAGAAAGACAATATTGAGCCAGACTCAAGCATCATCATACAGCCTGGCAGTACTAGCAGCATTCATCTATATCGGGCTCGGGCGAGCTAAATAAAGATTCTTCCTATGGGGTGACGACAGCTGTGCACCATTGCTCTGGCCTGAAAGTGAATGAATGGGACAAAGGGTGTATGAGGAGAGTAAGGAGAAAGAGAGTGATGCTCTTTTACAGCAGCAGCAGGGTGAGGCGGGGTGAGGCGGGGTGAGGTGGGGTGAGGCGGGGTGAGGCGGCGTTCAAACGGCTGGGCTAGCCATCTCTTGAGCAGGACGGGGTGTGTGAGGAGTCCTATTCCTCTCTGCTAGCTGTAGCTATGCCTCTCACTCTGTGTCTGCTCGGCCCCGGCCCTCAGCCATTTTGGAAAGTCTCCCTCTCTCTCTCTCTGTCTCTGTCTCTCACTACATGGCATGGATTGGACAGACTGGGGCTGAGGCGTGGTCTGCTGTGTTATGGAGCAGGCGGAGGAGAGGAGACTCAATAGGCAGCTGGCTCGCTGGCGTTTGGGGAGAGATGGAAGGCATGTTAGCAGAGAAAAGTCTGCTGCGAAAAGCAGTCCTTTTCAGTACTCACTTTTTCTAAGAATCTTCTGTCGTTTTTTTCCCCTCAATCTTCTGTTAATTAAGCTTCTATTATTTTTGGTCTTACTCTCTCTCACTCTCTCCTTCTCTCCCGCTCTTTTCTTCTCTGACTTTCGCTGTGTTTTTAATGTTTATGGTTCCATTTTTCCGCCTGCCTGTTCGAGGCAATATATTTTCGTCATCCCCTTGTTTGATTTGATTCGGGGAGTTTAAGACAAAAAGAAACAGCCAACAATTTGGCATGGCTCAGGAGAGTCAGAACCGCAGCCAAGGATACTGCTGGTGTCCCAAATCCCTGGGCAGAACGACACAGCGGCCCCCCCAAAAAACACCACCCTTGAATTTGCATGGTCACAAATTCCACTTTCTCTGGAGCTAGCCCTGAGCAGCTACAGCAGCTTCTCCTCGACCACATCTCACCGTCTGCATTCAACCTTACCCCGTCTCTAGCTCGCCGTAGCTTTTTTCAAATCCCATCTTGGGTTTTGTATCCCTGTAAATTAGGATAGGACAGGGGGACAGGAGAGGGAAAGAAAGGGAAAAGAAAGTGTCTGCTTCGTTTTCTGCCGGTGACTTGGCAATATTCTCTTATTTAAACAGTGCTGTTGTTATTGGGCTTTTTTCACTAGTAGTTTCAGAACAATTCTGTGTGTTTGTGGGTGTACTGACATTGGGACGTGTTTGTGACTGTGTGTTTGTGTATGTGTGTCTTACTGGGTGGGTGTGTATCTGGGTCAGACAGACTCTCTGCTCAGTTCAATGTGGTTGTAATGATTTATGTGTGTGTCATTGCAGGTCTCTGCCTTATTTTTGATGAAGGAACCGGCCTAATCTGTCCCTCAAGCCTGACTCCATTTTGATGCCAGATGAAGAGACGAGGAATGACTAGCCATGTGGTCCCCACACCATGCCAGCTCCAGCCCACACCATTGGCAACCTACTACCACACTGGTACGTTGGCGTTTCTCTTTTCGTATTTCTCTATTTTCAAATCCATTTTTCTATCCTTGGTCTTGGTTTGTTGTGATAAGTTAATTAGTGTAACCAATGATTCTGTACTTCTCATTACCTCACAGGACCTAGCGGTGTATTGTTAACAGAACTTGTGAATTCCTGAATTTCTGGCAGATAACTACGGTAAAATAAATAAAGCAAATGAAATCTCTATGTATATTCACTCTCAGCTTGTGAAAGATATCTTACAGCGATTGTTGTGAAAGATAGTGTACTGATGTCCTTAAACAAAACATTGTATTTTCGAAGACAAAATGCTATATTAATACAACCTTTCTTTGCTATTTTCTATTTACTATTCTCTCCATATACTTTGCAGATTTGCATAATGCATCATTTAATGCATCTGCGCCAGGTTTTGTTGTCACAATATACATTTCACGATGACAATTGAATGACCTTTTCGATTTGTAGCTGAATGTCAAGCGTTCTATAATTTCTGTATTTGAATAAGACATCAGTTGGTAGAGCATGGTGTTTGCGATGCCAATATAGTGGGATCTATTCTCAGAGCCAACTATACATAAAAAATGCATGCACTGTAAGTCGCTTTGGATAAAAAATGTCTGTTAAATGGTATATATCACATATTGTGTTTCTGTAGGGGGTAAAAGACAGACAAGGTGGCTCTGCAGACCTCGCTGAGTACTTTGATTGATTGTCGATTTCATGTGACCTTTCATTTGACATTTGACTGTTGTTGTCTTATTCATAGTTAAATTATACCTTTCTACACTCATCTCTCCTAGGGTGACTCTCTCTAAAGCAGTTATTTAATTGTTGTCTTTATATAAGAGCTATGGCCAATATCCTCATTTTAACTCGTTTTTTTTCTGCAATTCCGCATTGCACTATATTGTCAACTCACTGACACTGTGTCAAGTCATAACAGAATTTTTTTAGCAAAGTCTGTGTTGGTCCATTTTTATATTACAATTCAGACATTAAGAAGACAGACAGACATATCTGAAATTAAATTTTATTGTTTTTTCTGGATATTCATGGTGGTTACTTATGCATAGATTTTTCATAGGCTACCTCTTGAAAATAATGAATATATGTTAACATAACAATACAATGAGGCATTGTGATAACCAATGTACTATTCTCTCTCTGCCCTATCAGAGTTTGATATTGAGAGGCAAAAGCATGAGTCATATAAGGGTTATACAACTAATGCCATACTAATGCCATACCTAGTCAGTTGTACAACTGAACGCATTCAGCTGAAATGTGTTTTCTGCATTTAACCCAACCCCTCTGAATCAGAGAGGTGGGGAGGGCTGCCTTAATGGACATACACGTCTTCGGCGCTCGTTAGATCTCCAATATAAAGTGATAAGTGGGTATAGAATACGTGTCAGACGGACACTCTTTGTCACGTTCTGACCTTTATTTCCTTTGTTTTGTCATTATTTAGTATGGTCAGGGCGTGAGTTGGGTGGGCAGTCTATGTTTGATTTTCTATGATTTGGGGATTTCTATGTTTCGGCCTAGTATGGTTCTCAATCAGAGGCAGGTGTCATTAGTTGTCTCTGATTGAGAATCATACTTAGGTAGCCTGGGTTGCACTGTTTGTTTGTGGGTGATTGTCTATGTTAGTGGCTTGTGTCAGCACAGGTCTCATTTGTAGCGTCACGGTCGTTATTTGTTTATTGTTTTGTATGCAGTGTTCAGTACTTTCTTTATTAAATATTCACTATGAACACATACCACGCCGCGTTTTGGTCCTCTGATCCTTCTCGCCTCTCCTCTTCAGATGAAGAGGAGGACGACCGTGACACTCTTTCAATTGTCATACAGAACAGATCTGAAGTTAATATAGAATATGAATTTTAGCTTCAATATATATTTTTTCGAGATAAATATTTGATACCTCATTACATACAAAAGGATGGCCCCATTACTTCATTGTCAATCGATAATGGTTGTAGTCTGAACCTGCAAGGTTTTAATGCACTTTTCAAAATTATGATAGAAGGGACTTGAGGGACAATTCCAATTTGAGGTGCTTAAAATGGTGCTTGAAATTGTCCTTCACTGTACAACTGTTTTGTTACATGCAAAGTGCTGAGTAAAGATGAGAAATGAATGACCATCAGATTTTTACATTGTTTTTGGAGTGTACCACAGGGGGCTGCTGAAGGGAGGATGGCTTATAATAATGGATGGAATGGAGCAATGGAATGGCATCAAATACATTTTTTTTAATGTTTTATTTTATTTCACCTTTATTAAACCAGGTAGGCCAGTTGAGAAGAAGTTCTCATTTACAACTGCGACCTGGCCAAGATAAAGCAAAGCAGTTCGACACATACAACAACACAGAGTTACACATAAACAAACGTACAGTCAATAACACAAAAGAAAAGAAAAATAGAAACATCTATATACAGTGTGTGCAAATGTAGAAGAGTAGGGAGGTAGGCAATAAATAGACCCTAGAGGCAAAAATAATTACAATTTAGCATTAATACTGGAGTGATAGCTGTGCAGATGATGATGTGCAAGTAGAGATACTGGGGTGCAAAAGAGAAAGAGGGTAAGTAATACTATGGGGATGAGGTAGTCGGGTGTGCTATTTACAGGTCGTGTGTTTTATCTATTTAACACCATTCCACCTATTCCGTTCCAGCCATTACCTCGAGCCCGTCCTCCCCAATTAAGGTGCCACCAACCTCCTGTGGAGTGTACATTCCTCAACAATGTTGAAATAATTTGTACTGCTGTTTTGTTAGCGAGGTATAGCTTTTTTTACTTCATTTTTTTGGACAATTAATTTGAAGGGTTTTGTTGCGGTGAGGTCAGGTATGTTGTGTTATGTTGTGATGTGTTGCCGTGTTGTGTTGTGTGTGCGAAGACTTTGTCCAGCAGATAGCAGTCTATAGAACTATACAGGAGACAGTTGTATACTACACTGAGTGTACAAAACATTAAGAACACCTGCTATTTCCACGAGACTGACCAGGTGAATCGAGGTGAAAGCTATGATCCCTTATTGATGTCACCTGTTAAATCCACTTCAATCAGTGTAGATGAAGGGGAGGAGACACTTTAAATAAGGATCTTTACGCCTTGAGATAATTGAGACATGGATTGTGTGTGTGTCCCATTCGGAGGGCGAATGGGCAAGACAAAATATTTAAGTGCCTTTGAACAGGGTATGGTAGTAGGTGCCAGACACACCGGTTTGAGTGTGTCAACAACTGCAATGTTGCTGAGTTTTTCAACAGTTTCCTGTGTAACAAGAATGGTCCACCACCCAAAGGACATCCAGACAACTTGACTCAAATGCTTCCCACAGTTGTGTCAACATGGGCCAGCATCCCTGTGGAACGCTTTCGACACCTTATAGTTGATGCCCCGGCGAATTGAAGTTGTTCTGAGAGAAAAAGGGGGTGCAACTCAATATTAGGAAGGTGCTCTAAATGTTTTGTTATGAATACCCAGCCAACACATCTTCCCATATTATGTCCCATTTCACCTTTAGGGATATTCTGGTATTCTATATTTCCCTATTGTCGTCCTCAGCAGGACTCCCAACAATGGATCATAAATGATAACTTTGTATTTGACATGTTTCTTCGTTTAGACAGGGTATTCTTCATCTCGTTTACTCCCTGAAGAGAACTTGCCAGCCGCCACAAACCCGTAGATCCGAACTTGTGTTGTCTGGCCACACAAGCTTGTGTCTATAGGTATGTGTCTGTGTGGCCATCACAACACCCCTCTTTCACCTGGGAGTATACAGTATAGGTATGTGTCTGTGTGGTCCTCACAGCACCCCTCTTTCACCTGGGAGTATACAGTATAGGTATGCTGTAGCACCAAGCTGGAATCTTGTGACAGCAATCGTATCAGGACGATAGACGATCATGGCTATGTGATAGTATGAAGAAGCAGGGCTGGGTCATAGTAGGGCGAGAGGTATCTGAGGTGAAAGGGTATAAAGGTTAACGGGTAACCGTCATTGGAGCCCAATGCTTAGGACCGTCTCACACCATCTACCCAGCCGCATTCTCAACTGCTGCCCTCCCTCCTGTAACCCTACATCTCTGTACCCCTCACCCCAAACCGTGGTACATGCTTTTTTTTGACAAAACATTTGCTAGGAGACGCGAGAGCACCGTGTTGCACACACATTGTGGTAATTGTTCAGCCAATCTTGCAATTTGAGCTAACTGGGATGTGACCTAACTTAGTTAGTGCTGTACCTTTCAACTTCAGACCCTCGCCCCCTGCTGCACCCCTATTGTACACCTCAGCCCTTTACCTTTCGACTCTCACCCCCTCCACACCATCTTCCTCTATGCAGACAGCGTTCCCGCTGGTTGAGGTAGTAGGTTGTATAGTTCAGAGTGACATCACAGGAGATAACTGTACAGCCTCCTAGCTTTCCCCGAGGAAACGCTAATCCCCATGGTTTATCTGCTGGAAACTACTGGAAAACGCGGAATAACTGCTGTCAAAATGTGTATTTGTATGTATGTGCTGGGTGGGGTTTAAATTTTTGGTGAGAATTTTTCTGCACTGGAGGAAATGCAGATGAGCTTTGTGATTTACATAAATTCACTAAAACCCACGGTAACATATTAACAGCATGGCACATTTCATGTACTTTTGGCCAGCTAATAGTCTAACCACAGATCTGGCAAAAGTACATACAATATAATTATCTTTTAACCTCCTGGACACTTTGATTGAGCTGTTGTATTTTAATTTAATTCAATATGTTAATGGAATTTCACTGTTTGGATACACTACGCCACCTTTTTCTATTATGAGGCAAGGTTTATTACATAATTCAGGAAGGTTCAACAGGTTTGGCCTGTGTCACAGATCCCTCTGGAACGTTCATTACACACACCTGTTCCCACTGATTAGTACTTGAATGAGTGTGCCCTTTGGTTTCCATTGGGCCGTCCATTATTGTTACATTGTCAGTTAGTGCGTGTGAGTACCTGTGCTGTGTGTTTTGGGCATTCGTGCCACATGTATTGCGCAGATGATTACAGGTCTTGTTCTGTAGGTTAATCATTGTAGGCGTGTGTTATTTATTTGAGGTACTCCTCGCTCTTTTGTTTTGGGTTTCTACCCTGTGTTTTGTTACATTGTTGTTTGGTCTTCGTCCCCGTTGCCTTTACACTGCATGCCGTAATTTATTAGTCTAGAGCAGAGCGGTGTGTATCATTAGTTTAGAGCAGAGCGGTGTGTATCATCAGTCTAGAGCAGAGCGGTGTGTATCATCAGTCTAGAGCAGAGCAGTGTGTATCATTAGTCTAGAGCAGAGCGGTGTGTATCATCAGTCTAGAGCAGAGCGGTGTGTATCATTAGTCTAGAGCAGAGCGGTGTGTATTATTAGTCTAGACCAGAGCGGTGTGTATCATTAGTCTAGAGCAGAGCGGTGTGTATCATCAGTCTAGAGCAGAGCGATGTGTATTATTAGTCTAGAGCAGAGCGGTGTGTATAATTAGTCTAGAGCAGAGCGGTGTGTATCATTAGTCTAGAGCAGAGCGGTGTGTATTATTAGTCTAGACCAGAGCGGTGTGTATCATTAGTCTAGAGCAGAGCGGTGTGTATCATCAGTCTAGAGCAGAGCGGTGTGTATCATCAGTCTAGAGCAGAGCGATGTGTATTATTAGTCTAGAGCAGAGCGGTGTGTATAATTAGTCTAGAGCAGAGCGGTGAGTATTATTAGTCTAGAGCAGAGCGGTGGGTATAATTAGTCTAGAGCAGAGCGGTGTGTATTATTAGTCTAGAGCAGAGCGGTGTGTATCATCAGTCTAGAGCAGAGCGGTGTGTATTATTAGTCTAGAGCAGAGCGGTGTGTATCATTAGTCTAGAGCAGAGCGGTGTGTATCATTAGACACCTAAGTATTTGTAGTTGTCCACGTATTCTAAGTCAGAGCCGTCCAGAGTAGTGATGTTGGACAGGCGGGTAGGTGCAGGTAGCGATCGGTTGAAGAGCATGCATTTAGTTTTACTTGTATTTAAGAGCAATTGGAGGCCACGGAAGGAGAGTTGTATGGCATTGAAGCTTGCCTGGAGGGTTGTTAACACAGTGTCCAAAGAAGGGCCGGAAGTATACAGAATGGTGTCGTCTGCATAGAGGTGGATCAGAGACTCACCAGCAGCAAGAGCGACCTCATTGATGTATACAGAGAAGAGAGTCGGTCCAAGAATTGAACCCTGTGGCACCCCCATAGAGACTGCCAGAGGTCCGGACAACAGACCCTCCGATTTGACACACTGAACTCTATCAGAGAAGTAGTTGGTGAACCAGGCGAGGCAATCATTTGAGAAACCAAGGCTGTTGAGTCTGCCGATGAGGATGTGGTGATTGACAGAGTCAAAAGCCTTGGCCAGATCAATGAATACGGCTGCACAGTAATGTTTCTTATCGATGGCGGTTAAGATATCGTTTAGGACCTTGAGCGTGGCTGAGGTGCACCCATGACCAGCTCTGAAACCAGATTGCATAGCAGAGAAGGTATGGTGAGATTCGAAATGGTCGGTAATCTGTTTGTTGACTTGGCTTTCGAAGACCTTAGAAAGGCATGGTAGGATAGATATAGGTCTGTAGCAGTTTGGGTCAAGAGTGTCCCCCCCTTTGAAGAGGGGGATGACCGCAGCTGCTTTCCAATCTTTGGGAATCTCAGACGACACGAAAGAGAGGTTGAACAGGCTAGTAATAGGGGTGGCAACAATTTCGGCAGATAATTTTAGAAAGAAAGGGTCCAGATTGTCTAGCCCGGCTGATTTGTAGGGGTCCAGATTTTGCAGCTCTTTCAGAACATCAGCTGAATGGATTTGGCAGAAGGAGAAATGGGGAAGGCTTGGGCGAGTTGCTGTTGGGGGTGCAGTGCTGTTGACAGGGGTAGGAGTAGCCAGGTGGAAAGCATGGCCAACAGTAGAAAAATGCTTATTGAAATTTTCAATTATGGTGGATTTATCAGTGGTGACAGTGTTTCCTATCTTCAGTGCAGTGGGCAGCTGGGAGGAGGTGTTCTTATTCTCCATGGACTTTACAGTGTCCCAGAACTTTTTTGAGTTAGTGTTGCAAGAAGCAAATTTCTGCTTGAAAAAGCTAGCCTTGGCTTTTCTAACTGCCTGTGTATAATGGTTTCTAGCTTCCCTGAACAGCTGCATATCACGGGGGCTGTTCGATGCTAATGCAGAACGCCATAGGATGTTTTTGTGTTGGTTAAGGGCAGTCAGGTCTGGGGAGAACCAAGGGCTATATCTGTTCCTGGTTCTAAATTTCTTGAATGGGGCATGTTTATTTAAGATGGTTAGGAAGGCATTTAAAAAAAATATCCAGGCATCCTCTACTGACGGGATGAGGTCAGTATCCTTCCAGGATACCCCGGCCAGGTCGATTAGAAAGGCCTGCTCGCTGAAGTGTTTCAGGGAGCGTTTTACAGTGATGAGAGGAGGTCGTTTGACCGCTGACCCATTACGGATGCAGGCAATGAGGCAGTGATCGCTGAGATCTTGGTTGAAGACAGCAGAGGTGTATTTAGAGGGGAAGTTGGTTAGGATGATATCTATGAGGTTGCCTGTGTTTAAGGCTTTGGGGAGGTACCTGGTAGGTTCATTGATAATTTGTGTGAGATTGAGGGCATCAAGTTTAGATTGTAGGATGGCTGGGGTGTTAAGCATGTTCCAGTTTAGGTCGCCTAGCAGCACGAGCTCTGAAGATAGATGGGGGGCAATCAGTTCACATATGGTGTCCAGAGCACAGCTGGGGGCAGAGGGTGGTCTATAGCAGGCGGCAACGGTGAGAGACTTTTAGAGGTTTTTAGAGAGGTGGATTTTTAAAAGTAGAAGTTCAAATTGTTTGGGTACAGACCTGGATAGTAGGACAGAACTCTGCAGGCTATATTTGCAGTAGATTGCAACACCGCCCCCTTTGGCAGTTCTATCTTGTCTGAAAATGTTGTAGTTTGGAATTAAAATGTCTGAATTTTTGGTGGTCTTCCTAAGCCAGGATTCAGACACAGCTAGAACATCCGGGTTGGCAGAGTGTGCTAAAGCAGTGAATAGAACAAACTTAGGGAGGAGGCTTCTAATGTTAACATGCATGAAACCAAGGATATTACGGTTACAGAAGTCGTCAAAAGAGAGCGCCTGGGGAATAGGAGTGGAGCTAGGCACTGCAGGGCCTGGATTCACCTCTACATCGCCAGAGGAACATAGGAGGAGTAGAATAAGGGTGCGGCTAAAAGCAATAAGAATTGGTCGTCTAGAACGTCTGGAACAGAGAGTAAAAGGAGGTTTCTGGGGGCGATAAAATAGCATCAAGGTATAATGTACAGACAAAGGTAAGGTAGGATGTGAATACAGTGGAGGTAAACCTAGGTATTGAGTGATGAAGAGAGAGATATTGTCTCTAGAAACATCATTGAAACCAGGATATGTCATTGCATGTGTGGGTGGTGGAACTAATAGGTTGGATAAGGTATAGTGAGCAGGACTAGAGGCTCTACAGTGAAATGAGCCAATAAACACTAACCAGAACAGCAATGGACAAGACATATTGACATTAAGGAGAGGCATGCTTAGTCGAGTGATCAAAAGGGTCCAGTGAGTGGAGAGGTTGGTTGAGGGTCACGGCGATTTAGACAGCTAGCCAGGCCATCGGTAGCAAGCTATCATAGGATGGAGTCTGTTGTTAGCCACCTCTTGCGTTCGGTCAGTGGATTAGTGGGGTTCCGTGTGGTAGAGGGGATTAATCCAAATCACACAACAACAACAAAAATAAGAACAATAGATATAGTTATAGAGGCCCGAGAAGAAAACATAATAATAATACAAATAAATAGTGATAAAGTAGTCTACAGTACTACTGCCGAGAGATGAGCTATAGGTGTACCTACTATAGGAGTCCCCTCAAAGCCTACAATTGACTATGTACATAATTGACTATGTACAAAGCCTACAATACACTATGTACATAACCAGCATCCGACAGAGCTGCAGGAGTTGTGATCTGTTTTTGTTGGTTATGTTGTTGTAGTTGTTTCTAGGGGGGCATATGGGGGAGGGAATGTTGTCACCTCCAGGTAGGTGTTGTCCCCCTGTGTGCTGAGGGTGTCGGATTCTTGTCCAGTTCTGGCATTTCGGTCGCCACAGACTAGTACATGTCCCTGAGCCTGGAAATTGTTGATCTCCCCCTCTAGGACGGAGAAGCTATCATCGTTAAAGTATGGGGATTCTATTGGGGGGATATAGGTAGCACACATGAGGACATTTTTCTCTGTTGAGATCATTTCCTGATTAATTTCTAGCCAGGTGCAAAATGTTCCTGTTTTGACAATTTTAACTACTATTAACACTATTTTAGAGTGGGTTAGGTCTGTTCTATACCAAATTAGGATATCCCCTGAGTATTTTCTAGTTTGGTGAATGGGACAACCAGCTCTCTGTAACCTAGAGGGCAACCAGTGGGTCCGTCTCCTCTATACTATGTTTCTTGTAGGATGACAATGTCTGTATTTCCAATTTATTTGATGAAGTCTGGGTTCCTGCCTCTTTAAGTGAAAGGCAGATGACCTCAAGCCTTGTATTTTCCAGGATGAGATATTAAAGCTTTGTGTTCCATAGTGTCTAGTGTTGTTTTTGTGTGGTTTAGGCCCGGACCATCACAGTAGGTGTTATCAGAGCATTTTGAGCATCTGATACATACCTCTTAGGTTGCAGGATGGGGCTTGGGCGGGTGTAATAGTGGGGGTTGGGCCTGTTGCTTTGTCTCACAGCCTAGGCATATGTTCTGCTGTCATGTTGAGGTCCTTGCCGCTTGGGCATGTGGTGGGCAGAAGGGGCATAGCCTTGATATGGGGGGCCTATATATGGTGTAGCCAGGGATTGCTCGGGGTGGTCTTAACTGGTTGGGGTGTGACTGGTGATTCTGTGGCCTGGGTGTAGTTCCGCTTGGCATGGTTTCTCTCGGTGCAGGTCCTTCAGGAGGGGTTCTTGCAGGTCTGGGTGCAGGCCCTCTTGGCTTGGGTTCTCTCGGTGCAGGTCCTTCAGGAGGGGGTCTTGCAGGTCAGTGTGTAGGTCCTCTTGGCTTGGGTTCTCTCGGAGCAGGTCCTTCAGGAGGGGGTCTTGCAGCTCTAGGATTGTGTCTCGCTGGCCTGGGCGGGGTGTTCATTGCTCTGTTGCTCCTGTGTGAGGTGCTGGGACTGCGGTTGAGGGTGACGTCTTTCAGTGTCCTGGCAAAAGTTGGGATTGCTGCCATGTAGAGGTGGACCTGGTCGTAAAGGCTGTTCATATCCAGGGTGGAGTGGTGGGCCAGGTAGACATTAGGTTGTGGGCACAGTCTTGCGAAATGCTTGTATTTACCCGCTGTATGGTGGCAGGGTGAAAGTATTTTCTACGTAGCAGGGTGGAGATAACCACTTGTATGTTAGGGAAAGTGGAATAAGCTTTTTCAGTCACTCCCTTGAGTGCTGTTGCCACCGTTTCCTGCTGGGCCCTCAGGTCATTTGTGCCTGTTTGAATTATGATGTGGCTGGGGCACCCTAGTCTGTCCTCTAACAACAGCTCCAGGGAATGACTAGTGTATGGGCAGTGTATGGGCTATCAGGGGAGCTGACAGGAGGTTTCTTCGGAGAAGATGGGGTCTTTTGGGTTGGTCGGTCCTGTGCTGTCTGTTCCATTGTGGTGTTGAGGTTGTGGTCTGGGTCTGAGGTAGGCTGTTCTGCTGGCTTCTCTGGGGGAGTGTCCTGCTCTCTGTCACACCTCAGCTTTCTGACCTTGTCCTTCAGTGCCATGTGTGCCTCTTTAAGATTTCTCACCTCGGTCAGTAAAGCAGCCAGCTCTATCAGACAGCCGTCATTCTCCACCTTCTGCCCTCCAGGTCTTGTTGGGGGGATGTTGTTCTGCTTGTCTGTTTTGTGGGTTTGATCTGTCTGTATTGTTTGGACTACCTCTCTGAGCTCCACCATGTCTCTCTCCAGCTCTGTGAGTTTACCTCTCTCAATGATGGAGGAGCAGTGCAGTTGTGGGACCTGGGTGTGTTCAGTGCTCTTTGATCCCGTAAAAGTCCTACTGGAACTGCATGAGGATGCCCTACACCATTACTGTCCCAGACTTATGCACGTTGAAAGAGGAGGTTTCAATTTCCTCAATGTCTAGTATTCCACCCTGAACCTTTTCTCTTGACAAAGGGGTAGTGTGCTCTAATAGCGCTGTGTCATGCCAGGGGATGGTCTGGTTAATATAGCACTGTGCCATGCCAGGGAATGGTCTGGTTAATATAGCACTGTGCCAGGGGATGGTCTGGTTAATATAGCACTGTGCCATGCCAGGGGATGGTCTGGTTAATATAGCACTGTGCCATGCCAGGGGATTGTCTGGTTAAATTAGCACTGTGCCATGCCAGGGGATGGTCTGGTTAATATAGCACTGTGCCATGCCAGGGATATTGTCTGGTTAATATAGCACTGTGCCAAGGGATGGTCTGGTTAATAAGGCACTGTGCCATGCCAGGGGATTGTCTGGTTAATATAGCACTGTGCCAGGGGATGGTTTGGTTAATATAGCACTGTGCCATGCCAGGGGATGGTCTGGTTAACATAGCACTGTGTCATGCCAGGGGATGGTCTGGTTAATATAGCACTGTGCCAAGGGATGGTCTGGTTAATATAGCACTGTGTCATGCCAGGGGATTGTCTGGTTAATATAGCACTGTGCCAGCGGATGGTCTGGTTAATATAGCACTGTGTCATGCCAGGGGATTGTCTGGTTAATATAGCACTGTGCCAAGGGATGGTCTGGTTAATATAGCACTGTGTCATGCCAGGGGATTGTCTGGTTAATATAGCACTGTGCCAGCGGATGGTCTGGTTAATATAGCACTGTAACATGCCAGGGGATGGTCTGGTTATTATAGCACTGTGTCATGCCAGGGGATGGTCTGGTTAATATAGCACTGTGCCATGCCAGGGGATTGTCTGGTTAATATAGCACTGTGCCATGCCAGGGGATGGTCTGGTTAATATAGCACTGTGCCATGCCAGGGGATGGTCTTTGTTAATATAGCACTGTGCCATGCCAGGGGATGGTCTGTTTAATATAGCACTGTGTCATGCCAGGGGATGGTCTGGTTAATATAGCACTGTGCCAGGGGATGGTTTGGTTAACATAGCACTGTGCCATGCCAGAGGATGGTCTGGTTAATACAGCACTGTGCCAGGGGATGGTCTGGTTAATATAGCACTGTGCCATGCCAGGGGATGGTCTGGTTAATATAGCACTGTGTCATGCCAGGGGATGGTCTGGTTAATATAGCACTGTGCCATGCCAGGGGATGGTCTGGTTAATATAGCACTGTGCCATGCCAGGGGATGGTCTGGTTAATATAGCACTGTGCCATGGCAGGGGATTGTCTGGTTAATATAGCACTGTGCCAAGGGATGGTCTGGTTAATACAGCACTGTGCCAGGGGATGGTCTGGTTAATATAGCACTGTGCCATGCCAGGGGATGGTCTGGTTAATATAGCACTGTGTCATGCCAGGGGATGGTCTGGTTAATATAGCACTGTGCCATGCCAGGGGATTGTCTGGTTAATATAGCACTGTGCCATGCCAGGGGATGGTCTGGTTAATATAGCACTGTGCCAGGGGATGGTTTGGTTAACATAGCACTGTGCCATGCCAGGGGATGGTCTGGTTAATATAGCACTGTGCCAGGGGATGGTCTGGTTAATATAGCACTGTGTCGTGCCAGGGGATGGTCTGGTTAATATAGCACTGTGCCAAGGGATGGTTTGGTTAATATAGCACTGTGCCAGGGGATGGTCTGGTTAATATAGCACTGTGCCATGCCAGGGGATTGTCTGGTTAAATTAGCACTGTGCCATGCCAGGGGATGGTCTGGTTAATATAGCACTGTGCCATGCCAGGGATATTGTCTGGTTAATATAGCACTGTGCCAAGGGATGGTCTGGTTAATAAGGCACTGTGCCATGCCAGGGGATTGTCTGGTTAATATAGCACTGTGCCAGGGGATGGTTTGGTTAATATAGCACTGTGCCATGCCAGGGGATGGTCTGGTTAACATAGCACTGTGTCATGCCAGGGGATGGTCTGGTTAATATAGCACTGTGCCAAGGGATGGTCTGGTTAATATAGCACTGTGTCATGCCAGGGGATTGTCTGGTTAATATAGCACTGTGCCAGCGGATGGTCTGGTTAATATAGCACTGTGTCATGCCAGGGGATTGTCTGGTTAATATAGCACTGTGCCAAGGGATGGTCTGGTTAATATAGCACTGTGTCATGCCAGGGGATTGTCTGGTTAATATAGCACTGTGCCAGCGGATGGTCTGGTTAATATAGCACTGTAACATGCCAGGGGATGGTCTGGTTATTATAGCACTGTGTCATGCCAGGGGATGGTCTGGTTAATATAGCACTGTGCCATGCCAGGGGATTGTCTGGTTAATATAGCACTGTGCCATGCCAGGGGATGGTCTGGTTAATATAGCACTGTGCCATGCCAGGGGATGGTCTTTGTTAATATAGCACTGTGCCATGCCAGGGGATGGTCTGTTTAATATAGCACTGTGTCATGCCAGGGGATGGTCTGGTTAATATAGCACTGTGCCAGGGGATGGTTTGGTTAACATAGCACTGTGCCATGCCAGAGGATGGTCTGGTTAATACAGCACTGTGCCAGGGGATGGTCTGGTTAATATAGCACTGTGCCATGCCAGGGGATGGTCTGGTTAATATAGCACTGTGTCATGCCAGGGGATGGTCTGGTTAATATAGCACTGTGCCATGCCAGGGGATGGTCTGGTTAATATAGCACTGTGCCATGCCAGGGGATGGTCTGGTTAATATAGCACTGTGCCATGGCAGGGGATTGTCTGGTTAATATAGCACTGTGCCAAGGGATGGTCTGGTTAATACAGCACTGTGCCAGGGGATGGTCTGGTTAATATAGCACTGTGCCATGCCAGGGGATGGTCTGGTTAATATAGCACTGTGTCATGCCAGGGGATGGTCTGGTTAATATAGCACTGTGCCATGCCAGGGGATTGTCTGGTTAATATAGCACTGTGCCATGCCAGGGGATGGTCTGGTTAATATAGCACTGTGCCAGGGGATGGTTTGGTTAACATAGCACTGTGCCATGCCAGGGGATGGTCTGGTTAATATAGCACTGTGCCAGGGGATGGTCTGGTTAATATAGCACTGTGTCGTGCCAGGGGATGGTCTGGTTAATATAGCACTGTGCCAAGGGATGGTTTGGTTAATATAGCACTGTGCCAGGGGATGGTCTGGTTAATATAGCACTGTGCCAGGGGATGGTTTGGTTAATATAGTACTGTGCCAGGGGATGGTCTGGTTAATATAGCACTGTACCAGGGGATGGTCTGGTTAATATAGCACTGTGCCAGGGGATGGTCTGGTTAATATAGCACTGTGCCAGGGGATGGTTTGGTTAATATAGCACTGTACCAGGGGATGGTCTGGTTAATATAGCACTGTGCCAGGGGATGGTCTGGTTAAGATAGCACTGTGCAAGGGGATGGTCTGGTTAATATAGCACTGTGTCGTGCCAGGGGATGGTCTGGTTAATATAGCACTGTGCCAGGGGATGGTCTAGTTAATATAGCACTGTGCCAGGGGATGGTCTAGTTAATATAGCACTGTGCCAGGGGAAGGTCTGGTTAATATAGCACTGTGCCATGCCAGGGAATGGTCTGGTTAATATAGCACTGTACCAGGGGATGGTCTGGTTAATATAGCACTGTGCCAGGGGAAGGTCTGGTTAATATAGCACTGTGCCATGCCAGGGGATGGTCTGGTTAATATAGCACTGTGCCAGGGGATGGTCTGGTTAATATAGCACTGTGCCAGGGGATGGTTTGGTTAATATAGCACTGTGCCAGGGTATGGTCTGGTTAATATAGCACTGTGCCAGGGGATGGTTTGGTTAATATAGCACTGTGCCATGCCAGGGGATAGTCTGTGTTAATATAGCACTGTGCCAGGGGATGGTCTGGTTAATATAGCACTGTGTCAGGGGATTGTCTGGTTCGTATAGCACTGTGCCATGCCAGGGGATTGTCTGGTTAATATAGCACTGTGCCAGGGGACGGCTGGTTAATATGCATTAACACAGATCTGTACATGGGATTGAAGACTTTGGGGGGTTTTCTAGGCTCCGATGTCTTTCAGAAAAAGAACTGTGAGGGTGTATTGGAGAAAGTGTATGCCAGACTTTCAAGATAGAAATGGGTGCTGCCCCAGTTGTCTTCTAGGGGAAGGGTCCTGGTAGCTAATAATCTTGCTGCCTCTACCCAGTGGCACAGACTAATGATTTTGCAGCCACCAAAGGGTCTGATACAAGAGCTTCAGAGGACCCTTGTCAATTTCTTCTGGTCTGGACAATACTGGATTAAAGCTGCAGCCCTGTACCTGCCACTGCACGAGGGTGGGCAAGGCCTGGTGGACATTTCCTCTTGAATCATGACTTTCCGGCTTCAAGCAGCCCAGAGATTGTTGTACAGAGACTGTTCTAGCTGGGTCGAAACAGCCTACAGATTGATGAGGAGAGCGAGCTGTTTGGGCTTAGACAAGCACCTTTTCCTCTTAAAGCTGGAGGTCTGTGATTTGCCTGGCCTGACTCCATTTTATGAGTCTGTTATGCAAGGCCTGCAAGGCCGGCACGCCACCAGGGATATGGCTTTTTTTCACAACACTGCCACCCAGTCCTGTGTTTTGGGTTCAGCTAGCCTGCATTCATGCCTGTTAGGCGTGGGGTGTACCAAGCTGGGTCATTTGATGCGGAGCAGGAGCAGATCGTTGGAGGAGCTGCGAGAAAGAGCGGGGATCTAAAAATCTCGCCTACTGAGGAAGGTCGTCGCTGAGGTCTGCGACTCCTTGCCAGTGCTTCATCTGCAGTATGTGACTGACACTTCCAATTCTGATCGGTGGAAGGAGGGTCTGGATTATGTGTTCCCTGCACTGATTGTTAGTGCTGCGATGGGGGCATTCGAGGAGGACGTGGGGATGTTGCTTTCCTTCAATACCCCGGAGCTGGGGGAGTTCAAGGAGGTGGGAAAGAAGGCCATGCACAGAATATGTGTAAAGGTGTCCCATACCTCTTCCCTGGAAGGGGTAAAATCGACGAGGTGGGCGGGTGTGCTTGGTCGAGGTGCCTCTCCAAAAGGCTGTTGGCGATCATTTTTCAAACTGCCTATGGATAAGAGGACAGCTGACCTCCAATGGAGGATAATACATGGAGCTATAGCCACCAACGTTCATCTGGTACACCTGGACCCTACTGTTGGGGAGGGGTGTCCATTCTGTGCTGAGTCTGAAACTCTGGCAAATCTGTTTTTACTGTGTCCCAGGTTGGTCGGGATGATTGAACTGATCACTGATTGGTTCTCAACGTTGGGAGAGGTTTTCTCTTCTCAACTGTATATATTTGGGCCAAAGTACAGGTTCAGTCAAAAGGGTGTAGTTGTGTTGCTTAATTTTGTGTTAGGGGCAGCAAAATTAGCGATATGGAAGACCCGAAAGAACAGTATTCGGGGACAGGGGTCTGTGGATGTGGTGTGAATGCTGGAGGGAATGTTGGCAGCGAGACTAAGGGTTGAGTTTGCCTATTATAAACTTGTCAACAATGTTGATCTGTTTTTGAGTATATGGGGTATTCAGAGGTGTAACGGTTTTCTTCTATCTCCTCCTCTGATGAAGAGGTAGAACAAGGATCGGACCAAAATGCAGCGTGTAGATTGCGATCCATGTTTTAATGAACAAACGTAAAACACGAATCAATACAAAATAAAGAACGTAATGAAAACCTAAACAGCCCTATCAGGTGAAAACACATAGACAGGAACAATCACCCACAAACACACAGTGAAACCCAGGCTACCTAAATATGGTTCCCAATCAGAGACAATGACGAACACCTGCCTCTGATTGAGAACCATATCAGGCCGAACATAGAACTGGACAAACTAGACATGTAACATAGAATGCCCACTCAGATCACACCCTGACCAACCAAAACATAGAAACATACAAAGTAAACTATGGTCAGGGTGTGACAAGAGGCTGTTGTGTTTAGTTACTGTGGAGGAGGAATTGGAGTTGTATTTATTGTGTGGTGGGCCCCCAGACCCAATAAAGATGATTTAAAACTCAACTCTCTCTCTCTCTCTCTCTCATTCACTGTTTCCGTCTCCTCTCTCATTCTCTCTCTCTTTCTCTCTCACACACACTATGTCTCTCTGTCACTCTTTCACTCACCCTTTTTTGACGTCAGAGAAAAGGAGACGACGATAAGAGGGGGGGGAGAGAGAAAAAGAGAGACAGAGAAAAGGAGAAAAGAGAAAAGGAGACGATAAGAGGGGGGGAGAGAGAAAAAGAGAGACAGAGGCAGACAGACAAAAACAGAGTGAGAGAAGATGGGTTAATAATGTGCCCCAGAGGAGCAGAGCAAGCCAGCCGAGGAGAGGCTCGTGGGTAGAGAGTCTACAGTAACAGGTGTTGGTTGACACATTCTTTCTTCTTATTCCATTCTGTCTCTGTTTATTTTCATTGCTCCTTACCATCTGTCTGTCTGTCGCTTGCATCAGATGACACACAGACTTCTGCTTGTTTTCTCTCTGGGCAAGATTGGGACACATGGGAGAGGGGGGGAGAGTATGTATTTAGTATGTAAATGTCTGAGTTTTTCTGCACCTTTTTCTGGCAGATGTCTGGTATGCTGCTATCACGGCCCTGTCTCTTTCGTTCTCTCTTTCATTTTCGATCTTTTATCTCTCTTTACCGTCAGCATTAATTGATCGATTTTTTTACCCAATGCTTGTTCGTTTCTTTCTATTTCTGCATCTGCCTCCTTTGTGGTTCTCATTTCTCCATCACAGAAGCTATTTTTAGAATGATACCTCTTTTTTTTATCTCACATTTTCATTATCACTTTCTAACTCTGTCACTTCCTCTCATTCAGCCTTTCTGTCTCCCCTTTTTCTCTTTCTGTCATTCAGTCGCTCTCTCTTTCTCTTCCCTTTACCCCAGTCTCTGCCTCTCGCTCGCTCTCACTTTCTCTCTCTCTGACTCAGAGCAGACTGTGGCAGCCTCAGCGACCATGACCAGAAGGGTGAGTTTGAGTTCCTTCTTTATTGCTTCCTCTCTTCCTCTCTCCCCCAACGCCCTCCTCATCTTTCTGATCTGAGATGCTGCCTGTACCGTGCTAGGTCTACCATAAGCATTGTATAACGTAATGTGCTGCCTGTCTATGTGTCTATGAGGACTGATATAGATGGATTTTCATGGCCGCTGGATCTTGGTGATCCATTTTAGGTGTGATGGCGCTGGCTTTCTGCCGCAGCATTTCTGCTCTGGCTGCCATTGTGTGTGTGTGTGTGTGTGTGTGTGTGTGTGTGTGTGTGAGTTCGTGTGTGTGAGTTCGTGTGTGAGTGCATGTGTGTGGACAGAAGCAGGCTGATAGAGTGGCCCAAGGCGATAGTGATAAGGGGTGGTGGGGCATTAGGAGAAGGACAGGGATTTTCTCTCTCTGCAATACAAAGATGTTTTGAGCACCAGACCAACTGTTTAATGCTTCAGCTGCATGTGATGTGATGATGGCCACATAGAGCATGTGATGTCTGTTTGTGACCCAGTAAAGGATTGGCTTAGTATGGAAACAAATAGGAATAGACTGATTGGCTAAGTATGGAAACACATAGGAATAGACTGATTGGCTTAGTATGGAAACACATAGGAATAGACTGATTGGCTTAGTATGGAAACACATAGGAATATACTGATTGGCTTGGTATGGAAACACACAGGAATATACTGATTGGCTTAGTATGGAAATACATAGGAATAGACTGATTGGCTTAGTATGGAAACACATAGGAATAGACTGATTGGCTTAGTATGGAAACACATAGGAATAGACTGATTGGCTTAGTATGGAAACACATAGGAATAGACTGATTGGCTTAGTATGGAAGCACATAGGAATTGACTGATTGGCTTGGTATGGAAACACATAGGAATAGACTGATTGGCATAGTATGGAAACACATAGGAATAGACTGATTGGCTTAGTATGGAAACACATAGGAATAGACTGATTGGCTTGGTATGGAAACACATAGGAATTGACTGATTGGCTTAGTATGGAAACACATAGGAATAGACTGATTGGCTTGGTATGGAAACACATAGGAATGGTTATCTCAAAGGAAGGGTGGACACAGCTATAGGTGTCCTGTGATTGTCTCCACCCCCTCCAGGTGTCGCTTGTTTTCCCCATACCCAGTGTATTTATCCCTGTGTTTCCTGTCTCTCTGTGCCAGTGTATTTATCCCTGTGTTTCCTATCTCTCTGTGCCAGTGTATATATCCCTGTGTTTCCTGTCTCTCTGTACCAGTGTATTTATCCCTGTGTTTCCTGTCTCTCTGTGCCAGTGTATTTATCCCTGTGTTTCCTGTCTCTCTGTACCAGTCTATTTATCCCTGTGTTTCCTGTCTCTCTGTACCAGTCTATTTATCCCTGTGTTTCCTGTCTCTCTGTACCAGTGTATGTATCCCTGTGTTTCCTGTCTCTCTGTACCAGTGTATGTATCCCTGTGTTTCCTGTCTCTCTGTGACAGTTTGTCTTGTATGTTTAGTAAAGTCAACCAGCGTGTTTTTCCTGTACGCCTTTTTGCTGTTCTCCTTTTTCTAGTCCACCCGGTTTTGACCTTTGCCTGTTTCTGTACCTGCCTGCCTGACCATTCTGCCTGCCTTGACCACGAGCCTGTCTGCCACTCTGTACCTCCTGGACTCTGATCTGGTTTTGACCTTTTTACCTGTCCACGATCATTCTCTTGCCTACCCCTTTAGATTAATAAACGTCGTAAGACTCCATCTGCCTCCTGTGTCTGCATCTGGGTCTCACCTTGTGCCTTGATAGTAGGCTCAACCCAATGAATCATATAGTTATTAGCAAGATAATGTGAGAAAGTGAATATGATGTGGGGAGCAAAAAATACTATCAATCGAGTTATTACTGTTTCCGTTATCTTCTTACCGATACTGTATTGATAAACCTTTCAGCTTAGTTCGAGAGAGAACATTGATTCTGCTGTCGTTGATTTGTGCCCTCTGCATGTCGTTTATCAGCAGTCCCCTGTCGCTGCTTTGCTCTCTTTCCTGCCATCTTTCTCTTTTCCTCTCTTTTCATTTCCTGTTTTAATGTATAATTTTACCGGTCCTGAGCTCATGTTGATAAGATATTTAGACATGCACATCACATAAAATATTTTATTTTTTCCCTTTATCTCTCTGTCTCTTGCGCTTTTGAGTCTGAATGAACTCATTCAATGTTCCCTCTCACGCCTGCTCCCTCTCTCCCTCTCTCTTGTTCCCTCCCTCGCTTCGTGAAACACACGCTCTAATACCCAGTTGCAAAGAGAGGGGGAAAGAGACAGGAACAGCGCTGAAAGGGAATGGGAGAGGAGAGAATGCTGGACTTGCTGACCAGAAACGGATTCTAATTATTTTATTTGGACAGAAAAGGAGCATGAAAAGAAGATACTAAGGCGAGAAACGGTTGTCTTTCTCTGTCACTCTCTCATTCTCTTCCCCCCCCCCCTCTCCCGCACTCTCTCCTTCCCTCTGTCTCTCTCCCTGTCTGTGTATCTCTCCTTCCCTCTCTGGGTAGCGGGCCTCTGGGTCTAACTGATTTCAGCTGTGGGAGGAAATGAATGGATAATATGTATTTCTCTGTCCAGTCCTCTGCTGCTGCTGTCGAATACTGTCTCTAACAGGAAGGAGTGGGGCAGGGAGGGCATACAATCAGACAGGGAAGGCAGGCAGACAGGGAGGAAGGCAGGACACAAGAGTCTTCAGTTTCTCACTCAGTAGACTCAGCAGACTGCCATACAGAGACAGAGGATGACAGAAGGAGAGAAAGAGAAAGAAAAGGAGCGACAGAGAAAAGGAGACGACGATAAGAGGGGGGGGAGAGAGAAAAAGAGAGACAGAGAAAAGGAGACGATAAGAGGGGGGGAGAGAGAAAAAGAGAGACAGAGGCAGACAGACAAAAACAGAGTGAGAGAAGATGGGTTAATAATGTGCCCCAGAGGAGCAGAGCAAGCCAGCCGAGGAGAGGCTCGTGGGTAGAGAGTCTACAGTAACAGGTGTTGGTTGACACATTCTTTCTTCTTATTCCATTCTGTCTCTGTTTATTTTCATTGCTCCTTACCATCTGTCTGTCTGTCGCTTGCATCAGATGACACACAGACTTCTGCTTGTTTTCTCTCTGGGCAAGATTGGGACACATGGGAGAGGGGGGGAGAGTATGTATTTAGTATGTAAATGTCTGAGTTTTTCTGCACCTTTTTCTGGCAGATGTCTGGTATGCTGCTATCACGGCCCTGTCTCTTTCGTTCTCTCTTTCATTTTCGATCTTTTATCTCTCTTTACCGTCAGCATTAATTGATCGATTTTTTTACCCAATGCTTGTTCGTTTCTTTCTATTTCTGCATCTGCCTCCTTTGTGGTTCTCATTTCTCCATCACAGAAGCTATTTTTAGAATGATACCTCTTTTTTTTATCTCACATTTTCATTATCACTTTCTAACTCTGTCACTTCCTCTCATTCAGCCTTTCTGTCTCCCCTTTTTCTCTTTCTGTCATTCAGTCGCTCTCTCTTTCTCTTCCCTTTACCCCAGTCTCTGCCTCTCGCTCGCTCTCACTTTCTCTCTCTCTGACTCAGAGCAGACTGTGGCAGCCTCAGCGACCATGACCAGAAGGGTGAGTTTGAGTTCCTTCTTTATTGCTTCCTCTCTTCCTCTCTCCCCCAACGCCCTCCTCATCTTTCTGATCTGAGATGCTGCCTGTACCGTGCTAGGTCTACCATAAGCATTGTATAACGTAATGTGCTGCCTGTCTATGTGTCTATGAGGACTGATATAGATGGATTTTCATGGCCGCTGGATCTTGGTGATCCATTTTAGGTGTGATGGCGCTGGCTTTCTGCCGCAGCATTTCTGCTCTGGCTGCCATTGTGTGTGTGTGTGTGTGTGTGTGTGTGTGTGTGTGTGTGTGTGTGTGTGTGTGTGTGTGTGTGTGTTAGGGTTGGGCGGTATCCAGATTTTCATACCGTTTCCGTAACATACCGGGAATACAGAATTAACGAATGTGCACACAAGGGCGATATTTAAAACAATATATTTATTTATGACGCACAAAACTATTTAGGCAACAGGGATCTTAGTCCAGAAGGGGATTGAATGTAATCAGAGATGCTGTAATCAAGAACCTTGATCTTGATGTCCAGCCACTTAGCTAGCAAGTAAGCAAACCAAATGCATAGCTGGAGCCCTAAGCTGGATCTAATCTATTTGACACATCTTAGATTTATTATAGTTATACTTAACTTATAGTTAAAAGCAGTGGCGTAGCACGCACCCCCACAGCCCCCACAAGGCGGGTGTGCCCCCAACCCCCCAAAATATAAAATATATACTCTGAACAAAAATATAAATGCAACAATTGTAAATATTTTACTGAGTTACAGTTAATTTAAGGAAATCAGTCAATAGAAATAAAGGCCCTAGTCTATGGATTTCACAAGACTGGGCAGGGGTGCAGCTATGGGTGGGCATAGCTTGGGAGGGCATAGGCCCACCCACTTGGGAGCCAGGCCCAGCCAATCAGAATGAGTTGTTCCCCACAAAATGGATTTATTCCAGAAAGCGATACTACTCAGTTTCATCAGCTGTCCAGTTGGTTGGTCTCAGACGATCCCGGAGGTGAAGAAGCCAGATATGGGCTGGCATGGTTACATGTGGTCTGCAGTTGTGAGGCCAATTTGACGTACTGCCAAATTCTCGAAGACAACATTGGAGGCGGCTTATGGTAGAGAAATTAACGTTCAATTCGTTGGCAATAGTTCTGGTGTAAATTCCTGCGGTCAACATGCCAATTGCATGCTCCTTCAACTTAAGACATCTGTGACATTGTGTTGTGTTACAAAACTGCATATTTTAGATGGCCTTTTGAATGGACACATTTTAGAGTGCACCTATGTAATGATCATGCTGTTTAATCAGCTTCTTGACATGCCACACCTGTCAGGTGGATGGATTTTCTTGCCAAAGGAGAAATGCTCTCTAACAGGGATGTAAACAAATTTATAAACAAAATCTGAAATAAATAAGCTTTCTGGGATCTTTATTTCAGCTCATGAAACATCGGACCAACACTTTATATGTTGCATTTACATTTTTGTTCAGTGTATACAGTACCAGTCAAAAGTTTAGACACACCTATAGTTCAAGGGTTTTTCTTTATTTTTACTATTTTCTATACTGTAGAATAATAGTAGACATCAAAAGTATGAAATAACACAGAATCATGTAGTAACCAATCAAATAAGCAAAGAGACGACAGTCTATTACTTTAAGACAATTCAAGAACTTGCAGTCGCAAAAACCATCAAGCGCTACGATGATACTGGCTCTCATGAGGACCACCACAGGAAAAGAAGACCCAGTGTTACCTCTGTTGCAGAGGATAAGTTCATTAGAGTTACCAGCCTCAGAAACTACAGCCCAAATAAATACTTCACAGAGTTCAAGTAACAGACACATCTCAACATCAATTGTTCAGAGGTAACTGCGTGAATCAGACCTTCATGTTTGAATTGCTGAAGAAGAAACCACTACTAAAGGAGACCTATAAGAAGAAGAGACTTGCTTGTGCCAAGAAACACGAACAATGGACATTAGACCGGTAGAAATCGGTCCTTTGGTCTGATGAGTCCAAATGTGAGATTTTTGGTTCCAACCACCATGTCTGTGAGACAGGGAGTAGGTGAACGGATAATCTCCGTGTCACGTTCTGACCTTAGTTATTTATTTATGTCTTTGTTTTAGTATGGTCAGGGCGTGAGTTGGGTGGGTTGTCTATGTTCCGTTTTCTATGTTGTGTTTGCATTTGGCCTGGTATGGTTCTCAATCAGAGACAGGTGTCGTTAGTTTTCTCTGATTGAGAATCATACTTAGGTAGCCTTTTCCCACTTGTGTTTCATGGGTGTTTATTTTCCGTGTCAGTGTTTGTTTCCACACGGAACTGTTTCAGTTTTGTTTTTTCAAGTTGTCGTTTATTGTTTTGTTCAGTGTTCTAATTAAAAACCAAGATGAACACTTACAACACTGCGTATTGGTCCGATCCTTGCTACTCCTCCTCAGAAGAGGAAAGCCGTTACACTCCGCATGTGTGGTTCCCACCTTGAAGCATGGAGGAGGAGGTGTGAGGGTGCTTTGCTGGTGACACTGTCTGTGATTTATTTAGAATTCAAGGCACACTTAACCAGCATGGCTTCCACAGCACTCTGCAGTGATACACCATCCCACATTGTTTGCGCTTAGTGGGATAATTTGTTTTTCAACTTTTTTGGTTACTACATGATTCCATTTGTGTTATTTCATAGTTTGATGTCTTCATTATTATTCTGCAATGTAGACATAGTAAAGATAAAGAAAAACCCTTGAATGAGTTGGTGGGTCCAAACTTTGACTGGTACTGTATATATGTGTGTGTACATGTACATGTTTTTATTATTTGTATACCATCAGTATTTCGAAATACCCCAGTATATACGATATATCGCCCAAGCCAGGTGTGTGTGTGTGCATGTGCTCACGTATTCGCATGTGTACTGTGTGTGGCATTGTTGTATTTATTTTTAGAGCTTTCCTTCATCACCAATCGCTGTGATGGTGATCAGAGATTGTGATTCTAATAGTATGTCTGTCATAGGGTGGAGCAGAACCTGATTGTGTCTCTGCGTGTGTCTTGGTGTGTGTGTGGGCATGCGTCTGGTGACTGCAGTTGTGTGACTGTGTGCGCTTGATCTTGTTGTTCTTGTGTGCGTGGTCAGTGTGTGTGGTCATAGTTGTGTGTGTGCCTGTACTCTTCTAATGTGCAGATTTGTGTATATTTGTATTTGCTACATGTGTGTGTTGTGGTGTTTTGTGCGTGTGTGTGTGCGTGTGTGCGTGCATGGCATGTATGTATTGTAATGTGTGATGGACATATGGGGGAATGGGGCCGAGTGTGTGTGTGCACGTGTGTGCCCTGACCGGAGGTTGCACTTGTTGTAGGCCTATGCCGCAGCACAGACACAGTGAGAGACCACAGTACTGTAGCACAAAGCTGCGGGACGGAGCAATAGCTGTCATTGTCTGTGTGTTTCAGCTAATGTGCTGATGTCCTATCTCTCTCTCTGTCTCACTTAGGATTGACAAATCATACTGAAAACTGTACCTTTCTCAATCCCTGAGACCCTAACTTGTGACTTTGTCCTGTGATGTGCACGGGTTGGGTTCTCGGGAGCTGCGAGGGGTGCTCACACATCTCCAGAAAAGGCATTTCGTAAATAAATGAGTTTTTTGGGTGTCGGCGGAGAATAAACGCTGTGCTGGCAACAGAAAGAGAAAAATGTTTTTTTCTCATGTGAAACAGGAGGGGGAGAAATGCTCACCTCATCTGACTGAGAAATAAAAGGAGAGGCATAGAATGAGGGAATTGTTACATAAGCATGGGAATTGTTGGATGCTTAGTTCATATTGAGGTAATTTTCAGTGTGTAGAAGAGACAGAGGGAGTAGAGACATAGGGAGGGGGAGGAGGAGGCACAGAGCAGAGGTAGTAGCACAGTGGAATGCAGGCCTGAAGGACATGTGACTGACTGGTATGGAGGGATAAAGGGAAATAGGAAAATAGGGATGGAGGGAGCAGGAGGACAAGGATGTGCTATGGGTGGGGTGACAGACATGGTGACATGCTAACACATTCACTACAATAAAACAGGGAAGAGACCCCACCACAGCACATCGATGGCCACATGTCCACTCATCCACTCGTCCAAGCTATCCTCCCTATTTCCCTTGCTCTTTTGCTCATCCCACATTAATTGATCAATACTATGGGCTTGTGGCCTCAGTTTTGAGAGCAGCACAAAGTACTGGTGAGAGCGTGGTCTTGACTGCTCGGTACACCTGTGTTTGACCTCATGGAAACCTTCGCCAACCCACCTCGGAGTTCAAACTCACTCGTCTGTGTGTGTGTGTGTGCACGTGCGTGCGTGCGTTGTCCTCAACTCTAATTTGGCTGGGTGCACAAATATTTTTGTCCCGGTCCATTGTGGATTGATACTACAGTTTATTAAATCGCATAGGCTACAGTAACGAGTACATCCAATGTTTGCTCAATAGCCTATGTGTTGGCAGTCAACATCGTTGTAATTAGCATCAACAAGCTTAGCCTAGCCTTGACTTCTCCCAAAATAAAAAATACTAGGCTCCGTAAATTGTATTGTATGGGTTAGGCACATTCTCAATAAGCAAAATGTAGCCTAGGCCTACCGTTGATACTGCATTATAGGGCTGAATAAGTGTGGAGGAGTGCATATTTGGTAACTGGATGAGAGGAGATGCATACTTGAACCAGCGAAATTAAGTATGCAGGTAGACATATGTGTGTATGTTTTAGGAGGTGCAGTGTATTTTCAATTCAAGGCTCTCTGATATATATAAATGTATATATATGTGTGTATGTGTATATATATATGTGTGTGTGAATTTATTTGCAAATTATGGTGGAAATAAGTATTTGGTCATCTACAAACAAGCAAGATTTCTGGCTCTCACAGACCTGTAACTTCTTCTTTAAGAGGCTCCTCTGTCCTCCACTCGTTACCTGTATTAATGGCACCTGTTTGAACTTGTTATCAGTATAAAAGACACCTGTCCACAACCTCAAACAGTCACACTCCAAGCTCCACTATGGCCAAGACCAAAGAGCTGTCAAAGGACACCAGAAACAAAATTGTAGACCTGCACCAGGCTGGGAAGACTGAAACTGCAATAGGTAAGCAGCTTGGTTTGAAGAAATCAACTGTGGGAGCAATTATTAGGAAATGGAAGACATACAGTACAAGCCCACTGATAATCTCCCTCGATCTGGGGCTCCACGCAAGATCTCACCCTGTGGGGTCAAAATGATCACAAGAACGGTGAGCAAAAATCCCAGAACCACACGGGGGGACCTAGTGAATGACCTGCAGAGAGCTGGGACCAAAGTAACAAGGCCTACCATCAGTAACACACTACGCCGCCAGGGACTCAAATCCTGCAGTGCCAGACGTGTCCCCCTTCTTAAGCCAGTACATGTCCAGGCCCGTCTGAAGTTTGCTAGAGAGCATTTGGATGATCCAGAAGAAGATTGGGAGAATGTCATATGGTCAGATGAAACCAAAATATAACTTTTTGGTAAAAATTCAACTCGTTGTGTTTGGAGGACAAAGAATGCTGAGTTGCATCCAAAGAAGCATGGGGGTGGAAACATCATGCTTTGGGGCTGTTTTTCTGCAAAGGGACCAGGACGACTGATCCGTGTAAAGGAAAGAATGAATGGGGCCATGTATCATGAGATTTTGAGTGAAAACCTCCTTCCATCAGCAAGGGCATTGAAGATGAAACGTGGCTGGGTCTTTCAGCATGACAATGATCCCAAACACATCGCCCGGGCAACGAAGGAGTGGCTTCGTAAGAAGCATTTCAAGGTCCTGGAGTGGCCTAGCCAGTCTCCAGATCTTTGGAGGGAGTTGAAAGTCTGTGTTGCCCAGCAACAGCCCCAAAACATCACTGCTCTGCTCTAGAGGAGATCTGCATGGAGGAATGGGCCAAAATACCAGCAACAGTGTGTGAAGACCTTGTGAAGACTTACAGAAAACGTTTGACCTCTGTCATTGCCAACAAAGGGTATATAACAAAGTATTGAGATAAACTTTTGTTTTTGACCAAATACTTATTTTCCACCATAATTTGCAAATAAATAAATAAAAAATCCTACAATGTGATTTTCTGGATTTTTTTCCCTCATTTTGTCTGTCATAGTTGAAGTGTACCTATGATGAAAATTACAGGCCTCATCTTTTTAAGTGGGAGAACTTGCACAATTGGTGGCTGAAAAAATAGTTTTTTGCCCCACTGTATACCATTCAAACACCTTTTATAGATAGGTTACTTTGCAAGGCCAGGATCAAAAAGACACGACACATTGCTGTTGAACCAGCCTTAGTAGGCAAGGCCTAGTGAGTGTGGTCTATGGTGGACTTGATATGAAACAGAAAACAAGCATCCAGTTTTTTTAAACAACAACAACGAGGCTACTTGGCTAATGGCCAGGATGAAAAGATGCACCTATGCGATTCTGCTAAACCAGCATTGACTGAGAGATGAGTCGGCTAGGCTTGGTTTTTAATTATATTAAACAAAATGGGGGAAACCAATAGAGGCACAACACTCTTCAATGGGCGCTGTGCATCATGGCTACGCCTCCACTCTCATAATCCATGCAATTATCAACTGCGACCTGTTTTTTGTGGGTCTTAAAATGTCCTATTAGAGACTCAGCACAGGCCAGCTGATGTTAGACAGTCAAATTGTTTTTAAGGACACCTTAAATACTGGCAGCCCACCCACCTCAGCGCAGGCCAGCTGATATTAGACAGGTAAATTGTTTTTAAGGACACCTTAAATACTGGCAGTCCACCCACCTCAGCGCTGGCCAGCTGATGTTAGACAGGTAAATTGTTTTTAAGGACTCCTTAAATACTGGCAGCCCACCCACCTCAGGGCAAGCCAGCTGATGTTAGACAGGTAAATTGTTTTTAAGGACACCTTAAATACTGGCAGCCCACCCACCTCAGCGCAGGCAAGCTGATGTTAGACAGGTAAATTGTTTTTAAGGACACCTTAAATACTGGCAGCCCACCCACCTCAGCGGAGGCCAGCTGATGTTAGACAGGTAAATTGCCGATCCTGGCGTTAGGACTGGAAAATGCCAGTGCTCCAGTTTTTACATGACAAAATTAATTTGCATTTTACAGACGAAAATGTAGCTCTTTGTGTTCCAGGGGGTTGTGCGTTTCTCAAGATTATTTTAAAGGATATGTTATACCACCGCTCAAGCCACTGTTTGATGCTACCAAGACAAACCGCTTCAGCTCCCATCTCTTGATTTACTGTTTTTGTTTCCTTGTACAGTATGTACTGTGTACATTATTCAGCTTTTAGCTGTTATGTACTACGGGCCTCCATGTAAATGTACTACAACTACTACTACTTATTGGGTTAGAGCTGTGTGTGTGTGTGTGTGTGTGTGTGTGTGTGTGTGTGTGTGTGTGTGTGTGTGTGTGTGTGTGTGTGTGTGTGTGTTGTGCAGTGGTACAGTCAACAAGCTCTTTTTTAACCACGTTTCTCCAAATGTACATTTTCGAAGTGTTTTCGACACCCTGGGTTGCTCTTGCTGCTCTGTATCGTTCAATTTCTCCAAACATCACATTTCGAAGCTGCTGCTCTGTATCGTTCAATTCCTATAAATGTCAAATTCCGAAGTTAAAAGGTTAATTTTAGTCACTCATTATGAATGGTTAAGGTTTGGGTAAAATAATTAAAACTGGTGCACCACTGGGATCGAGCATACAACCTTCTGATCTAGAATCATGGACTTACACCTATCTGTCATCCCCATCCACAACGCCCTTGCACAACCCAAGTCTACTTGATGGTAAAAGTGCTCACTGTTGTCCCTAGTGGCCAGTTTTGAAGGCATTTCCCGATGTCCTCAGGAAATATATAGACGTCCAATGTCTTGCACAATCCCCCTGGTTACAGTAGTGACTGATTACTTTAGCATGTTGTGGTGATCTGTGGTATAGCATGACGCCTAATTGCTATTACAGTGACGTGTGTGTAAGTGAGAGAGAGGGTGTTTATAGTGTATGCATATGTGTTTGAAAATGGACTCTGTATGTGCTTGTACACCTGCGTGAAGGCATACATGAACGTACAGGTAACCGGCAAAATAAAGGAAACACTTGAGTAAATACAGTGCCTTTGGAAAGTATTCATACCCATTTACTTTTTCCACATTCTGAAACGTTACATCCTTATTCCAAAATGTATTAAATAAATACAAATCCTTAGAAATACTGTATTTAAATAATTATTCAGACCTTTTGCTATGAGACCCAAACTCCAGATTTCCTCTGTGGAGATGGGAGAACCTTCCAGAAGCCCAACTATCTCTACAGCAATCCACCAAATTGGCCTTTATGGTAGAGTGGCCAGATGGAAGCCACTCCTCAGTAAAAGGCACATGACAAACTGCTTGGAGTTTTCCAAAAGCACCTAAAGACTCTCAGACCATGAGAAGCAAGATTCTCTGGTCTGATGAAACCAAGATTGAACTCTTTGACCTGAAGCGTCACGTCTGGAGGAAACCTGGCACCATCCCTACGGTGAAGCATGGTGGTGGCAACATCATGCTGTGGGGATGTTTTTCAGCAGCAGGGACTGGAAGACTAGTCAGGATTGAGGCAAAGAAAAACTGAGAAAAGTACAGCGAGATCCTTGATGAAAACCTGCTCCAGAGTGCTCAGGACCTCAGACTGGGGCAAAGGTTCACCTTCCAACAGGACAAAGACCCTAAGCAAAAAGCCAAGACAACTCAGAAGTGGCTTCGAGGCAAGTTTCTGAACGTTCTTGAGTGGCCCAGCCAGAGTTCGGACTTGAACCCGATATAACATCTCTGGAGAGACCTGAAAATATCTGTGCAGCAACACTCCACATCCAACCTGACAGAACTTAAGAGGATCTGCAGATAAGAATGGGAGAAACCCCCCAAATACAGGTGTGCCAAGCTTGTAGCATCATACCCAAGATGACTCGAGGCTGTAATCGCTGCCAAAGGTACTTCAACAAAGTACTGAGTAAAGGGTCTGAATACTTATGTAACTATATTTCATTTTTTTTATATAAAAGAGCAAAAATGTATAAAAAATAGTTTTGCTTTGTTATTATGGGGTAGTGTGTGTAGATTGTTGAGAAAAAAGTATTTAATAAATGTTTAAATAAGGCTGTAACTAACAAAATGTGGAAAAAGTGAAGGGGTCTGAATACTTTAAAAGGGAAGTTTTTACAGTACACCTCACTGCAATCTGTCAGGCAATAATTTAGAATGATTTCTAAAATTAAGTTTGTAGGGAATTTTAAAGTAAAAACATCCCAACTTCACAGTATATAAAGAAGATTGGTAGGGTAAGAAATAGAGGATACCTATTTTTCCAGATTTAGTTATCATCTCTTTTGTAAAGACACAGACCACAATCTGTAGATCAGAGTAAATGTAACGATTCTCTTCTTGTGAAGTAGAGGCGGACCAAAGCGCAGCGTGGTGGTTGTTCATTGTATTTTATTCACGACACTATACATGAACAAACTAACGAAAAAACAAGAAACGTGAGAACTCAAAACCTAATACAGCCTATCTGGTGAATACTACACAAAGACAGGAACAATCACCCACAAACACACAGTGAAACCCAGGCTACCTAAGTATGATTCTCAATCAGAGACAACTAATGACACCTGCCTCTGATTGAGAACCATACTAGGCCGAAAACATAGAACTGCCCCACAACATAGAAAAACAAACATAGACTGCCCACCCAACTCACGCCCTGACCATACTAAATAAATACAACACAAAGGAAATAGAGGTCAGAACGTGACAGTACCCCCCCCCCAAAGGTGCGGACTCCGGCCGCAAAACCTTGACCTATAGGGGAGGGTCTGGGTGGGCGTCTGTCCGCGGTGGCGGCTCTGGCGCGGGACGCGGACCCCACTTCGCCATTGTCTTAGTCCGCCTTATTGTCCGCCTCCGTGGCTTACTCACCATGCCCACCCCTCTCAATGACCCCACTGGACAGAGGGGCTGCTTGGGACAGAGGGGCAGCTTCTCGGGACAGAGGGACAGCTGCTCGGGACAGAGGGACAGCTGCTCGGGACAGAGGGACAGCTGCTCGGGACAGAGGGACAGCCGCTCGGGACAGAGGGACAGCTGCTCGGGACAGAGGGACAGCTGCTCGGGACAGAGGGGCAGCTGCTCGGGACAGAGGGGCAGCTGCT
The DNA here is from genome assembly GCF_013265735.2 of Oncorhynchus mykiss. Classification (NCBI taxonomy): domain Eukaryota; kingdom Metazoa; phylum Chordata; class Actinopteri; order Salmoniformes; family Salmonidae; genus Oncorhynchus; species Oncorhynchus mykiss. The sequence goes on along the minus strand of NC_048566.1, from coordinate 49,566,489 downwards.
CCGGGCAGAGGGGCAGCTGCTCCGGGCGGAGGGGCTCTAGCGGCCCCTGGCTGACTGGCGGCACTGGCGGCCCCTGGCTGACTGGCGGCCCCTGGCTGACTGGCGGCACTGGCGGCCCCTGGTTGACTGGCGGCGCTGGCGCTGGGCTGACTGGCGGCACTGGCGGCCCCTGGTTGACTGGCGGCACTGGCGGCCCCTGGATGACTGGCGGCACTGGCGGCCCCTGGCTGACTGGCGGCACTGGCGGCCCCAGGCTGACGGGCGGCACTGGCGGCCCCTGGCTGACGGGCGGCACTGGCGGCCCCTGGCTGACGGGCGGCACTGGCGGCTCCTGGCAGACGGGCGGCATTGGCGGCTCCTGGCAGACGGGCGGCACTGGCGGCGCTGGGCAGACGGGCGGCACTGGCGGCGCTGGGCAGACGGGCGGCGCTGGCGGCGCTGGGCAGACGGGCGGCGCTGGCGGCGCTGGGCAGACGGGCGGCGCTGGCGGCGCTGGGCAGACGGGCGGCGCTGGCGGCGCTGGCGGCGCTGGGCAGACGGGAAGCTCCGGCAGAGGCGCCGGGCAGACGGGAAGCTCCGGCAGAGGCGCCGGACAGGCGGGAGGCTCCGGCAGAGGCGCCGGACAGGCGGGAGGCTCCGGCAGAGGCGCCGGACAGGCGGGAGGCTCCGGCAGAGGCGCCGGACAGGCGGGAGGCTCCGGCAGCGGCGCCGGACAGGCGGGAGGCTCCGGCAGCGGCGCCGGACAGGCGGGAGGCTCCGGCAGAGGCGCCGGACAGGCGGGAGGCTCCGGCAGAGGCGCCGGACAGGCGGGAGGCTCCGGCAGAGGCGCCGGACAGGCGGGAGGCTCCGGCAGAGGCGCCGGACAGGCGGGAGGCTCCTGAAGCGCTGGAGAGGAGGAAGGCTCTGGTAGCGCCGGAGAGGCGGGAGACTCCGGCAGCGCTGGAGAGGAGGAAGGCTCTGGACGGATGGGCCGGAGAGACAGCCTGGTACGGGGAGCTGCCACCGGAGGGCTGGGGTGTGGAGGTGGTGACGGATAGACCGGGCCGTGCAGGCGCACTGGAGCTCTTGAGCACCGAGCCTGCCCAACCTTACCCGGTTGAATGGTCCCGGTCGCCCTGCCAGTGCGGCGAGGTGGAATAGCCCGCACTGGGCTATGCAGGCGAACCGGGGACACCGTGCGCAAGGCTGGTGCCATGTAAGCCGGCCCAAGGAGACGCACTGGAGACCAGATGCGTAGAGCCGGCTTCATGGCACTTGGCTCGATGCCCACTCTAGCCCGGCCGATACGCGGAGCTGGAATGTACCGCACCGGGCTGTGCACCCGCACTGGGGACACCGTGCGCTCCACAGCATAACACGGTGCCTGCCCGGTCTCTCTAGCCCCCCGGTAACCACAGGAAGTTGGCTCAGGTCTCCTAACTGGCGTAGCCATACTCCCTGTTAGCCCCCCCCCAAGAAATTTTTGGGGCTGACTCCCGGGCTTCCATCCACGACGCCGCGCTGCCTCCTCATACCAGCGCCTCTCCGCTTTCGCCGCCTCCAGTTCTTCTTTGGGACGGCGATATTCTCCTGGCTGAGCCCAGGGTCCTCTTCCGTCTAATTCGTCCTCCCATGTCCATACCTCCTCGCGCTGCTCCTGCTGCTGCTTTTTCCTTTGCCCATTACCACACCGCTTGGTCCTGTTGTGGTGGGTGATTCTGTAACGATTCTCTTCTTGTGAAGTAGAGGCGGACCAAAGCGCAGCGTGGTGGTTGTTCATTGTATTTTATTCACGACACTATACATGAACAAACTAACGAAAAAACAAGAAACGTGAGAACTCAAAACCTAATACAGCCTATCTGGTGAATACTACACAAAGACAGGAACAATCACCCACAAACACACAGTGAAACCCAGGCTACCTAAGTATGATTCTCAATCAGAGACAACTAATGACACCTGCCTCTGATTGAGAACCATACTAGGCCGAAAACATAGAACTGCCCCACAACATAGAAAAACAAACATAGACTGCCCACCCAACTCACGCCCTGACCATACTAAATAAATACAACACAAAGGAAATAGAGGTCAGAACGTGACAGTAAATGTGTAAATAGCTTTATATTTGTGTTAGTTTCATCCCAGTTGCACAGTGAATTCATTCCAGGGATAACACTCCAAATCTCCCAGGTTTTATCCCCGCTTGCGTCTATCATCAAAATAAGTTTGGACAAAATAAGTTTGTACAATAAATGTCTAATAAATTGGCATGTGATAAAAGAAAATGCAGTGTATTTGTACATGGATTGTTGTACAACTAACTTCCGGTAAACACATGAATGAAACTTCCATGAACTGTTCAAAACGTAGTTTTATCATTCTGGGAACATAGGAATAAGATTCTAAGAACACTGTATGAATTGTAAGAATGTCATCAATCATAACTGGACAGATTTAGTGTTTTGGGAACTTTTTTCTTGTAATGTCCCTACAATGTTACCACAAACTAAATAAATATGTTATGAACTTTTAAAGAACATACAAGTGTTCTGGGAACTTTAAGGTGAAGTTTTTTTGCACCGAAAAATAAACATTATATAATCATCTACTCAACTGGACAGTTTGTGTTTTGGGAGCTCCAAAAGTATTGGGGCAGTGACAGTGTTGTTGTTTGGCTCTACTCCAACATTTTGGGTTTGAAATGATACAATGTGCAGACTTTCAGCTTTAATTTGAGTGTAATTGCCACTGTCACTATGTGCCCATCAAGACCACACAGCAGTAGCACAACTGCCAGCACATGTCATTTACTTTCTATTCTCCACTCTGGTGATGATGATGACACGGAAAATGTCTCGGCCTCTCTTTCACACACACACACACACACAAACACACACACACACGTACACCTCCAGATTGTTTCTGTTTCTTACACCTCACACTAACACTCTGTCACACCCACGCACGCGCGTGTCAGATGTCTTAGCATTCTTAAAGCTAAGACAAATACACATGTAGTTGTAAGTTTAGCCTGGTTCCTGATCTGTTTGTGCTGTCTTGCCAAGTCCTATGGTCATTCCTGCACTAAACTTATGAGAATGAGCAAACGATTTACCAATACAGCACAAACAGATCTGGGACTAGGTTAAGACGATAGGACCTCGTCTTTAGTCAGTCAGAGAGAGGGCCCCATTCCCAGGCACTGAGTTGTGGTCAGTCAATGGTTTAAGAGGGGCTGAACTTCTTGATTCTGACTAATTTTTTGACTTGGTCATTGAGAAATGCAGTGGCCATAACTGAAGCCAAACAAGAGATGCCTTGGGGGGGTGGTTTAGTGTGTGTGTGTGTGTGTGTGTGTGTGAGTGTGTGTGTGTGTGTGTGTGTGTGTGTGTGTGTGTGTGTTGGCACGTGGCAATCGTTTGTACCTTCACTCTGCCAATACAGTACACAGTTACAGCCACTCACTATTGTAGATACCTTGAAACAGTCTAACCATGTCATGTGTTTTTAAGTCACCTAGGCACACTAGTGCTAGCCAACTTATTTCGCAAATCATCTTCAGCCAGCTGGTATACAACGATAAAAAATGTGTTTGACGTTGAATAGCCACTCGCTGGGGCTAGTTAGGGACTGTCAATAAATTATACAATGTAAATGGGACAATATTTTCATGTTTTCATGTTGCATATATTGTAGTTGTCTTATTAAATAGTTTCAGTATTTGTATATGAATTTATACAATTTAAAGTTGGTTTGAGGTTCTAAGTCATTTAAATTTAGAGCAAAAATATTGTCCCAGGTACATTGTGTAATTAACTGATGGTCCCTAACTAGCCCTATAAGGATATTGAATGTCAAACTAAATTGACCATGGGCATTACGATTTGGTCTTGACAGTTACTTGGGTGCTGTCACGTGGTAATGATTGAAATAAACCCAACCCAAGGAACAATGTTACAGTACCCATCATTTATTGACATTCCTATTACCTCGCATATCTCAATTTTGGACAAAACTGACTTTATGACCCAAACGATCCTTCATTTGGAGGAGATATCCAAGATGGCGTAGCAGTGCAGACGTCTTTTGTTCATCCTCTCATGTCCTTTCTATTTTTTGTTTGTTTATTTATTTTTAAAATATTATTTATTTATGTATTTTTTATCTGTCGGACCCAGCCGCGAACTCAGGCTCTGTGTGTAGTTAACCGACCCTCTCTCTTAGTTAGCTCTCCAAATCAACACCTGTGATTACTTTATGCCTCGCTTTATGTCTCCGTCACATGTCAATATGCCTTGTATACTGTTGTTTAGGTTAGTTATCATTGTTTTAGTTTACTGAGGAGCCCCTGGTTCCACTCATTATAACTCTGATAACTCCTTTGTCCCACCTCCCACACATGCGGTGACCTTGCCCATTATAACCAGCTTATCCAGAGATACAACCTCTCTTATCATCACTCAGTGCCTGGGCTTACCTCCGCTGTACCCGCACCCCATCATACATCTGCACATTATGCCCTGAATCTATTCTCCCACGCCCAGAAATCTGCTCCTTTTACTCTTTGTCCACAACGCTCTAGGCGACCAGTTTTGATAGCCTTTAGCCGTACCCTCATCCTACTCCTCCTCTGTTCCTCGGGTGATGTGGAGGTAAACCCAGGCCCTGCATGTCCCCAAGCACCCTCATTTGTTGACTTCTGTGATCGAAAAAGCCTTGGTTTCAAGAATGTCAACATCAGAAGCCTCCTCCCTAAGTTTGTTTTACTCACTGCTTTAGCACACTCCGCCAACCCTGATGTCCTTGCCGTGTCTGAATCCTGGCTTAGGAAGGCCACCAACAATTCTGAGATTTCCATACCCAGCTACAACATTTTCCGTCAAGATAGAACTGCCAAAGGGGGAGGAGTTAGCCTGCAAAGTTCTGTCATACTTTCCAGGTCTATACCCAAACAGTTTGAACTTCTAATTTGTTTAATTAACCTCTCCAGAAATAGGTCTCTCACTGTTGCCGCCTGCTATCGACCCCCCCCCCCCCCCCATCTAGCTTCAGAGTTTGCTCTGTTAGGTGACCTAAACTGGGATATGCTTAACACCCCGGCAGTCCCACAATCTAAGCTAGATGCCCTCAATCTCATACAAATCATCAAGGAACCCAACAGGTACAACCCTAAATCCATTAACTTGGGCACCCTCATTGACATTATCCTGACCAACTTGCCCTCCAAATACATCTCCGCTGTTTTCAATTAGGATCTCAGCGAACACTGTGTCATTGCCTGTATCCGCTATGGGTCCGCGGTCAAACGACCACCCCTCATCACTGTCAAATGCTCCCTAAAACTCTTCTGCGAGCAGGCCTTTCTAATCGACCTGACCCGGGTATCTTGGAAGGATATTGACCTCATCCCGTCAGTCGAGGATGCCTGGTCATTCTTTAAAAGTCATTTCCTCAACATCTTAGATAAGCATGCCCCGTTCAAAAAAATGCAGAACTAAGAACAGATATAGCCATTGGTTCACTCCAGACCTGACTGCCCTTGACCAGCACAAAAACATCCCGTGGCGGACTGCAATACCATCGACTAGTCCCCACGATAAGCAACTGTTCAGGGAAGTCAGGAACCAATACACGCAGTCAGACAGGAAAGCAAAGGCTAGCTTTTTCAAGCAGAAATTCGCATCCTGAAGCTCTAACTCAAAAAAGTTTTGGGACACTGTAAAGTCCATGGAGAACAAGAGCACTTCTTCCCAGCTGCCCATTGCACTGAGGCTAGGTAACACAGTCACCGCTGATAAATCCATGATAATCGCACATTTCAATAAGCATTTCTCAACGGCTGGCCATGCCTTCCTCCTGTTTACTCCAACCCCGACCAACAGCTCCGCCCCCCCACAGCTACACGCCCAAGCCTCCCCAGCTTCTCCTTCACCCAAATCTAGACAGCAGATGTTCTGAAAGAGCTGCAAAACCTGGACCCGTACAAATCAGCTGGGCTAAACAATCTGGACCCTCTCTTTCTAAAACTATCCACCGCCATTGTTGCAACCCCTATTACCAGCCTGTTCAACCTCTCTTTCGTATCGTCCGAGATCCCTAAAGATTGGAAAGCTGCCGCGGTCATCCCCCTCTTCAAAGGGGGTGACATGCTAGACCCAAACTGTTACAGACCTATATCCATCCTGCCCTGCCTATCTAAAGTCTTCGAAAGCTTCCAAGCCGGTCACGGGTGCACCTCAGCCAAGGTCAAGGTACTAAACGATATCATAACTGCCATCGATAAAAGACAGTACTGTGCAGCCGTCTTCATTGACCTGGCCAAGGCTTCCGACTCTGTCAATCACCGTATTCTTATCGGCAGACTCAACAGCCTTGGTTTTCCCAATGACTGCCTCGCCTGCTTCACCAAATCAGAGGGCATGTTGTCCAGACCTCTGGCAGTCTCTATGGAGGTGCCACAGGGTTCAATTCTCGGGCCGACTCTTTTCTCTGTAAACATCAATGATGTCGCTCTTGTTGTGGGCAATTCCCTGATCCACCTTTACGCAGATGACACCATTCTGTAGACTTCTGGCCCTTCCTTGGACACTGTGCTAACTAACCTCCAAACGAGCTTCAATGCCATACAACACTCCTCCCATGGCCTCCAACTACTCTTAAACGCTAGTAAAACCAAATGCATGCTTTTCAACCATTCGCTGCCCGCCCGACGGTTCCGACCTAGAATATGTGGAAAACTATAAATACCTAGGTGTCTGGCTAGACTGTAAACTCTCCTTCCAGACTCATATTAAACATCTCCAATCAAAAATTAAATCTAGAATCGACTTTCTATTTCACAACAAAGCCTCCTTCACTCACGCCGCCAAATTTACCCTAGTAAAACTGACTATCCTACCGATCCTCGACTTCGGCGATGTCATCTACAAAATAGCTTCCAACACTCTGCTCAGCAAACTGGATGCAGTCTATTACAGTGCCATCCATTTTGTTACCAAATCACCTTATACCACCAACCACTGCGACCTGTATGCTCTAGTTGGCTGGCCCTCGATACATATTCGTCGCCAGAACCACTGGATCCAGGTCATCTACAAGTCTATGCTAGGTAAAACCGCCTTATCTCAGTTCACTGGTCACGATAACAACACCCACCCATAGCACGCGTTCCAGCAGGTATATCTCACTGATCATCCCAAAAGCCAACACCTCATTTGGCCGCCTTTCCTTCCAGTTCTCTGCTGCCAGTGATTGGAACGAATTGCAAAAGTCACTGAAGTTGGAGACTTTTATTTCCCTCACCAACTTTAAACATCAACTATCTGAGCAGCTAACCGATCGCTGCAGCTGTACATAGTCCATCTGTAAATAGCCCACCCAATCTATCTACCTCATCGCCATACTGTTTTTATTTTATTTACTTTTCTGCACTTTTGCACACCAGTATCTCTACTTGCACATCATCATCATTTTTCACTCCAGTATTAATCTTTTAAATTGTAACTATTCTCTCCTATAGCCTATTTATTGTCTACAACCACATGCATTTTGCACACACTGTATATAGACGTTCGTTTTTCTACTGTGTCATTGATTTGTTTATTGTGTTATTTGCTTGTTTATTGTTTACTCCATGTGTAACTCTGTGTTGTCTGTGTCACACTGCTTTGCTTTATCTTGGACAGGTCGCAGTTGCAAATGAGAACTTGTTCTCAACTAGCCTACCTGGTTAAATAAAGAATAAAAATATTATTGTTTTAGTGACATCCTATTACCTCGCATACATGTATCTCAGTTTTGGAGGATACTGACTTTATGATACAAATTATCCTATTTACACTTTGCAGTCAGTTTTAACACTAGAATACATGTTTCTGACTCACATTGATGCCACATAGGCAATTTTCTAAATTAGAAGTTGCTTTTTAGGGGCAGTTGCTCTTTAATGTAGTAGAGGTGGAGCGGAACAGAGCCATGAAAGCGAAAAAGGAGCACAAAGGGCATCCTGTTCACCCTCTCTTCCTCTACCTTTTCCCCTGTGTTTTCCAGCTGTGAGCACAGGGTGGATGTGCCACCTACTCTCTCCATCCTCCCCTTTCTCTCGTGCTCTCTCTCTCTCTCTCTCTCTGTCAACTGAAGTCCTTTCATAATGAATGGCAAGGTAGGATAATAGCCTTCACATTGCTATGGAAACCAGACAGGAGCCCTTTTTTCTCAAGCAGCCAAATGATGGTGGAATTTGAGGATAAACTCTCTCTTTCTCCCCCTCTTCCCACTCTCACAGCCAGCAAGTCCCAATGACTCTCTCTTACTCCCTTAATCTCATTCTGCTCTCACTGCCTTTTTTGTCTATTTGCAATTCTTATTTTTTGTCTAATACTGTTCTACTTACCTCTCTTCCCTCTTTTCTCACGTGTCCTCCATTTGCAACACAAATACGATTCAGATTGGAAGAGCAGGACAAATTTGGTAGAACCACCTTGGAAAAGTACAAGTTCTTTAAAACTTTCTTAGGATCCCATCTAATGTTCTTTATCCAAACATCCCTTACACCAACCAGGCAGTGCTCACAAAAGGGATCATTGACTTGCCAGCTCTCTGATATTACATCAGCCACTTGTGTTTTGAGGAAGGTAGGTCTGGACCGACCTTCCTCTCTAAAACCACCTCGTCTTGATGCACCTCAATTATTATTATTATCCAGGATCAGTCTTTATTCAGTGTTTATTCTCATCACACACTGGCCTTTTCTATGAGCTGGATCCAGATCATTTCAGTAGGGTCAAAATTAATCGTTGTGTCAAATAATAATTGAGGTGCATCAAGATGAGGTGGTTTTAGAGAGGAAGGTAGGTCCGGATAAACACAAGTGGCTGACGTAATATCAGACAGCAGGCAAGTCAATAATCCCTTTGTGAGAGAAGGTGACCGTGCATCAAAGCTGGGACCGAGAGACTGAAAAACAGCTTCTATCTCAAGGCCATCAGACTGTTAAACAGCCATCACTAGCACAGTGAGGCTGCTGCTTACATACAGACTTGTAATCACTGGCCACGTTAATACATGAAACACTAGTCACTTTAATAATGCCACTTAAATAATGTGAACATATCTTGCATTACTCATCTCATATGTTTATGTAACCGATGTGAAATGGCTAGCTAGTTAGCAGGGTGCGCGCTAATAACGTTTCAATCGGTGACGTCACTCGCTCTGAGACTGTGAAGTAGTTGATCCCCCTGCTCTGCAAGGGCCGCGGCTTTTGTGGAGCGATGGGTAACGATGCTTCGTGGGAGGCAGTTGTTGATGTGTGCAGAGAGTCCCTGGTTCGGGGCGAGGAGAGGGATGAAAGCTATACTGTTACATTGATGCTGTTGACCCGGATCACTGGTTGCTGCGGGAAAGGAGGTCAAAAGGGGGGTGAGTGTAACGGATGTGAAATGGCTAGCTAGTTAGCGTGGTGCGCTCTAATAGCGTTTTAATCGGTGTCGTCACTCGCTCTGAGACCTTGAAGTAGTTGTTCCTCTTACTCTGCAAGGGCCGTGGAATTGTGGAGCAATGAGTAATGATGCTTCGAGGGTAGCTGTTGTCGATGTGTGCAGAGGGTCCTTGGTTTGGGGCGAGGAGAGGGACGGAAGCTATACTGTCACATATATACATATATACTGTATTCTATACTCTCGATTGCATCTTAGCCTATAACATTGCTCATTCAAATTTTTACATGTATATATTCTTATTCCAATCCTTACTTTTGTGTCTATTAGGTATTTGCTGTGGAATTGTTAGATATTACTTGTTAGATATTGCTGCACTGGCGGAACTAGAAGCAAAAGCATTTCGCTACACTCGCAATAACATGTGTATGTGAAAAATACAATTTGATTTGAAAACCTGTTCTACTTTCGACCAGGGCTGGTCAAAAGTAGAGCACTACAGTGCCTTGCAAAAGCATTCATCCCCTTGGCGTTTTTCCTGCTTTGTTGCATTTACAACCCGTGAATGAAATGGATTCTTATTTGGATTTCATGTAATCTACATACACAAAATAGTCCAAATTGGTGAAGTGAAATTCTTACAAATAAAAAAAATTATGTGGTTTGTAAATAAATAAAGATCTGGTGCATCCAATTACCTTCAGAAGTCACATAATTAGTTAAATAAAGTCCACCTGTGTGAAACCTAGGTGTCACATGATCTGTAACATGATCTCAGTATATACCCCTGTTCTGAAGTGCCCCAGAGTTTGCAACACCACTAAGCAAGGGGCACCACCAAGCAAGCGACACCATGAAGACCAAAGAGCTCTCCAAACAGGTCAGGGACAAAGTTGTGGAGAAGTACAGATCAGGGTTGGGTTATAAAAAAATATCAGAAACATCCCACGGGGCAGCATTAAATAAATTATTAACAATGGAAAGAACATAGCACCACAACAAACCTGCCAAGAAAGGGCCGCCCACCAAAACTCATGGACCAGGCAAGGAGGTCATTAATCAGAGAGGCAACAAAGAGACCAAAGATAACCCTGAAGGAGCTGCAAAGCTCCACAGCGGAAATTGGAGTATCTGTCCATAGGACGACTAAGCTGTACACGCCACAGAGCTGAGCTTTACAGAAGAGTGGCCAAAAAAAAACCTTGATTAAAGAAAAAAATAAGCTAACAAGTTTGGTGTTTGCCAAAAGGCATGTGGGAGACTCCCCAAACATATGGAAGAAGGTACTCTGGTCAGATGAGACAAAAATGTAATGTAGCTTTTTGGCCATCAAGGAAAATGCTATGTCTGGCGCAAACCCAACACCTCTCATCACCCCGAGAATACCATCCCCATATCATGGTGTGGGGATTTTTTTCATCGGCAGGCCCTGGGAAACTGGTCAGAATTGAAGGAAACCTGTTTCAGTGTTCCAAAGATTTGAGACTAGGACAGATGTTCACCTTCCAGCAGGATAATGACCCTAAGCATACTGCTAAAGCAACACTCGAATGGTTTAAGGGGGAACATGTAAATGTCTTGGAATGGCCTAGTCAAAGCCCAGACCTCAATCCAATTGAGAATTTGTGGTATGACTTAAAGATTGCTGTACACCAGCTGAACCCATCCAACTTGAAGGAGCTGGAGCAGTTTTGCCTTGAATAATGGGCAAAACTCCCAGTGGCTAGATGTGCCAAGCCTATAGAGACATACCCCAAGAGACTTGCAGCTGTAATTGCAGCAAAAGGTGGCTCTACAAAGTATTGACTTTTGGGGGCTGAATAGTTATGCACACTCAAGTTCATTTTTTTTTCTTATTTTTTGTTTGTTTCACAATAAGAAATATTTTTCATCTTCAAAGTGGTAGGCATGTTGTGTAAATCAAATGATACAAACCCCCCAAAAATCTATTAAATTCAGGTTGTAAGGCAACAAAATGGGAAAAATGTGAAGGGGGGTGAATACTTTCGCAAGCCACTGTACATAGGGAATAGCATGCAATTTCGTATACAAATTGTGAGAGTTCAGAGAGCAGATGGGATGGGAGTAGTTTATTCTGCTACATATGAGAGATCCAATGATGCTGACGCCCATCTCTTGACTGCATGGAGCACCTCGCTGCAGCTGTTGCTGAGCCCATTGTTACTGTGTGTGTGTGTGTGTGTGTGTGTGTGTGTGTGTGTCCATTGAGACAGAGCTGCTCTCAAGCCAAACACTATTGATTGTCTCTTCTTATCTATCACACTCCTCTTTGCCTGGTGTGTGAGTGTTTGTGGATGCAGCCAGGTCGCTCAATATCCACTGCAAAATTTGAAGTCCTCCAGGTAAGCAGGATGTCGGGGGATGGCTTTAAAACCATCCACTAGGGGCAAGCCTACCATCAAGTAGGCTTGGGGTTTGCTAGGGCTTTATGCATGGGGAAGGCGAATGGTCGTAAGCCGAGAGCTCCGGCTCCGAGGGTTGTGTGTTCAATCCCAGTGCTAGGCACAATATAACCCGTACATCAACCATTCGGAATGAATACCTAAACTTAACCTTTGAAACTGTGAGAGCTGGTGTGTGTGTGTATGTGTGCATAATGAACAGACATGCTCTTGTGAATGGTTTTAACTTCTTATGGCTGCAGGGGCAGTATTGAGTAGCTTGGATGAAAGGTGCCCAGAGTAAACGGCCTGCTCCTCAGTCTCAGTTGCTAATATATGCATATTATTAGTAGTATAGGATAGAAAACACTCTTAAGTTTCAAAAACTGCTTGAATGATGTCTGTGAGTATAACAGAACTCATATGGCAGGCAAAAACCTGAGAAGAAATCCAAACAGGAAGTGAGGAATCTGAGGTTGGTCAATATTCAACCCAGGCCCTATTGAATTCACAGTGGGATATGAATGAAGTTGCACTTCCTAGGGCTTCCACTAGATGTCAACCGTCTTTTGTGTTGTGGGACTGAATAAGAGCTGAATGAGTCAGGTTACTGGCAGAGAGCCATTTCCTGGTCATGCGCATTCCACATGATATTGACTTGCATTCCATTGCTCCTCTAGACACAAAGGAATTCTCTGGTTGGAACTTTTATTGGAGATTTAAGATAAAAACATCCTAATGATTGATTCTATACTTAGTTTGAAATGTTTCTTTGACCTGTAACATAACTTTTTGAAGTTTTTGTCCGAAGTAATGCACAAGCGTTTGGATATATATACCTAAAAGTAGCTACTTGGACATAAATAACGGACATTATCGAACAAATAAAGCATTTATTGTGGACCTGGGATTCCTGGGAGTGTATTCTGATGAAGATCATCAAAGGTAAGGGAATATTTATCATGTAATTTCTGGTTTCTGTTGACTCCAACATGGCGGCTAATTTGACTATTTTTCTGAGCGCCGTCTCAGATTATTGCATGGTTAGCTTTTTCCGTAAAGTTTTTTTGAAATCTGACACAGCGGTTGCATTAAGGAGAGGTCTATCTATAATTCCATGTGGATAACTTGTATTATCATCGACATTTATGATGAGTATTTCTCTGTTGAATCGATGTGGCTATGCAAAATCACTGGATGTTTTTGGAACTAGTTAATGCAACCCGCCAATGTAAACTCAGATTTTTTTATATAAATATGAACTTTATCAAACAAAACATACATGTATTGTGTAACATTAATTCCTATGATGAAGATCATCAAAGGTTAGTGATTCATTTTATCTCTATTTGTGCTTTTTGTGACTCCTATCTTTGGCTGGAAAAATGGCTGTGTTTATTCTGTGGCTTGGTGGTGACCTAACATAATCGTTTGTGGTGCTTTCGCTGTAAAGCATATTTGAAATCGGACACTGTGGTGGGATTAACAACAAGATTACCTTTAACCTGTCTAGGACACAGGTTCTGCTAGCGGAACCCCCCCAACATTCTGCTGAAAAGGCAGCGTGGGAAATTCAAAAATATTTTTTTAAATATTTAACTTTCACACATTAACAAGCCCAATACAGCAAATGAAAGATAAACATCTTGTTCATTTACCCATTGTGTACGATTTTTAAAATGTTTTACAGCGAAAACACAACATATTTTTATGTTAGATCACCACCAAATCCAAAAAAACTGCAATTTTTCCCAGCCAAAGATCATCACAAAAGCAGAATTAGAGATAAAACTAATCACTAACCTTTGATAATCTTCATCAGATGACACTCATATGACATCATGTTACAGAATACATTTATGTTTTGTTCGATAATATGCATATTTATATCCACAATCTTGGTTTACATTGGCGCCATGTTCAGAAATGCCTCCAAAATATCCAGAGTAATTACAGAGAGCCACGTCATATAACAGAAATACTCATCATAAACTTTCACGAAAGATACATGTTTTACATATAATTAAAAGATACACTTGTTCTTAATGCAACCGCTGTGTCAGATTTTTTTTAAACTTTACGAAAAAAGCATACCATGCAATAATCTGAGATGGCGCTCAGACGTAAATATATTTCTCCTCCATTTTGGAGTCAACAGAAATACGAAATTACATCATAAATATTCCCTTACCTTTGATGATCTTTCATCAGAATGCAGTGCAAGGAATCCTAGTTCCACAATAAATTGTTGTTTTGCTCGATAATGTCCATTACTAGTGTCCAATTACTCCAATTACTTTTGCAAGCACGTTTAATTCACAAGTCCAAAAGCTGGTGCTGGTCCAGGCAAACTTGAACGAAAACTTCAAAAAGTTATATTCCAGGTCGAATAAACTTGTCAAACTAAGTAGAGAATCAATCTTCAGGATGTTATTATCATATATATCCAATAACGTTCCAACCGGAGCATTCGTTTTTGTCTACAGAGTAATGGAACGCATGACGATATAATAAGTACTATGCGTAACCAGGAACTGGCATTCTGCCAAACCAGTGACTCAAATAGCTGCCATCCGGTCCCACTAGAGGCTTCATTCCACGTTCTACTGACTGTTGACATCTTGTGGAAGGCGTAGAAAGTGCGAACAGATCCATGTCTTTTTTGGATGTGAATGTGAATAGGCGATGAATTTCCACTTCCTGTTTGGAAGTGTGCCTGCAGTATGAGTTCTGTTATACTCACAGACATAATTCAAACAGTTTTAGAAACTTCAGAGTGTTTTCTATCCAGTAGTAATAATAATATGCATATATTAGCATCTGGGACAGAGTAGGAGGCAGTTCACTATGGGCATGCAATTCATCCAAAGTGAAAATGCTGCCCCCTATCCCTAAAAGGTAAAAGGATAAGATACATGTATGTTTGAGGAATTTTAATTATGAGATTTCTGTTGTTTTGAATTTGGCGCCCTGCACTTTCACTGGCTGTTGTCATATCAATCCCGTTAACGGGATTGCAGCCATACGAAGTTTTAAAGCAGAAAGGCTCTGAAACTCTATCCATTGTTGCTGGCTTTCCTTCCCTCTCCTGACTCTCCCTCCCAACTCCCTGATGACTACTGCCTTGGTACACACACACACACACACACCCACACACACACACACACACACAGCCATAAGACTTCCAGGGGATCTCTCAATGATTTCCCTCTCACAGCCTCATGTAGCATCAAAGGGCGGATTAGAGGTTGGTAGAGGGACAGCTTTGACCACTTAAAAGATTTAAGCTTATTATCCCCCCCAAAAAACAGGACAGGATGGAAGGTTCAAGAGATGGAAGGGAAGACTGAAATCAAAGATGGTTGGGTTCTGTGTTGGCTGAAACACAAGACTTTGGTCTTTGTCTGTGTGTGTGTGTGTGTGTGTGTGTGTGTGGGTGGGTGTACGTGTGTGTGTGCGAGTGGGTGTACGAGTGTGTGTGCATGCGATATGGTATCTGAAAATATTGTAATCCACAAAGAAAAAAGAGAAACTGCTATCTATCAATTTGCCCAGTTAAAAAAAACTTTGAGAAAAATGTAGGAATGAGAACTGTGACTGTATTGTGTATTGGATGTCTCTCAACACACACAAACAATACTTTAACATCATACCTTTCTCAAGTGTCACTGCACTCTGTATAATTCACCCACACACTGCTCACACCCCCACCCCTCCTATAGTCCCTGACATCACGTCCACCTCATCATCTCATCACCGCACACCAGATCATATAACCACGTCGCGTCACTAAGGCCTCTTGTCTTTTCAAGCCTACAGATTATAAAGCTTCATCATTCTGTTTGGAACAGAATGACTTGCCCCTGTTTGTTTGTCTTGTGTGGTTATGTTTTGCCAGCCTCTATGTCTAAGCTCACGATTAATCAAAAGGCTCTATATTTTAACTAACCTAACACAATGGTACATCTTAGTTCTGGCGGAAGTGCTGTAGGTCCGAGGGTGTGTAAGAAATATTTTAGCTATTTTCACACTGGCCAATCAACACGTCATGGCTTTATACTGCTTTATACCATTGTCTCAAGTTCTGTAGGTTATTGTTGGCATTTGTGTTTTCATCAATTCCAATTCGGATGTGTGCATGGAATATTCTCATCCTAGTCCATTGTGGTTTGCAGAGGAGGCTGTTATAGGAGGAGCTATAGGAGGAACGGCTCATGGTCATGTCTTAAATTGAATAGTATCAAACATATGGAAACGACATGTTAGACTCTGTACCATTTATTCTATTAAAATGAGCCCATCCTTCTATTGCCTTCCCACCAGCCTCCTCTGGTGGATTGATACTACAGTATAACCCTTTTGTGGTGTTCATGTTTTTGTTATTCACCCAATGTTCACTGGTTTGATGGACCCACAACATTTATTGGGTTTTTAAAACAAAACAGCCTTAACAATTTACGTAAACATACTTTGTGCTTAGATGTTGACTTATATAAATTACATGCAATATAGACAGCATTTGTGGTTAATATTTGCCATTTACCACATTTATCAATAAAAGCGCTATTCATTTTTTTAATAAAATTGAAATAATCAAATCAAATATATTTATTTATAAAGCCCTTCTTACATCAGCTGATATCTCAAAGTTCTGTACAGAAACCCAGCCTAAAACCCCAAACAGCAAGCAACGCAGGTATAGAAGCACAGTGGCTCGGAAAAACTCCCTAGAAAGGCCAGAATCTAGGAAGAAACCTAGAGAGGGACCAGACTATGAGGGGTGGCCAGTCCTCTTCTGTCTGTGCCGGGTGGAGATTATAACAGAACATGGGTGACCAGCAGGGTCAAATAATAGTAAACACAGTGGATGTCCAGGGTGCAACAGGTCAGCACCTCAGAAGTAAATGTCAGTTGGCTGTTCATAACCGATCATACAGAGTACCTCTGCCACTCCTGCTGTCTCTAGAGAGTTGAAAACAGCAGGTCTGGGACAGGTAGCACGTCCGGTGAACAGGCAGAACTGTTGAAACTGGAGCAGCAGCACGACCACGTGGACTTGTGACAGCAAGGAGTCATCAGGCCAGATAGTCCTGAGGCATGGTCCTGAGACACTGTGGCCCCATCTGACGATACCCCCGGACAGGGCCAAACAAGCAAGATATAACTCCACCCACTTTGCCAAATCACAGCCCCCACACCACTAGAGGGATACCTTCAACCACCAACTTACCATCCTGAGACAAGGCAGAGTATATCCCACAAAGATCTCCGCCACGGCACAACCCAAAGGGGGGGGCGCCAACCCAGACAGGAAGATCACATCAATGACTCAACCCACTTAAGTGACGCACCCCTTCCAGGGACGGCATGGAAGAGCAGCAGTAAGCCAGTGACTCAGCCCCTGTAACAGGGTTAGAGGCAGAGAATCCCAGTGGAGAGAGGAGAACCGGCCAGGCAGAGACAGCAAGGGCAGTTCGTTGCTCCAGTGCCTGTCCGTTCACCTTCACACTTCTGGGCCAGACTACACTCAATCATAGGACCCACTGAAGAGATGAATCTTCAATAAAGACTTAAAGGTCAAGACTGAGTCTGCATCTCTCACATGGGTAGGCAGACCATTCCATAAAAATTGAGCTCTATAGGAGAAAGCCCTGCCTCCAGGAACAGTAAAGGAGGCGTAGCGTAAGTGTAGGTATGTACGGCAGGACCAAATCGGAAAGATAGATAGGAGCAAGCCCATGTAATGCTTTGTAGGTTAGCAGTAAAACTTTGAAATCAGCCCTTTCCTTAAGAGGAAGCCAGTGAAGAGAGGCTAGCACTGGAGTAATATGATCAAATGTATTGGTTCTAGTCAAGATTCTAGCAGCCATATTTAGCACTAACTGAAGTTTATTTAGTGCTTTATCCGGGTAGCCGGAAAGTAGAGCATTGCAGTAGTCATTTTTGCAATGTTACGTAGATGGATAAAAGCTGTCCTTGAAACAGTCTTGACATGTTCGTCAAAAGAGAGATCAGGGTCCAGAGTTTAATTTGAGATGACTGTACAACCATCAAGATTAATTGTCAGATTCAACAGAAAATCTGTTTGTTCCTTGGGACCTAGAACTAGCATCTCTGTTTTGTCCTAGTTTAAAAGTAGAACATTTGCCGCCATCCACTTCCTTATGTCTGAAACACAGGCTTCCAGCGAGGGCAATTTTGGGTCTTCACCATGTTTCATCGAAATGTACAGCTGTGTGTCATCTGCATAGCAGTGAAAGTTAACATTATGTTTTCGAATGACATCCCCAAGATGTAAAATATATAGTGAAAACAATAGTAGTCCTAAAATGGAATCTTGTGAGTACCAGAATTATGCCATTCTTTGGCACGTAGGACACCAGAGACGAGTCGGCAGTGAACACAAACTTAGAGGAAATGATAGGCCTGTTCTGCTGAGGTGGGAGCTCTGGATTGTTTTTTCGTACTGTTCCTACCATTGTCAGCTTTCTCTTGAGGAGGTCCTGTCCCAGCTTGTGCAAAAGCAAAAAAGTTATTGCATGTGATGCTGTGGCCACTGACACAGTCCCTGTGTCATGTCCAGGGCAACCCACAACCCACGGGTTCTTCTCAGGGGCTCCTCCATCTGGCTTCCCCGCATACACTTGCAAGTTCCAAGCATATGATGAAGCAGCATCACAAGTTGCCCATATCTTGATTCCATATTTTGCAGGTTTAGACGTTATGTACTGCCTGAACGGTCAGTGGCCCCGAAATGGCATAAACTTCTCATCAACAGTAATGTTAGGCCCAGTGATGTAAAACAGGGGAAGGTGGTCCACCCACTTGTCCCACACTGACCTGATTGCAGCTAGCTTGTCTCTCTGTCGCCAAGCTGGTCCGGTGTCTCAGATATTGAAGCGGATAATCCTGGAAATAAGGTGGAAGTTTTCCAGAGCCATTGTTGCACTGAAAAGTTATCTCCAATGTTTTGCATCCCACTAGTATTCTGTGGATTCCCCATTGGATCTGAAAACACCAGCAAGGATGAGAACCCCAAAGTATGCATGTAAATGAATTTGGTCCATCTCCTTCCATCTCTCTCCAAAATCACACCTTTCCTCCAAATTAGTGCAGTCCAGTCTGGATGGTGTCTGGAATGAACAGTTCAAAAGAAGGCTTTATGTCCTGCACATGAGTAACCGCCATCCACGTCAGCCCTGGTTGCATCCTTATAATACTGGCAGCCATGCAAGGTGGCTCATTACTTGGGCAAGAAGACTGTTCAATTTCACATTTTTTTAACATCCATATTTCTCCACCTGCAGGCTGCTGATGAGCTGGATGCTGACGGGCTGGTCATGGGGCTGGCTGAGGATCAAGCTCATCCTCGTCTTCTAACGCACTGTCAGACTCCGAATTGACAGAGACACAATCCTCATATTAGGAAAATTATTATTCCGAAGTGGAAGACACTTCGTCCACATTAGCTTCTCTCTCTGCAAAAATTCTTTCTAAGGCCTTCTGAGCAGAGATTATTTTTGCCATACTGATTGATTTGGATAAGGAGCCACACATGCAAAGCCATTTATTTGTTGTGTCCCTCCCCCAATTTGCACCTGGCTGGGGTAGAGTGTGGGAAAATACTGACTTAAAATAATGTATTTTAATAACATTGTGCAGGTTCACGCAGGACATTGTGTAGTTTCACACAATACAAAGGGTAAAGAATGTGAGAAAAGCGTGAGACAGGCAGGGAGACAGACTGGTTATTGGTGCTATGTTGAAATATCAGGCCCAGGGATGAGAAAGACAGAGAGGAAGAAGACAGAGTGAAGGCATAAAAACCTCTTTGGGCTAGACGTGGCACTAGCGACCCACCTCGACAACATCCGGTGAAATTGCAGAGCGCGAAATTCAAATGACAGAAATAGTCATATTTAACATTCATGAAAATACAAGTGTCATACAACAGAAAAAATATTACCTTCTTGTTAATCCAGCCGCTGTGTCAGATTTCAAACAGGCTTTACGGCGAAAGCCCACCATACGATAATCTGAGGACAGTGCCCCGCACACAAAAGCATTAAAAACATTTTTCAACCAGGCATGTGCGCCACGAAAGTCAGAAATAGCGATAAAATAAATGCCTTACCTTTGAAGATCTTCTTCTGTTGGCACTCCAAACGGTCCCAGCTACATCACAAATGGTCCTTTTGTTCGATAAAGTCCTTCTTTATAACCCCAAAAACTCAGTTTAGCTGGCGTGCCGCATTCAATAATCCACCGGTTTCCCTCCTTCAAAATGCATACACAATGAATCCCAAACGTGACCAATAACCTTCTCCAAATGAGTCTAACAATGTTTATAATCAAGCTTCAGGTACCCTAATACGTAAATAAATGATACAATTTAAGAAGGAGAATAGTATGTTCATTACCGGAAATCAACAACAAAGAACACGCACTCATCCACGCGCATGAAAACACTATAGCCAAAATGGGAGCCACTTAGAAAAACTACAAATTCTAACTCATTTTCCCAAAAACAAGCCTAAAACGTTTTCTAAAGAATGTTGACATCTAATTGAAGCCCTAGGAACTGCAATCTGGGAGGTTTTCCCTTCATATTAAACATGACAGCTATTGGAAACAACAAACATTTCTGGATGGTTTGTCCTCGGGTTCTCGCCTGCCATATCAGTTCTGTTATACTCACAGACATTCTTTTTACAGTTTTAGAAACTTTAGAGTTTTCCATCCATATGCATATCCTAGCTTCTAGGCATGAGTAACAGGCAGTTTACTTTGGGCACGCTTTTCATTCAGACGTCAAAAAATACTGCCCCCTAGCCTAAAGAGGTTTTAACAAACTATAGTTTTATAGACCACGCAGCCGTCATACCGCTCAGGAAGGAGACACGTTCTGTCACCTAGAGATGAACGTACTTTGGTGCGAAAATTGCAAATCAATCCCACAGTAAAATGAGTCCTATATTGACATAACCTGAAAGGCCGCTCAGCAAGGAAGAAGCCAGGGCTCCAAAAAGCCAGACTACGGTTTGCAAATGCACATGGGGACCAAGATCGTACTTTTTGGAGAAATGTCCT
Source organism: Oncorhynchus mykiss (assembly GCF_013265735.2). NCBI lineage: Eukaryota > Metazoa > Chordata > Actinopteri > Salmoniformes > Salmonidae > Oncorhynchus > Oncorhynchus mykiss. Next base: position 49,545,575 of record NC_048566.1, on the reverse strand, counting down.
CTGGTCTGATGAAACAAAAATAGTTGTTAGGCCATAATGACCATCGTTATGTTTGGAGGAAAAAGGGGGAGGCCATCACAAAGCCCTGACCTCAATCTTATAGAACATTTGTGGGCAGAACTGAAAAAGTCTGTGCGAGCAAGGAGGCCTACAAACCTGACTCAATTACACCAGCTCTGTCAGGAGGAATGGTCCCAAACTGCCTATTTCTCAGGCTCAGAATCTAGAATATGCATATAATTGTCAGATTAGGGTAGAAAACACTCTAAAGTTTCCAAAACTGTCAAAATATTGTTTTCTCTCTCCTATTGAAGAAGCTACATTATATTATTATCGATTATATATTGTAAAAACAACCTGAGGATTGATTATAAAAACGTTTGACATGTTGCTACGAACATTACGGATACTATTTGGAATTTTTGTCTGACAGGTAGTGACGGCTCGAGCCTGTTTATTTCTGAACATAATGCGCCAACCAAATGGAAGAAGATCTGAGCTGTAAAAAATATGCCCAAGAACAAAGGTAAGGGAGGAAAGAATCGTAGACGAGGGAAGAATGAGAACGAGTCAGAGAAGAGATATAAAAATAATCTTTATGGAACAAAAGGGACATTTATTGTGTAACTGGGAGTCTCGTGAGTGCAAACATCAGAAGATCATCAAAGGTAAGCAATTTAATGTATTGCTTTTCTGACTTCCATGACCAATCTACTTGGCTGCTAGCTGTTTGTAATATTTTGTCTACTGAGAGAGATGTGGTTACATAAACGCTTGGTATGCTTTTGCCGAAAAGCTTTATTGAAATCTGACATGACAGGTGGATTAACAACAAGTTAAACTGTGTTTTGCTATATTGCACTTGTGAATTCATGAAAATTAAATATTTTTTGTGATTTAATTTGAATTTGGCGCTCTGCAATTCAGCGGATGTTGACAAAAATTATCCCGCTAACGGGATGGGTGCATCAAGAAAAGTGGTGATCCTAACTGACCTAAAACAGGGAATTTTTACTAGGATTACATGTCGGGAATTGTGAAAAACTGAGTTTAAATGTACAGTGCCTTGCGAAAGTATTTGCCCCCCTTGAACTTTGCGACCTTTTGCCACATTTCAGGCTTCAAACATAAAGATATAAAACTGTATTTTTTTGTGAAGAATCAACAACAAGTGGGACACAATCATGAAGTGGAACGACATTTATTGGATATTTCAAACTTTTTTAACAAATCAAAAACTGCAAAAATTGGGCGTGCAAAATTATTCAGCCCCTTTACTTTCAGTGCAGCAAACTCTCTCCAGAAGTTCAGTGAGGATCTCTGAATGATCCAATGTTGACCTAAATGACTAATGATGATAAATACAATCCACCTGTGTGTAATCAAGTCTCTGTATAAATGCACCTGCACTGTGATAGTCTCAGAGGTCCGTTAAAAGCGCAGAGAGCATCATGGAGAACAAGGAACACACCAGGCAGGTCCGAGATACTGTTGTGAAGAAGTTTAAAGCCGGATTTGGATACAAAAAGATTTCCCAATCTTTAAACATCCCAAGGAGCACTGTGCAAGCGATAATATTGAAATGGAAGGAGTATCAGACCACTGCAAATCTACCAAGACCTGGCCGTCCCTCTAAACTTTCAGCTCATACAAGGAGAAGACTGATCAGAGATGCAGCCAAGAGGCCCATGATCACTCTGGATGAACTGCAGAGATCTACAGCTGAGGTGGGAGACTCTGTCCATAGGACAACAATCAGTCGTATATTGCACAAATCTGGCCTTTATGGAAGAGTGGCAAGAAGAAAGCCATTTCTTAAAGATATCCATAAAAAGTGCCATTTAAAGTTTGCCACAAGCCACCTGGGAGACACACCAAACATGTGGAAGAAGGTGCTCTGGTCAGATGAAACCAAAATTGAACTTTTTGGCAACAATGCAAAACGTTATGTTTGGCGTAAAAACAACACAGCTCATCACCCTGAGCTCATCACCCTGAACACATCATCCCCACTGTCAAACATGGTGGTGGCAGCATCATGGTTTGGGCAGGGAAGATGGTTAAAATTGATGGGAAGATGGATGGAGCCAAATACAGGACCATTCTGGAAGAAAACCTGATGGAGTCTGCAAAAGACCTGAGACTGGGACGGAGATTTGTCTTCCAACAAGACAATGATCCAAAACATAAAGCAAAATCTACAATGGAATGGTTCAAAAATAAACATATCCAGATGTTAGAATGGCCAAGTCAGAGTCCAGACCTGAACTTACAGCTGTAATCGCACGAAAAGGTGGCGCTACAAATTATTAACTTAAGGGGGCTGAATATTTTTGCACGCCCAATTTTTCAGTTTTTGATTTGTTAAAAAAGTTTGAAATATCCAATAAATGTCGTTCCACTTCATGATTGTGTCCCACTTGTTGTTGATTCTTCAGAAAAAAATACAGTTTTATATCTTTATGTTTGAAGCCTGAAATGTGGCAAAAGGTCGCAAAGTTCAAGAACAAATTATTATTTTCAATGACAGCCTTGGAACAGTGGGTTAACTGCCTTGTTCAGGGGCAGAACAACAGATTTTTACCTTGTCAGCTCAGGGATTTGATCTTGCAACCTTTCAGTTCTAGTCCAACACTCTAACCACTAGGCTACCTGCCGCCCTATTATAGTCTCCTATCATAATGATTTGATTATTTGTTGCCTGTAAGTTCAATAAATTGGTATAAACATTTTCAAAGAAGTATGGATCATCCTGATTTGGACCATATAAATTAATGAGCCAAAACTGTTTTTCATCCACTTTTATATATAAAAATATATATAATTCCTGACTATTTGCACATTCAGATCGACATTTTTGTTAATTAATATCATTACACCTTTTGAGTTCCTTTGGCCATGACAGAAAATTATTTCACCACCCCATTCCTTTTTCCACGCAACTTCATCTAAGGATGTAGAGTGAGTTTCCTGTAAACAGTATGTTATATTCATTTTCTTTTAGCCACGTAAAGACTGATTTTCTTTATTAGTAATCTTCTAAATGGTTACAATCATAGCTGGCTATACTTATTTCACCCCTTACCATAACTAGATACTATTCTCAGTCTAAATTGACCATAATTAGTGCTTGCAAAGTTACTGCCATCAAAGGTATTATGAAGGTCAAAATTAGAGCTTTCAAATGTCTGATATTTAGAATTCAAGAAATAGGTTCTAGCAATATTTGTTTTATTCCCTTGCCTGTTTGCCTGTGAGCCAATGCCACAGATATTAGAAAATTGAGACAAGATATTATGTGTGTAGTAAATCTGAGTAGGTTGATGTGCATGATATTGGATGTGATTCAGTGAGAGTGTGTACGATATCTGTATAAGAGTAAGACTGTAATGTGTGCTGTCCAAATAAATAATAACTCTGCCAATTTGCATGGTTGAGTGTCTGTGTGCATTTCCATAGCAATTGATGTTTCACATGATCATGAATGAGACCTTGCATTACTCTAGAGACGACTTCACTGCAGTACAAATGTATTCCGTACAATATGTTATTATTCCCCAATGCCCCTATTCTGATATCTTCCCCTTGCTTGTTATAAACATATCTAAACTTGTAGACAAATACATAAAAAAGATAGACAAACAAGAAATGTATTAAATTATAAAACAGTTCTTGACCATATAGAGAGAGTGAGAGAAGAGAAGAGAGAGATATAGAGAGTGATTGAGGGAAGAGATGGAGATCAGGTGTGTGTGTATGTATAAGTCCGCATGTGCAAGCGAGTATGTAATTGAGTATGTGTGTGTTCATATCCACTTCATAGTGTTCAGATATCTTTACAGTTCCCATACTTTATTTTTTTCATAATCTGAAGAATTTAGTATAGCCATGGTGTTATGGACCTGTCTCGGAATAGCTGTCCATCTATAAAGAGTTTGTTCACAATGCGAAAGGCACGCTTACCCTTCTCCCTCTGTTGCCTTTACACCGTTTGTTTATCTCCTTGGAAATTGGTCATTGAGACCAATCTTGGTCCCTTTAAGCTCCCTTCCCCTGCTTTTGATCAGCTCCTTTTGTTGGTTGTGTTCAAATTTTGCAACGATGTGTCGGGGACCCTTGGTCTTGTCGCTCCGAGCTCCAAGTCTGTGTACTCGGAAGAAAGCCACATACTTTACAGTCTCTATAGGAAGTTTCAAGGCAGATTGCATGAATTCTCTGATTGCGCCCTCTGGATTATTGGATGCGTCCTCAGGAATCTCAGAAAAAAATAGATTTTCAAGCATGTCATGACTTTGTGTGTCTATCAGCGACTCCTTCATCACCCTGTTTTCCCTGAGTAGACAATCCATGTTGGAATCCTGGATTTTTACCTTGGCTGTGAGTGCTTTGTTCTCTCCTCGGAGCGTGAGAATTTCACTCTGGCTAAACTCCAAACTTCAACGCAGCCCTGCTACCTCCTCACACAACTTTTCCAGTGTTGCATGGATTCCAGCCAGAGCACTAGCCTCTAATTCAACGGTAAGTAAATCGTCCATGTCTGAAGATTAATCAGTTTTTCTTTTTTTTGTCGGGTTAAAGTTATTTTGTGAGGTGGTCGGATCTTTCCATGAAGGAGTATGTTGTTCCTCCATAGCGTAAAGCTGTTGGTACTCGTCGATTTCCCTCAGGATCTCCTTAGTATCCAGGTTGGCTCTTACTGCAACCAGTTGTTTTCCGAAAAGATAACAATGAGTCTTTCCCATGATGATAACTGGTGTCTGTAGTACAGCCAGCTAGCACTCGCGGAATCCACACAAAAAATGAAACAAAAATGTGCAGTCCCAGCTGTAAAGGCTAAACGCGTCATGGAATCCTTAGCAACAAAAACTTTAGTTCTGAATAAAATTGATTTAACTTCTTGGCGCACCCATCCCGTTAGCGGGATCATTTTCGTCAACATCCGCTGAATTGCAGAGCGCCAAATTCAAATTAAATTACTAAAAATATTTAATTTTCATGAAAACACAAGTACAACATAGCAAAACACAGCTTAGCATGTTGTTAATCCACCTGGCATGTCAGATTTCAAAAAAGCTTTATGGTGAAAGCAAACAATGTGATTATGTTAGGACATCTCTCAGACAAAACATTACAAACAGCTAGCAGCAAAGTAAAATGGTCACAAAAGTCAGAAAAGCAATAAAATGAATCACTTACCTTTGATGATCTTCGGATGTTTGCACTCACGAGACTCCCAGTTACACAATAAATGTTCCTTTTGTTCGATAAAGATTATTTTTATATCCAAAATACCTCCATTTGGTCCATTGGTATTTTCAGAAATCCACAGGCTCGTGCAGGTCATGACAGGCAGAGAAAAATTCCAAATAGTATTCGTAAAGTTCGTAAAAACATGTCAAACGTTTTTTATAATCAATCCTCAGGTTGATTTTACAATAAATAATCAATAATATTTCAACCGGACCGTAGCTTTTTCAATAGGAGAGAGAGAGAAAATGTCTGCTCCAAGCTGTTGCGCAAGCAAAACTCTGCTGGCACCCAACCATCCACTGACGAGAAGTGATCGTTCTCACTCGTTTTTCAGAATAAAAGCCTGAAACTATGTCTAAAGACTGTTCACACCATGTGGAAGCTATAGGGAAGAATCTGGTTGATATCCCTTTAAATGGAGGGAAGGCATGCAATGGAACAGGGAGATGAATTTCTCTTAGGCACTTCCTGGTTGGATTTCCCTCCGATTTTCGCCTGCAATATCAGCTCTGTTATTCTCACAGACAATATTTTGACAGTTTTGGAAACTTTAGCGTGTTTCCTATCCTAATCTGACAATTATATGCATATTCTAGATTCTGGGCCTGAGAAATAGGCAGTTTCATTTGGGTACGTTTTTCATCCAAACATCAAAATACTGCCCCCTACACTCAACAGGTTAATGAAATATGTTTAACATAAACAACAAACCAAGTGTAGACAGTACAATGTTCTGTTGCTCGCTCTGATGAAGTATGTTGCGTGAAGTGGTCATTGGTGGTTCAGCATTCAGGAATATTTAATGCCGTCTTGGTAAGTAACTCCAGATTTTGCCGTATGTTTTAGATTATTGTCCTGCTGAAAATTTAAATCGCGTTCCATTTGGAAAGCAGACTGAACCAGGTCTGCTATAGCTGTATTCTATTTATTCTTATCCTAAAAAACTCCCTAGTCCTTGCCAAGCATACCCATAACATGATGCAGCCACCACCATACTTGAAAATATGAAGAGTGGGACTGGAGAGTGATGTGTTGTGTTGGATTTGCCCCAAACATAACACTTTATATTCAGGAAATAAGTTAATTTCTTTGCCAATTTTGTTTAAGTGCGTTATTGCAAACAGGACACATGTTTCGGAATATGTTTATTCTGTACAGGTTTCTTTGTTTCCGCTCTGTCATTTAGGTTAGTATTGTGGAGTAACTACAATGTGTCCGGTCTGCTCCCGCTCTCCCTCTCTGGAGCTTGAGGGCGGCAGTTATGCACACCTGTCACCATCATTACGCGCATTAACTCTCACTGGATTCACCTGGACTCCTTCACTTTGTTGATTGCCTTCCCTATTTCTGTCTGCTCCTCAGTCTCTTCCCTGTGTCAGCATTAATGTCGTTATGTTTTCATGTCCAGAAACTGTCCTGCTCTGTTCCATGTCCGTTGTTAATTAAATGTTCACTCCCTGTACCTGCTTCTTGTCTCCAGCGTAGATCCTTATATAATGCTGACACCACTAAAAAAGCATCAGAGAGTTTGGGGTTTTATTTTTGGTTGGTGACGTCGGATCCGGGTGTCGTCGTCGAGGGAGCCGGGGGTGCCTCAGCTAGCTTGTTGGGGTCCACGCCTTAGCTGGCTCGAGAGATCTTCTTTCCTCTGTGGGTTCGGCAGGCGCCGACCCCACGTCATGCTTCAGCAGGCCCATCAGGCTCCCACGTCTCAGCCAGTTCGTCGGGCTACCACACCTCTGCCGGTTTGTCTACACCCCAACCGGCTTGTCCAGCTCCCATGCCTCAACCGGCCTGCCAGGCTCGCCTAGGTGGGACGCCGGGTGGCACCCCTAGAAAGGGGGGATACTGTCACGCCTGCTCCCGCTCTCCCTCTCTGGCGCTCGAGGACCTTCCCTATTTCTCTCTGCTCCTCAGTCTGTTGCCTGTGTCAGCATTAATGTCGTTATGTTTTCAGGTCCAAACGCTGTCCTGTCCTGTTCCATGTCTGTTGATAATTAAATGTTCACTCCCTGTACCTGCTTCTTGTCTCCAGTGTCGATCCTTACACAATGTTGTTGATTCATCCTCAGTTTTCTCATATAACAACCATTAAACTCTGCAACTGTTTTAAAACCCACATTGGCTTCATGGTGAAATCCCTAAGCAGTTTACTTCCTCTCCAGCAACTGAGTTAGGAAGGATGCATGTATCTTTGTAGTGACTGGGTGTATTGATACACCATCCAAAGCCTAATTAATAACTTCACCTTGCTCAAAGGAATACCCAGCGTCTGCTTTTGCTATTTTTACACATCTATTGATTGGTGCCCTTCTTTGCGAGGCATTGAAACACCTCACTTGTCTTTGTGGTTGAATATGTGCTTGAAATTCTCTACTTGATAACAGAGAGTCCTTACTGCTATTAGCCCATAGAAACACATTGAATAACAGATAGTCCTTACTGCTATTAGCCAATAGAAACACATTGAATAACAGATAGTCCTTACTGCTGTTAGCCAATAGAAACACACTGAATAACAGATAGTCCTTACTGCTGTTAGCCAATAGAAACACACTGAATAACAGATTGAATAACAGATAGTCCTTACTGCTATAAGCCCATAGAAACACATTGAATTGTATGTGTGGGGTACAGTGATGGGGAAGTCATAAAAAAATAATGTTAGCCACTATTATTGAAGCCAGAACGAATCCATGCAATTTATGTGATTTTTAGTCCTGATCTTATTTCTCTCCTGCCTGTCTTCTGTCTCGTCACACAGATAAGCAGAGAAGGATTTCCTCTTCATCAATATTATCAGGCTGCATGGAATGTGTGTGTGCGTGTGTGTCTGTGCATGCGTACTTGTATGTATGTGTGTTCATGTGTATGTGTATGCGTGTCTGGGTGTATGCATGAATGCATGTGTGTGAAACAGACACAGTTAGTGTTCAGAATCAGAACCTGTCTGGGACACACAGCACAGCACAGTAGCTGTGTGTCCCACAAATCAAATCAAATCAAATGTATTTGTCTCACACACACATGTTTAGCATATGTTATAGCGGGTGTAGCGAAATGCTTGTGTTTCTAGCTCCAACAGTGCAGTAATATCTAACCATTCACAATGATGCACACAACCTAAAAGTAAAATAGCATAATTAAGGAATATATAAATATTAATTAGGTTGAGCAATGTCGGAGTGGCATAGACTAAAATACAGTAGAATCGAATACAGTGTGTACATTTGAGTTGAGTAAAGCAAAAACATGTAAACATTATTAAAGTTACTAGTGTTCCATTTTTAAAGTGGCCAGTGATTTCAAGTCTGTGTATATGGGATAGCAGCCTCTAAGGTGCAGGGTTACATAACCGGGTGGAAGTCACCTATTTAACAGTCTGATGGCCTTGAGATAGAAGTTATTTTTCAGTCTCTCGGTCCCAGCTATGATGCACCTGTACTGACCTCACCTTTTGGATGATGGCGGGGTGAACAGGCAGGGGCTCGGGTAGTTGTTGTCCTTAATTATCCTTTTGGCCTTCCTGTGACATTGGGTGCTGTAGATGTCCTGGAGAGCAGGTAGTTTGCCCCGGTTGGGCAGACCGCACCACCCGTTGCGGGCGGTGCAGTTGATGCCCCCGTGTGAGGAATCTAAGATAAAACTAGGCCTCCATGTTGAATTCATTGTTGAGAGTGGCGTGTGTGTGTTTTTTCTTTTTCGCCCAGAATCTAGTGGAGAGAGATTGCCTCGTGTGTGGTATATCTGATGAAAATCAGTGTGTAGGGGATTTACTGAATGTTACGAGCTAGGGCATATGTACCAGCCGATGCAGGCATTCTGAGAAAAATACTAGTTGGGCCCAACGTAGTTATTTCTGTCTATCGCGTTCAGGAGTGAGTAGACTCAGTCCTAATTAATTTCTTGAGCGTGGACATACTGTCACTCCCTGATCTGTTTCACCTGTCTTTGTGATTGTCTCCTCTCACCTCCAGATGTCACCCGTTTTCCCCATTAGTCCCTGGGTATTTATTCCGGTGTTCCCTGTTTGTCTGTTGTCAGTTCGTCTTGTCTTGTCAAGTAAACTAGCGTGTTTATCCGTGCACCAGCTTTTTCTTATCTCTCTTTTGCTAGTCCTCCCGGTTTTGACCCTTGTCTGCCTTGACTCTGAACCCGCCTGCCTGACCATACTGCCTGCCCTGACCTGCCACTCTATACCTCCTGGACTCTGACCTTGTTTCTGATCTTTTGCCTGTCCACGACCATTCTCTTGCCTACCCCTTGGATTATAATAAATATCAGAGACTCAAACCATCTGCCTCCCATGTCTGCATCTGGGTCTCACCCTGTGCCCTTATACATAGGGCCAGCCGATTGAAATTTGAGTAGATATTGGCTTGACCAAGCTAGTAATTCTCTCTCCATATCGCCGAAAGGTTGAACGTGAGATGTCCCTTAGTAAACACGTTCTATTGTTGGAGAGGACTTGTGTTGTGCTGGAAAGTAAGATTCCGCATAAGTGAAGCCAAGCTTTGCACCAAATGCTAAGCTAACAAGGGGGGGGGCAGCCATTTTTGTTTTCCCCTTGTTCAAAGTGAAATACCACGTGTGCGGGAATCCCGTGTGATGTCAGCTTATGCTATCAGTGACCTCTGGTGGTGAAGGATCACCAGTAATTGTTTTTTGAATAATTCAGGTTACACTGTATGATATAATTTTAAACTTTACTACATTAACTTAGATAAAGCAACGCTTGCAGGTTAGTTATAATTGCATTCCCAAATAGCCTATACTGGTTTGATTTATCATTAAATTTAATTAATCAATTAATAGCCAACTCCCACATTACTGATCCAGTATTGATGATTCATTGACATCTATAAACTGATTTAAATTGTGTGTGCAGCTTCCAACTCAAAACCCAAATTTAAATAATATCTGATATCTGATAATCATAATAATGAGCTATCAGATGGGTTGCCACCCATTCCCCCGCTAATAAGATGGAAAGATTGATCGCTGACCACAGCAGCGATGCAAATCCCAACTATGCCGAGGGGCTGAGAATGTTAGTTTTCGATGCCATATACAAAAAGACTGCAGAAATTGCGACAGATGCTCTCCAAAATAGACCATCAGGCACAGGTTTTGTGAAAATTATCTCCAGTTTAGCCCAAAACTACGCCCACCAGCAGAGATGGACAGTGGTCCAATACCTCAGTGCCCAGCAGAGGCATTGCATTTGAGAACAGATAAGTTTAAACATCTGGCTAACACTTATGACAAAGGACGTGAACAAACTCTTGACCAAGTCCGTATTCTACAGGAACAACTCGTTTTAGACAAAAATAAATAGTCCACGCAAATCTAGATGAATGTGACGAGCTAGCTAAAAACAGGGGTGAGCAACTTGATGCCCTGCAAACAGTTTTGAATTAAACCACTCAAAGCAATAATGGTCTATTCCAAATGTTGCAGACCAAACACGATCAGTTAATGAACACAATGGCCAAGTTGGATGACAAAACAGCGGAACTCATTGAAGTCACAGATTTAACGAACGATGAGAAAGCCCAGGTGAGAAAGTTGGAAAATGTGACCTCTAAGCAAAAGGAGGAAATAGCATCATTTAATCTATCGCTCCTCACTTGAGACCTCTCCCTGCAAACCTTGACAGATAAGTATGAGGCTGAACTCACATGTCGAAAATAAATCCCCCAGGCTCCCAGGTGGATGCTGCGATGCAGCAGAGTACCTCCTGGAGGAACTCCAGAACAGTCACGCGCTATCGCAGGACTACCCAACCGAGCAACCTATCTCACAACCGGAGCTCAGGGATATGAAGGAATGTAAACAACATTAGATTTCAGACTTCACCTCTCTTAGGGGTCCCTCAGTCTTTTCTTCTTGGCCATTCGGCCCAGAGTAACATGGCACCTCCTCGCCTACAAAACCAAAACTTGTCTTTTCATCTTGGCCTTTCGGCCCACAATTCCCCACAGGAGGGGGCAGATGCTCCCCACGCATATCGCGGGGATCGCCTTGACAAAATTGTCAAAAACCTCTGCACCTTTGACCCCATTTCAGGAAATTCAAACGACACTGAGACGTTCTTAGCAGACATAGAGGACACCTTGGATGGCCACCCTAATGCAACAAATACCGACAGGCTTTGCCTATTGAAGCAAATGTCCAAGTTTCATCCGTTTACAACAGCAACATGTGCAAAATGATTACGCTAACTTGCCACGGCATTGGAAATAGAATTCAGTGGTTCTGCAACTCGCAAACATGACTGCTTGTTAGCGATCCATGAAAAACAAGCTCGGAATGAACACCTACAAGCCAACTATCATAGGCTTTGTTCAGCTTACTATGCCATGCTCACTGAAACAGGAATGGAAGAGCTATTGCCATTCAAACAAATGTTTCTGTCAAACATGTATCCCAATTTCATGAACTACTTGGGCTCTACTGATCACGTTGGTTTGCCAATCTCGGCACTTCAAGAGCTTGCGAGCACTGCCTTTGAAGCCTCGAAAGCAAGCCGGGCTAAGAGCCCGGACAGCTCAGTTTTCGAGCTTGGGCGGGAACAATCATTCCAATTGGAAGGTGAGGCATCAGGGACAGGTGCAGTAAAAGATGACGCACAAGAGGGGTGGCTACCAAGTAACCACCACCGCAGTAACAATAGCTATGAAGACCAACCCAAACAGGTCCCGTAGAGAACGACCTGGCCGCTATGTCCCTGCACCTAACCCTCAAAGAGTCAGGACACAAGTGTAACAAGTGTAACAAGGGCAACAGTGTTCCACAACTATCTAAACGTTAACCGAAACAGTATAGAAGCTCTGATAGATCTACTGCAGCAGAAGAAATTTGAGAAAGAGGACAAGGATACATCACCATGACTAGGCGTAAAATTGCCAGAGAGCGAGTCCACCGAAATTCACACCATTCTCATTACCACTGCCCTCACTCAAATCCCTGTCCAGGAACCGCTCGTTCGAGACACAAGCCCGCAAGATTTGTCTAAAGACTTTGATACAGATGTCGAGACGCACGAGGTAAGCAGCGTTGCAACAGATTCATCTCCCATTCCGATAGAGGAACCACTCGCTCACGGAGGTGGGTTATCTGTCTTGAAAATCCACACAGATAACCAACCCGCTTTGTTGAGGATATGGCGAGAAAAACCAACTCTAACAGGCCATACCTTAAAGCAGAGGACTGTTTGATCTGTGATGCTCTGATAGATTCGGGATCAACGATTTCCCTCATATCTGAAACTTTGCTGGATGAACTCAAAAGGGCAGTGGACCCAGCCAAACGTTGGTTGAAAACAGAACGTTGCGACACTGAACTTCGAGGTTTCACGCAAGCTACCTCTCCTCTAACCAAGTGTCTCCTACTTAAACTCAACTGCAACAGCATATCACTGATCCACCCTGTGTCGGTGACTAGCATTGACAACAAACGGGTGCTGATTGGGATTGATTTAATTGAAAGTTTGGTACCACTAATGAATTGGAAAACCAAACCAAGTCTGGTCACAAATAACTATGCCAACTCTGTTGACTTCACAACATTCTTCAAAGGCAACATGTCATACATTTTGCAACAACGTGGGTTCAACATCATCAACTGACGTAACCCCGGTGAACTTGGTCATGAGTCCGCCATTGGCTTGGGTGATTCACCAGTTGACACATACCGCCCTCCTCTGATAGTGCGGTTTACGCACATGCCACCTATGATTGAGGATGCCATACTGGCAACCTGCTCGGAAAAATCCGCAATCAGTTTGGAAATGTTCAACGCAATTTCAAAAACGTCTATCTGCAATCTCCTTGTTCTGAAAACTTAGAGATTTCCACTGGGAACGACTCCCCAGATGACACTCACCGCTATAGGGGTGTGTACGCTATCACTCCACATTGGAACCAAGGAGGTATCTCACTACCTACTGGTTGTTGCAAACCTCTGCGTGTTAAACTCAATACTCTACACCAAGTTCTTTGGTCTTAGGCACAGCCAGACTAACACGCCTTGTCTTTCGACCTGGTGCATATGGCATCCGGGCAGACTATTCCTGAAAGAACCACAGAGGTTTCAGTAAGACTGAACTTGGTGCCCAGCTACCGGAGGGAAGGTACCACTGCATTCTTCCAACCCTCTCCGCGACTATTCGCATTGGGGCTAACTATCAATGGTAACCCGCTGTTGGAACTAAACGCTAGATGCACTTACCTCTTGGTACAGAATATAACTCAAGCAGATATTTCCATTCCTCAGCACACTCAGCAAGGAACATTGATTGATTAACTTGTTGTTTTGAACTTGTTGTTCCCGTGATTGTGCCTCTTCCGTCCTCCCTAGACCTATGTGGCGAGGGTGGAACGCTTTTTACTGGTCTGTCAAAGGCAATCGCAATAACTCCCATATTGCCACTTGACAACACATCGACGTTCAGGCTAGATGTCGATTCTGACAACGAGCTGTTGATATACTCCATCGTCACAGAAGACGATACCACATCTCCTCCTGCATGTGAGGTAACAGCCGATGACTCCCCCACCATTGACTTGTCGTCACCACCTGATAGAGACCTGAACGATGTCGCCGAACCATATCCTGGTTTCCATGCACAGGTTCTACAGCTACTGTCAGTGGCTGACCCCTTTTTTTATGGGGTGGATAAATGTATATTGCGGATAGATTGTTGCTACCATCAATTGACTGCATAATTTCCAATCCCCCACAATTTTTGGTTAAATATATATATCTATATACAATGCCTAGAAGACCATCATCCCGGAGTCACCTCTTCACTGTTGATGTTGAGACTGGTGTTTTGCGTGTGCTATTTAATGAAGCTGCCAGTTGAACAACACTTTTTATGGATATCTTTAAGAAATGGCTTTCTTCTTGCCACTCTTCCATAAAGGCCAGATTTGTGCAATATACGACTGATTGTTGTCCTATGGACAGAGTCTCCCACCTCAGCTGTAGATCTCTGCAGTTCATCCAGAGTGATCATGGGCCTCTTGGCTGCATCTCTGATCAGTCTTCTCCTTGTATGAGCTGAAAGTTTACAGGGACGGCAGGTCTTGGTAGATTTGCAGTGGTCTGATACTCCTTCCATTTCAATATTATTGCTTGCACAGTGCTCCTTGGGATGTTTAAAGCTTGGGAAATCATATTGTATCCAAATCCGGCTTTAAACTTCTTCACAACAGTATCTCGGACCTGCCTGGTGTGTTCCTTGTTCTTCATGATGCTCTCTGCGCTTTTAACGGACCTCTGAGACTATCACAGTTCAGGTGCATTCATACGGAGACTTGATTACACACAGGTGGATTGTATTTATCATCATTAGTCATTTAGGTCAACATTGGATCATTCAGAGATCCTCACTGAACTTCTGGAGAGAGTTTGCTGCACTGAAAGTAAAGGGGCTGAATAATTTTGCACGCCAAATTTTTCAGTTTTTGAAAGTTTGAAATATCCAATAAATGTCGTTCCACTTCATGATTGTGTCCCACTTGTTGTTGATTCTTCACAAAAAAATACAGTTTTATATCTTTATGTTTGAAGCCTGAAATGTGGCAAAAGGTCGCAAAGTTCAAGGGGGCCGAATACTTTCGCAAGGCACTGTATGTCCTGCTCTGCCAAATGGGAGTCTCTCAAAGCATACCTACATGGCCAAATGATTTCTTATACAGCCAACCAAAACAGAGTTCGCTCCCAGCGACTTCGGGACCTGAGCGAGTCCATAGCCACATTGGATGAGAAGTATGCTACGGATCCTTCCTCTGATCTGCATAAAGAGCGCCAACTACTCCAATCTGAATTTGATGAGCTTTCTACCAGGCAAGCTGAACAGTTACTCTTGCGAGCTCGATACAAAGTCTATGAACAAGGCGACAAGGCCAGTAAACTCCTTGCGCATCAGATCCGTAAATCTGAGGCCTCACGTTTAATCCCACAAATAAGGACCCCGTCTGGTGCCACCACAGTTATACATAAAGAGATCAATGATAAATTTAAACAATTTTACTCTGCGCTATACACCTCTGAATCCCCTCAAGACCCCTTGTTGATTGACTCCTTCTTTAATGGCTTGAATATGCCTTCAATTGATACAGACTCCCATGACTGTCTAGAAGAAGAATTTACGCTTGAGGAGATTGCAACAGCAGTGTCCGCAATGAAAAGTGGTAAATCACCGGGTCGGACGGTTTTCCAACCGAAATTTACAGGACGTTTTCTGGTCTGCTTTGCCCATTCTTGTCTCGACTATTTGCAGAGTGCCTCAATACTTCAAAGCTACTGCCTAGTCTTTATCAGGCTTCAATTTCATTACTACTAAAGAAAAACAAAGACCCCCTGGAATGTGGATCCTATAGCCCAATCTCGCTTTTAAACTGTGATTACAAAATCCTAGCTAAGCTTTTAGCCATCCGTATGGAAGGCTTGCTGCACCAAGTAATACACTCTGACCAGACTGGCTTTGTGAGAAATAGGCATTTATTTTTCAATATTAGGCGCCTTATGAATATACTGTACTCCCCAGCGTCGGAGGACCCGGAGTTGGTGGTCTCACTTGATGCCGAAAAAGCGTTTGACCGCGTTGAGAGGGATTACCTAACAGCTGCCCTTTATAGATTTGGCTTTGGCCACAAATTCATTGCGTGGATAAAGATTATTTATTTTTCCCCCATGGCTTCGGTACGGACTAATAACTTGTCCTCTGACTATTTTCCCTTGCACCGCAGATCCAGACAGAGTTACCCACTCTCCCCCTTGTTGTTTGCTTTGGCAATCGAGCCTCTCGCCATTGCACTACGCTCTAATGATGCCATTCAAGGCATAATCAGGGCGGGCTGGGAGCAGAAAGTCTCGCTATATGCTGACGACCTCCTTTTGTTTATCTCCAACCCCGATACCTCATTGCCACGTGCCCTATCTGTTCTTAAAAAGTTTGGATCAATCTCAGGGTACAAGCTGAATCTAGGCAAGAGTGAGCTTTTTCCAGTAAACAAGGCTGCTTTAAAGTTCTCTTTCACAAGTTCTCAGTTTAGGATTGTCCGGGATCAATTCACTTACTTGGGAGTAAAAGTGACGAGGAAATATTCAAATTTGTTTCAGGAAAACTTTGTTGCTCTAGCAGACAGATTGAAACAATCTTTTACTTTTTGGAATTCGCTACCCCTTTTGCTTATTGGAAGGATTAATGTCATTAAAATGAATGTGTTGCCCAAATTTTTATATTTATTTCAATGTTTACCCATTTTTATTCCAAAATCTTTTTTTATTTCACTGGATCAAACATTCATGCATTTTATTTGGGATGGCAAGGTACCACGGATTGGTAGAAAACATTTACAGAAGCCTAGGTCATTGGGGGGTTTAGCTCTACCAAATTTTCAGACATACTACTGGGCTGCAAATTTCAGAGCCGTTCTGTACTGGCTGCAGACTGATCCTACTGGCCCTAGACCAGTCTGGGTCCAGATGGAGTCTGAATCGTGTAAACCTGCAGCACTTTCCTCTGTGCTGTGCTCGTCTCTCCCAGGGTCCCTAGGCAAAAGGTGTGCCAACCCAATTGTAAAGCAGTCTCTTAAAATTTGGAATCAGTTCCGTTTAGCCTTTAGCCTCCGAGGCTTTTCTCTATCAGGCCCAATCAATCAGAACATTTAATTTCCTCCATCTTTGAATGATGGGGCTTTTGGCATTTGGCACTCACTAGGCCTTTCCTCGCTAGCCCAATTATTCTTTGATGATACATTTGCCTCTTTTTCTCAGCTGCAGGAAAAGTTCAATCTCCCCCAATCCCACTTTTTCCGCTATCTCCAGACTAGAAACTTTGTCAGGGCTAACACACCTGGATTTCCCAATAGGCCTGCAAATACAGCTATAGAGAGCATCTTGGAGCTGAACAAGCTTCCTAGGGGCGCAATTTCAGATGTATATGCAATCATTAATGACTTACAGAACCCTTCTTTGGTGCCTTTAAAGACTCGATGGGAAAAGGATTTGGGGGAGGAACTTGGGGAAGACGCCTGGGAATCTGTGCTGCATAGGGTGCACTCGTCCTCTTTTAGCACTAGACACAGCCTCATTCAATTCAAGGTGGTTCACCGTATCCACTGGTCGGGGGCCAAACTTGGAAGAATATTCTCTGATTTTGATCCTACCTGTGTCAGATGTAAGGTGGAACCAGCCACACTGTTGCATATGTTTTCGGGCTGTCATAAACTGTCAGGTTTCTGGGAATTAATATTTAAATGTTTCTCTGATATATATGACACTGTTATAGATCCGTCTCCCCTTACAGCCCTTTTTGGAGTATTGCCCATGGGTACCCCCCTATCAAGAATCCAGTTGGACACTGTTGCTTATACAACTCTTTTAGCTAGACGGCTAATACTACATAACTAGAAGATGGCAGCTCCCCCATCTTATAAATATTGGGTGAGGGATGTGTTGTGCTCTCTGAAACTAGAACATTTTTAATTCAATTCACGTGGGAACCCCAAACTGTTCGATGAGGCTTGGGCTCCATTCCGGTCTTACTTTAAACAGTCCATCCTCTGATGGCATTCCAATTAATACTAAAATAAGTTTGTGACTTAAGGGTTGGAGGAGCTTCTCTCTGTGTTTTTGCTGGGGGGGCATTAAGGGCCATGCGCTTATTGATTGTTGTCCGCAGATGCCTTGTTCATCTTGCCCAGGCAGAGACTGAAGTGTGAGCTTGTTTTTCCCAGTTATTTTTACATTTTGTTCACACCTACATGAATAATCATTTTATTTTTTTATTTTAAAGCATTGTAAACTTTTCTTTTTGTCCAGTGGATGGTCGGTCTGTGGCCATGACTCTCTGTGAGTGGTTGCATTTCTCCACCCTTATCCCTTGACTGTTTACAGGAACAATGGTGAGGTGTTTGCTATGTCCCTGTACTATAGATGGCCCTTTAACCTCTGTAGCCTTCTGCCTGGTGTGTTTAACTTGTCTAAAGTATGGTATCTTTAAAGCTATTTTTTTATTTGTATTTTTATTTGTATTTTTTTTCTAGTTGAGTATATTATTTATATTGCTTTGTCTTCTCTGTGTGTGTGTATGTTCAAAACTTAATAAACAGAGTTAAAAAAAAAAAAACTCCTGTCGGTAGGAAAGCTAGTAGAGGTCATGAACCATGACTATGCTCATGTCCAATTGGTTTGATTTTGGAGGATTTTGAATGCGAAGTTAGCTCTTCTATTGACCACTTGGCCATGAATAGAAGCCCCTCATATCTAATGCCCCTCGCAATGGTGCACAACATATTGACCTCAGCTACCACAACCACGATAAGGCCACGACAGTCACATTTGGCCTATGGTCATATTTGGCCCCAATATACGTTGATGTTGATCGTAATGAAGTGAGATTTTTACTGGCGCTGCCGGTTGTTGAACTGGAGAATATCTATAGATTGAAAACCGTTCTAAATGTAGGATTTTGGCGCGACTGTACCCACGTGAAAATTTCCACACCCCCAGTCGTAGCTTATCAGGAAAACAATCCAGATTTCTATCTCACCCCTAACCTGTTAATGAGTACTCTAACCAAAGACGTCCACTACCTCTGTCTTAGCAAACCGTTCATCAGGGATAACACTGAGCATCTTTGTTGTCTTAAGCCTATCACCTGCGAAGAATGCTGTAAATCCAAACTAACAGCAAGGGATGGGGTCACCACCACACAAGTTGAGGTTTGCGTCCGCCACTATGACTTACCAACGGCATGACTCAACCACCCAACTGAACCTCAACAAAAACAGTCTGGTTGGGAAGGTACCAGAGAGGGCGATTATTCACATAGACGACCTTGCTCTCTACCGACTTCCCGACGACAGGATAGACACAGAGATTTAAATGCCTGACACTTTTGCTAAGCGTTCCCTTGAGCTACCACGAGCCATTCAAAACCAAATCCAGTACGAGGGACCAATGACTGTTGATCTTAGCGTACTGGATGAGGCACTTTTAGTTGACCCGACTGACTACAAGCCAAAAGATTGGTCTGTCACCCGCTCTTGGACGGTGCCAGACAGTATCCTGACTGTTACCATGATCCTTGGTCTTATTTCCCTTGGCGTGTCCACCTTCTACGTACACAGGCGCACACACAAAGGAAGACCTAATGAGGTCTTATAGTAGGATCACCAGTGGGACAGAAGCGATCCCGATTATCAGAAAGTTGGCAATTGATCCTAAAACCCCATCAGGGGGCCCATCCACAGCATCCCCAGACTCCTCTCCAGAGTTTCTTAAGACAGCCCTGTAGTGTCCCCAATGTAAGCTTTGTCATTCAGTGTGCCATTTAACTATCCACCTTCAAGTAGGATTGCCCTAGATATGACATTGGAGACAATGCAATGATAGAGTCATTTAGCCAAGACCTTGGGCGTATTTAGAACATAGTCCAAAATAGATGATTTTGTTTTTATTCACTTTTGTTTCATTTCCTTTGACACTTAGGAAGTGATAGCCATAGACAAGTTCCCATACAACCACCAGTGAGGGTTGTGCGTTATTAACGTCTGCCTAAGTTACTACCTATGTAGATCCACTAGCCGAGACAACCAGATGACGGGCCGAAACGCAGAGCCAAAGCCGGACCTCCCCTGGCCATTGTGGTGGTGGTCTGCAGCTTGCATAAATCATACCAGGTTAAATCACCACGGGAGGACTGCTACGATAACCCACAAACCAGGACATCTGATGGTCCTTCTTATGGTGGGTTGCAACTTGCAGGATCCTTCCAAGTTGAACCCACCAGAGGGGGACTGTCATGACTGGCCTGTGAGGATCAGGTTACAGTGGATCACAGTTCTACAGAGATATCTCTCACTCCCACAGAGTGGGAGTGGTATAGAGGGTTTGATGGGGTTGGGGGTTTATGACCTCACACCCATTTAAAATTATAAGGCAGCAGCCCATTCTGTTCTCTAAAGTGAGAGACTGGAAATTGTGTGTGTTTTAGGAAGAGTTTACAGCCCAAAATTACAGAACATCAAATTAATGGACTTTGGGACAATATATTACATCAGACAAAATGGTGGTAACAATGATGGATGGAATATGAAAATGAATGTCTATTTTATGTTATTAAAAGTTAAATGGGGATGTTATAATGATAACATTGTAACGTGAAGAGTTTTCATAATGTATATGTGATGCTTACATACCTTATATGGTATAGAGAAAATCCAGATGAAAGAGAATGTTTTGGTGACGATAAGACTGTGATATTGTCTAAAAGAGATCATAGTAAATCCGAATACCCTGCCTTGTAACTAGCTACACCTCAGGGAACCCAGAGAGCGTGTCATAAAGACGGATACGCACCTTTCTACTCTAGGGAATAAAACATGTAAGTTAAGAATGTACATATCAGACTAAGTTTACCACGCGCTGCAGCCGTGGTCTACGACTAGCCATGACCCCGAAACGCAACACAAGGTTGAAGACAAAGAAAGCCTCTGATCAATCAAGTTTATGGTGGAGTAGCTATTCTAAGTATAGTATCTAGAAAGGTGAATTTATTAAGCAGGACCACCCGGTTATAATTTTCATGTCACCGGTTGTCTACACGGCCCTCTTACCAACCCTGGGTGTGTCGACACAGCTGATTAGCCGCCCTGAGAAGACAACTGTCACAGAACGGGTGCAAGGAAACGGACAACTAAGAGAAAGGACATTGTGACACCTTGTGGACAATCAGAGACTTACACCTTCAACACGTAAGTGTTGCATTACAATTCTGACCGATAAGAGCGGCAGTTCGGGGCAAGGAGTTAGAAGTTAGGAATAAACTAAGCGTAGTTTACAAATGTATCCAAGTGTGGCTTTACTGTCTTGCTTTTCTCTCTCTTTTCTCCATATTGTGTAACACGTGTCATATTGTATTGGTCCACTAGGGACCTGTTGCCATTGTATTACAGTGGATCCTGCTTTATAAATTGCGAGCTTACACTGCGGGACTTACTAACATTAGCCAGCTAGCTAGCTAGTGTTGTGACATGAGTATGAATGTGTAATTCGTGTTGTTTAATGTTTTAGGGACTCCTGAGAAAACCATCAAACCAGACTGTCGTCTTGTGAAACAGTGAATGTGAAGAATCTAGCTATCTAAAGCATTTACTGCAAATGTAATTTACAATTGTGTTAGCATGCCTTGTTTATATTTGCCATGCAATGCAGCTGAAGTAACATAGCTAGCTAACTATTTATTTGCTTATTGTGTAGTGGAGGATAAAAAGAACTGTATACCTATCGATGTGTAGTTAGCTACAGTATGTAGCCGATCTGTGTATGGACCCTAAAACTTTAGGTTCTGAATTAATATTCATAACAATCTATGATTCTCAGCTATCATAGTTGTTGTATCGACTTCAAGTCTGAATGGTATTATTGAACCCTATGGATTGAGTAAAATATTAAATCTTTATTGTGCCAAGGATGCAAGTCCTATATACATGTACTGTAGTTATTACCACGCATGAGATCCCGACATTGTAGCCTGTACATTGAATATGTTAATTGATTATGTACTCTTCCTTGGAAAATAAAGGTGCGTTTCAGGTATGAATCTTTGTGAGACATTCTTTTTCAGTCATATCCAATACCAGGTGTATCAAATGCCATTATTTGAATGATGCTCTGTCTGCGTGCATGTATTACAATTATACACTTCAACAGTCTTTACCACTCCTGCTCCTGGGACATCAATGATTACACATTAAAGGCTGATTTGTAAGTCAATAATACAGAAAGAAAAACAGTACACTCCACTTCCTAAACTATGCATATCTACCTCCCTCCTTCTGCATTAATCTGAGGACACAGGATAGGTGTAATATTTCAATTAGATACTTAATTTCAACCAGTGGCGAATGTGAATCACTATAATGAAATAAGTTCATTATCCAGGTGTTATAAAATACATAAATGAGAGCAAGATTAAGCTTTGTTTTTTTATTCAGTCATCATAATCATCAGGAGGTGAAATTCAAAACTGACCTTGGATAATTAACTCTGGGGCTACTACATCTCTATCTGTATTTCAATGTAAAGCATCTCTTTAACAATACTTCCTTCACGATAACATGTGCATGTGTAGAATGTGACAATAGCCGGATCATATCAAAGATAGCGTCACAAATGAATACATAAATACCACTTGAAGCTTGATAATGACTTGATCATTTGAATCAGCTGTGTAGTGCCAAGGCAAAAATGTGCAACCCTTTGAGTCTCCTGGACCAGGACTTAGAACCGCTGCTCTTCATTAGGACCTCTTAATCTGCAGACAGGTTCTCACAGCTCTCTGCATCTGAGGACAGAAAACCTCACAAGAAATAGACTGCACAAAAGTACCTGCTCTATCCAGAATAGCCTACTCTCTCACTTTGACAGCTGGGCCTGCTATCCTTCACCCTCCTCCAAAAAATAAAACATTTGCAATTATCAATTGTGGCACTGGGGCTAAAACAATATCCTACATAGTGTGGGAGGACTGCACCTAAAAAGGCTGGATGCTCATAACTAATCGAAGACGTTGCATATATATGTCCTGACCAAAAGATGAGGAGTCAGTGGTAGGGTTCACTTGATGTTGCAGCACAGCAAGATTCTCAGTAGACGGGGCATGGGATGTCAGGAATAATGACCCCATTCTCAGTGTTTCCAGATTCCAGATTATCCTCCTGATAAAGCAGGTCCTCCACCTGCTGAATCTGGAAAGCTCAAAAGAAACACATCTGTATTAGTGACAATACATTTGGCAGCAACAGGGGCTTGATAGTCCAGTGAAAATGGCTGTGTTTATGTGGTGTAAATCTGAAAATTTGCAGCTGACATTAAGGGTTCTTTAATTAATGCATGTGAGACAGGTTCCATGTACAACAAGACAGGCAGAGATGGAGAAAAGGAACACAGAACAGTTTAATTACCTCTCGAATCTCACCATTCCTTCTCTGTTATGCAATCTGGTTTCAGAGCTGGTCATGGGTGCACCTCAGCCACGCTCAAGGTCCTAAACGATATCTTAACCGCCATCGATAAGAAACATTACTGTGCAGCCGTATTCATTGATCTGGCCAAGGCTTTCGACTCTGTCAATCACCACAACCTCATCGGCAGACTCGGCAGCCTTGGTTTCTCAAATGATTGCCTCGCCTGGTTCACCAACTACTTCTCTGATAGAGTTCAGTGTGTCAAATAGGAGGGTCTGCTGTCCGGAACTCTGGCAGTCTCTATGGGGGTGCCACAGGGTTCAATTCTTGGACCGACTCTCTTCTCTGTATACATCAATGATGTCGCTCTTGCTGCTGGTAAGTCTCTGATCCACCTCTATGCAGACGACACCATTCTGTATTTTTCTGGCCCTTCTTTGGACACTGTGTTAACAAACCTCCAGGTAAGCTTCAATGCCATACAACTCTCCTTCCGTGGCCTCCAATTGCTCTTAAATACAAGTAAAACTAAATGCATGCTCTTCAACCGATCGCTACCTGCACCTGCCCGCCTGTCCAACATCACTACTCTGGACGGCTCTGACTTAGAATAACAACTACAAATACTTAGGTGTCTGGTTAGACTGTAAACTCTCCTTCCAGACCCATATCAAACATCTCCAATCCAAAGTTAAATCTAGAATTGGCTTCCTATTTCGCAACAAAGCATCCTTCACTCATGCTGCCAAACATACCCTTGTAAAACTGACCATCCTACCAATCCTCGACTTTGGCAATGTAATTTACAAAATAGCCTCCAATACCCTACTCAACAAATTGGATGCAGTCTATCACAGTGCAATCCGTTTTGTCACCAAAGCCCCATATACTACCCACCATTGCGACCTGTACGCTCTCGTTGGCTGGCCCTCGCTTCATACTCGTCGCCAAACCCACTGGCTCCATGTCATCTACAAGACCCTGCTAGGTAAAGTCCCCCCTTATCTCAGCTCGCTGGTCACCATAGCATCTCCCACCTGTAGCACACGCTCCAGCAGGTATATCTCTCTAGTCACCCCCAAAACCAATTCTTTCTTTGGCCGCCTCTCTTTCCAGTTCTCTGCTGCCAATGACTGGAACGAACTACAAAAATCTCTGAAACTGGAAACACTTATCTCCCTCACTAGCTTTAAGCACCAACTGTCAGAGCAGCTCACAGATTACTGCACCTGTACATAGCCCACCTATAATTTAGCCCTAACAACTACCTCTTTCCCAACTGTATTTAATTAATTAATTTATTTTGCTCCTTTGCACCCCATTATTTTTATTTCTGCTTTGCACATTCTTCCATTGCAAAACTACCATTCCAGTGTTTTACTTGCTATATTGTATTTACCTTGCCACCATGGCCTTTTTGCCTTTACCTCCCTTATCTCACCTCATTTGCTCACATTGTATATAGACTTGTTTATACTGTATTATTGACTGTATGTTTGTTTTACTCCATGTGTAACTCTGTGTTGTTGTATCTGTCGAACTGCTTTGCTTTATCTTGGCCAGGTCGCAATTGTAAATGAGAACTTGTTCTCAACTTGCCTACCTGTTTAAATAAAGGTAAAATAAATTTACATTTTTTTTAAAAAACTGACCTAAACCCAGAGTCTCTCAGAGCTTTCACAGTCAGTCCTCAGACACCCCTATCAGATCACAGCAAAATCACACTTTACTTGAACAGAGCCTTGCTCAATCATGAGGCATCTGTCACAACTCCTACCGAAGGTGGCTCCCCTTCCCATTAGGGTGGCGCTCGGCGGTCGTCGTCGCCGGTCTACTAGCTGCCACTGATTCTTTCCTCCCCCTCCTTGTCTGTTTATTGGTTACACCTGTTATGTATTTTGGTGATTAGTTGGGCTTTATTAGCCAGCCGGCGACGACGAGTAGTGTACAGCCTGCTCTTTGTGCGACATTTGAGCATGTTTGAGGTGAACGTGTTTTTTCCCTGTTCGTGGCAGTAAATATCAGTTAGACAAAAATAATGGTGTTCCCAAAAAGGTCCAGTTGCTAGGACCATGAATACAAATTCCATCTAGACACTGTTGCTCTAGAGCACACAACAAAACTATACATAACTCGGCCTAAACATCAGCGCCACCGGTAACTTCCACAAAGCAAGGCAAGAAGGGCCTTCTATGCCATCAAAAGGAACATTACATTTGACATACCAATTAGGTTATGGCTAAAAATACTTGAATCAGTTATTTAACCGATTGCCCTTCGTGGTTGTGAGGTTTGGGGTCCGCTCACCAATCAAGAATTCACAAAATGGGACAAAAACCAAATTGAGACTCTGCATGCAGAATTCTGCAACAATATCCCCTGTGTACAACGTAAAACACCAAATAATGCATGAAGATCAGAGTTAGGCCGATACCCACTAATGATCAACTTCCAGAAAGAGCCATTCAATTCTACAACCACCTAAAAGGAAACGATTCCCAAACCTTCCATAACAAAGCCATCACCTACAGAGAAATTAACCTATATATATGTTTATTTATTTTCTCTTTTGTACTTTAACTATTTGCACACCATTACAACACTGTATATAGACATACTATATAGACATACTTTCCTTAGCAAAAACAACGTACTGAACAAATGTCAAACTGGCTTTTTACCAAATTACAGTACGACAGACCACGTATTCACCCTGCACACCCTAACTGACAAACAAACAAAACAAAAACAAAGGCTAAGTCTTCTCATGCTTCGTTGATTTAAAAAAAATCTTTTGACTCAATTTGGCATGAGGGTCTGCTATACAAATTGATGGAAAGTGGTGTTGGAGAAAAAACATATGACATTATAAAATCCATATACCCAAACAACAACATTTTAAATGTCTTTATTTTGGAACATTTGTGAGTGTAATGTTTACTGTTAATTTTCTATTGCTTATTTCAATTGTGTTTATTATTTATGTCACTTGCTTTGGCAATGTAGACATAAGTTTCGCATTAGCCAATAAAGCCCCTTGAATTAAAAATTTATTTGAGAGATGTAAAGTATAGTGACGCCACATGAGCTCCAGAAAGAAGACAGGGGCAGATACAGGGAGGTCTACACACTGCTCTGCTCTAGACTAATGATACACACTGCTCTGCTCTAGACTAATGATACACACCGCTCTGCTCTAGACTAATGATACACACCGCTCTGCTCTAGACTAATAATACACACCGCTCTGCTCTAGACTGATGATACACACCGCTCTGCTCTAGACTAATAATACACATCGCTCTGCTCTAGACTGATGATACACACCGCTCTGCTCTAGACTAATGATACACACCGCTCTGGTCTAGACTAATAATACACACCGCTCTGCTCTAGACTAATGATACACACCGCTCTGCTCTAGACTAATTATACACACCGCTATGCTCTAGACTAATAATACACATCGCTCTGCTCTAGACTGATGATACACACCGCTCTGCTCTAGACTAATGATACACACCGCTCTGGTCTAGACTAATAATACACACCGCTCTGCTCTAGACTGATGATACACACCGCTCTGCTCTAGACTGATGATACACACCGCTCTGCTCTAGACTAATGATACACACTGCTCTGCTCTAGACTTATGATACACACCGCTCTGCTCTAGACTGATGATACACACCGCTCTGCTCTAAACTAATGATACACACCGCTCTGCTCTAGACTGATGATACACACCACTCTGCTCTAGACTAATTATACACACCTCTCTGCTCTAGACTAATGATACACACCTCTCTGCTCTAGACTAATGATACACACCACTCTGCTCTAGACTAATTATACACACCTCTCTGCTCTAGACTAATAATACACACTGCTCTGCTCTAGACTAATGATACACATCACTCTGCTCTAGACTGATGATACACACCGCTCTGCTCTAGACTGATGATACACACCGCTCTGCTCTAGACTGATGATACACACCGCTCTGCTCTAGACTAATGATACACACCGCTCTGCTCTAGACTAATAATACACACCGCTCTGCTCTAGACTAATGATACACACCGCTCTGCTCTAGACTAATGATACACACTGCTCTGCTCTAGACTAATGATACACACTGCTCTGCTCTATACTTATGATACACACCGCTCTGCTCTAGACTAATGATACACACCGCTCTGCTCTAGACTAATAATACACACCGCTCTGCTCTAGACTAATAATACACACCGCTCTGCTCTAGACTAATGATACACATCGCTCTGCTCTAGACTGATGATACACACCGCTCTGCTCTAGACTGATGATGTAAATGATGTAAATGTAAATGAGAACTTGTTCTCAACTTGCCTACATGGTTAAATAAAGGTGAAATAAAAATAAATAAATAAAATTGTTGTAGCCAAACTCAAAAAATTGGCAAACTCAAAAGTTTTGGTTTCTAATACATTTGTTGTTCTCTAGATATTTTTGGGGAATAAAAAAACCTGTTTTGGGCTCTATTACAAAATATATGATTGCAACATATATTTTTTTAAAACTTTGAAACCTCATTTTTCCTTTCAGAACAATTATTTTTAATTGAGCAGCTAAAAGTTGCATTCAGAATAATTGTTTTTGATTGAAAATAAATCATGTTTTGCTCTTGACAAAAATACACAAATGTACCTCCATAGCATATAACAATGTGCATGTGAATAACTAGACCTTCATACAAACTTGCTATGCAGAATTATTGACGCGCAACCAAAGATGCTGCCATATCCTGCCAGTACGCACACAAGCGAGCCTCTGTAACGGCATTCAGAGGTGGAAGAAGGATCGGAGCAAAGCGCAGCGTGGTAAGGGTTCATGATGTAGTATTTAATGAAACGAACTGAACACTGAAATACAAAACAATAAAGTGAACGAACGAAAACCGAAACAGTACCGTGTGGACCAAACACTCACACGGAAAACAAACACCCACAATCCAAAAGTGAAACCCAGGCTACCTACAGTAAGTATGATTCTCAATCAGGGACAACAAAAACAAAGAAACTAAGGTCAGAACGTGACAGCCACTCAGGCAGAGAATGACGTTTGGAAGAGGATGAGGAACGAGATGGGAATAACCAAACCAGATTTGCCCTGACGACCAAAGGGGAGTTAGAGCACTGATTATGCTTTTGGGTCCCATAGCACTACTGTGTCTCTAACTGACAATGAATGGGCAATATCAACCAAATAATAAACTGATAACTGTGTACGACTCCAAATTAAACAAGCAGTGAGCAGATTTCGAACCCTCAACCTTCTTGCCCGAAGTCCAGCGCGCTATCGACTGTGCACCAAAAGCATGCTCAAGCCCCAGAGTCGATAGAGTGCGTCCTCGCGGTAGCTTGCTATTCAATGTAATGAAGTAATGACTTTTCAAATAAGTTACCTCACACGTTATGTTGGCTGACAATTAGTTAGCTACGTTGTTCTTACGAACCACATAGCATATCAATACAGCAGTGTGTACCGGTATGTTAGCTATCTACCTAACGTTAGTAGTTATACATCAAACTTGCCAGTATATTAACTATAGGCTATCTAACTAGCCAATCTTTATTGACTTGATTATTCCCGTCATTCTTAGCATAGCTAAATGGTATTGTCGTTGTGCATTCTCGTGGGACATTCAGGTGCTTTCGTAAATTCGCTCTTGCTATCTACTCCGATTTCTCCAACGCTCTGGTTAACAGGAAAACTGCCTAACCAGCTCAGCTAGAATGAATAAAATGGTCAGAGTGGTCTCAGTTGTGTCTGAAAGTAGCTACCAAGCTAGCCAATGTAGCCGTTGTAAGGCCAGAACCCTACTCAACCCTACACCTCGGCCCGAACGTCCAGTGTGCGCTCCGAGAACAAAACGGTCTGAATTTACACAATATGTTTTTTTGTTTTTCTTGTCTCCAGCGTGTCCTGCCCGCAGGACACATGGATTCTTTAGCTAAATAGCCCAGTACTGTACTGCCAACCGTCACGTTGTACAGCGCCATATTTTCCATTCCATCCTAACGGAAACTCTTGAGGGCTTTGTTTTTCATTTTTCTTGGAATAGAAACACCATAATATTAATCAAATTAATTAAGACAAATTCCTTAAAATCAATCCATTATACTATGTTATTATTAAAAGGTTTTAAATTCTCTAGTAATGCCTATATGTAAGACTATAAAATGCTTCTCCAACATGCCCTCTGGTGGTCAAACCAGCACTAACTTGCATTAACAGAAAAATGTCTGACAATTAGATAACGTGCACACAGAATGTTGCAGCAGCCTGCAAGGTGTGCTGCAGTATGATGCAACTTTTAAACGAGAAACCACTGTAGGTTCTAACCAATAACCTAGACTATTTGTCAATGTATATCTTATGTTTTCATTTACCTTGTTAGTAAATAAACTCAGCAAAAAAATAAACATCCTCTCACTGTCAACTGCCTTAATTTTCAGAAAACTTAACATGTGTAAATATTTGTATGAACATAACAAGATTCAACAACAGAGACATAAACTGAACAAGTTCCACAGACATGTGACTAACAGAAATGGAATGTGTCCCTGAACAAAGGGGGTAAAATTCAAAAGTAACAGTCAGTATCTGGTATCAGCTCCTCCTCATGGACTGCACCAGATTTGCCAGTTCTTTCTGTGAGATGTTACCCCACTCATCCACAAAGGCACATGTAAGTTCCCGGACATTTCTGAGGGGAATGGCCCTAGCCCTCCCCTCCGATCCAACAGGTCCCAGACGTGCTCAATGGGATTAAGATCAGGGCTCTTCGCTAGCCATGGTCTTGCATGAAATCACGCACAGAACGAGCAGTATGGCTGGTGGCATTGTCATGTTGGAGGGTCATGTCAGGATGAGGCTGCAGGAAGGGTACCACATGAGGGAGGAGGATGTCTTCCCTGTAACGCACAGCATTGAGATTGCCTGCAATGACAACAAGCTCAGTCCGATGATGCTGTGACACACCGCCCCAGACCATGACGGACCATCCACCTCCAAATCGATCCCGCTCCAGAGTACGGACCTCGGTGTAATGCTCATTCCTTCAACGATAAATGCGAATCCGACCATCACCCCTGGTGAGACAAAACCGCGACTCGTCAGTGAAGAGCACTTTTTGCCAGTCCTGTCTGGTCCAGTGACGGTGGGTTTGTGCCCATAGGCGACGTTGTTGCCGATGATGTCTGATGAGGACCTGCCTTACAACAGGCCTACAAGCCCTCAGTCCAGCCTCTCTCAGCCTATTGCGGACAGTCTGAGCACTGATGGAGTGATTGTTAATTCCTGGTGTAATTCGGGCAGTTGTGGTTGCCATCCTGTACCTGTCTTGCAGGTGTGATGTTCAGATGTACCGATCCTGTGCCACTGCGAGGACAATCAGCTGTCCATACTGTTTCTATGTAGCGCTGTCTTAGGCGTCTCACGTATGGACTTTGCAATTTATTTCCCTGGCCACATATGCAGTCCTCATGCCTCCTTGCAGCATGCTTAAGGTACGTTCACGCAGATGAGCAGGGACCCTTGGCATCTTTCTTTTGGTGTTTTTCAGAGTCAGTAGAGAGGTCTCTTAGTGTCCTAAGTTTTCATAACTGTGACCTTAATTGCCACTGTCTGTAAGCTGTTAGTGTCAGGTGCATGTTCATTAATTGTTTATGGTTCATTGAAGCATGGGAAACAGTGTTTAAACCCTACAATGAAGATCTGTGAAGTTATTTGGATTTTTACGAATTATCTTTAAAAAAGTTTAAATAATCAACACAATTTGTGTGTTACGGAATGATTAGTGAGAAACTGGTTTGTGCAGATTTACAAATTATGCAACGTTCAGAATGAGACTGTCACACCCTGACCTTAGATATCTCTGTTTTCTATATATTTTGGTTAGGTTAGGGTGTGACTAGGGTGGGTACTTTAGGTTTTTGGTATATCTAGGGTTTTTGTATGTCTATGTTGGCCTAATATGGTTCCCAATCAGACACAGCTGTTTATCGTTGTCTCTGATTGGAGATCATATTTAGGCAGGCCTTTTTCCCCACTTTCTGGTGTGGGATCTTGTCTATGTGTAGATGCCTATCAGCACTATATTGTATAGCTTTACAATTTGTTTGTTATTTTGTTAGTTTGTTCAGTGTTCATTCTTTTAATAAAGAGAATGTCCGTATCCCACACTGCGCCTTGGTCTCCTTTATACGATGAACATGACAGAAGATCCCACCACAAAAGGACCAAGCAGCGTGTACAGGAGGAATGGACTTGGGAGGAGAATCTGGATGGAAAAAGGACCCTGGACACAGGCTGGGGAGTATTGCCTTCCGAGGGAGGAAATTGAGGCAGCGAAAGCGGAACGGTGACATTACGAGGAGTATTACCAACGAGGCAAGCACGAGAGGCAGCCCCAAAATATTTTTTTGGGGGGGACACATGGAGATTGGCGGAGGTAGGGTTTAGACCTGAGCCAACTCCTCGTGCTTACCGTGGGGAGCGTGTGACTAGTCAGGCACCATGTTATGCAGTGATGCGTACGGTGTCTCCAGTGCGCATTCATAGCCCGGTGCGCTCTATTCCAGCTTCCCGCATTTGCCGCTCTAGAGTGGGCAGCCAGCCAGGACCTGCACCGGCTCTACGTACTGTATTGCCAGTATGCCTTCACAGCCCAGTGCGTCCTGTGCCAGCGCACCGCATGTATCGAGCTAAAGTGAGCATCCAGCCAGGACGCATTGTGCCAGCTCTACGCTCCAGGTCTCCAGTGCGCCTCCACGGTCCAGTGCGTCCTGTGCCTTCTCTCCGCACTCGCCCTGAGGTGCGTGTCATCAGCCCGGTGCCACCTGTACCGGTCCCACGCATCCGGTCTCCAGTGCGCATCCACAGTCCAGTAAGTCCTGTGCCTCTTCCCCGCACTAGCCCTGAGGTGCGTGTCATCAGCCCGGTGCCACCTGTACCGGTCCCTCGCATCAGACCTCCAGTGCACCTTCACAATCCAGAGCTTCCGGCGACAGTTCCCAGTCCAGAGCTTCCGGTGACAGTTCCTAGTCCAGAGCTTCTGGTGACAGTTCCCAGTCCAGAGCTTCCGGTGACAGTTCCCAGTCCAGAGCTTCCGGTGACAGTTTCCAGTCCGGGCCCTCCAACGACAGTCCACAGTCCGGAACCTCTAACGATGGTCCCCAGTCCGAAACCTCTAACGATGGTCCCTAGTCCGGAACCTCCAAAAACGCTCCACAGTCAGGAACCTCCAACGACGGTCCCCAGCGACGGTCCCCAGCGACGGTCCCCAGCGACGGTCTCCAGCGATGGTCACCAGTCTGGGGCCTCCAGCGACGAGCTGCAGTCGAGATCCTCCAGCAGTGGTTCCCAGTTCTGAGCCTCCGGCGATGATCCATGGTCCGGTTCCTCCGACAACGATCCACAGTCCATTTCCACAGAAGCGGAGGGATCAGTGTAGGGAGCGGGGACTGCGTTCAGAACCGGAGCCGCCACCGAGGTTCGGTGTTCATTCTTTTAATAAAGAGAATGTACGCATACCACCCTGCGCCTTGGTCTCCTTCATATGTCGAACGTGACAGAGACTGATGAGGAAATTAATTCATTAGTGACTGCTATGAAATCAATATTCTGATCATCTTTGAGGTAAATCTGGACATGGTAACTCATTAAACAAACGTTTCCCATGGTACCCCAGGTTACTGAGTTAAATTAATCACGTAATTATAAACATAGTTAATTATTCGATAAATAGCATGTCATAACAGCGGGGACTGTGAAGCAACACAAACATTGGCACGAACACATGCAAACACACACACACACACGATAACATACGCACAATACATACACATGGATTTAGTACTGTAGTTATGTGGTAGTGGTGGAGTAGGGGCCTGAGGGCACACAGTGTGTTGTGAAATCTGTGAATGTATTGTAAAGTTTGAACATTTTATAAACTGCCTTAATTTTTCTGGACCCTAGGAAGAGTAGCTGCTGCTTTGGCTGCAGCTAATAGGGATCCATAATACATATACATCACATTAACGATAATACGTCAAGACTCATTGTTGTATTGTCAAATGAGGACTGTAACCACCAGCTTCAATATATGGTGCTACCTGTTCCAGGGTTAGGACCCCAACCACCAGCTTCTATCTATGGCGCTACCCATTCCAGGGTTAGGACTGTAACCACCAGCTTCTTTCTATGGTGCAACCTGTTCCAGGGTTAGGACCATAACCACCAGCTTCTATCTATGGTGCTACCTGTTCCAGGTTTAGGACTGTAACCACCAGCTTCTTTCTATGGTGCTACCTGTTCAAGGGTTAGGACCATAACCACCATCTTCTCTCTATGGTGCTACCTGTTCCAGGGTTAGGACTGTAACCACCAGCTTCTATCTATGGTGCTACCTGTTCCCGGGTTAGGACTGTAAATACAAGCTTCTATCTATAGTGCTACCTGTTCCAGGGTTAGGACTGTAAATACCAGCTTCTATCTATGGTGCTACCTGTTCCAGAGTTAGGAGGTGTATTGTTGATTTTGGGTTTTCGCTGTCCAGTTTTGTAACAGTGGTCTTTGGGTTGTGTTGCGCCTGTGTTTTGGCTTCACCCATTTTTGTACCTGTTCCTGTTTACTGTGGACATTAAAGCGTTTTTTTCCTGTGAAACTTCTGCTCTCTGCGCCTGACTCCACACCCATCATTCTCCTGATGTTACACAATGAGATTTTTATTTTCACTGAATCTCCATTTGGGTGACTCAAAGTCACTTAGTAGCCTACTCCCGACCGGTCATGTTGTACAGCGCCAACTTTTGAAAGCCATTCACCTCTTCACCCCATGTAATCAAAACTTTTTCTCTCTTTTTTATTCTTCTATTTTCTTCACACTAAATAAAATGTACTGTAGTTGCACAGATACTTCCCAGCTTTCCCTCAGCTATACATCCATGGCTCTTCCTGTAGCATCTGCCTCCATCTATTCCTTGTTTTGTGTTACTAAATCAGGCGGTGTCTGTGAGATATATCATTTTTCATTTTTCTTGGAAAAGAAACACCATTATATTAAGCAAATTAAGCTAAATTTCAGTCCCAAAATGTCTTAAAATCAGTCCCATATACTATGTTCTTACAAACAAAGTTTTTAAATTGTCTAGTACAGACAATATTAAAAACAGTCAAATTATTCTCAAAGATGCCCTCTGGTGGTCAAACTAGCACTAACTGCATTAATGGCAACAATGGCTGACACTTGAATAACGTGCCATAGAAATATGATGATAAATACAATCCACCTGTGTGTAATCAAGTCTCCGTATAAATGCACCTGCACTGTGATAGTCTCAGAGGTCCGTTAAAAGCGCAGAGAGCATCATGAAGAACAAGGAACACACCAGGCAGGTCCGAGATACTGTTGTGAAGAAGTTTAAAGCCGGATTTGGATACAAAAAGATTTGCAAGCGATAATATTGAAATGGAAGGAGTATCAGACCACTGCAAATCTACCAAGACCTGGCCGTCCCTCTAAACTTTCAGCTCATACAAGGAGAAGACTGATCAGAGATGCAGCCAAGAGGCCCATGATCACTCTGGATGAACTGCAGAGATCTACAGCTGAGGTGGGAGACTCTGTCCATAGGACAACAATCAGTCGTATATTGCACAAATCTGGCCTTTATGGAAGAGTTGCAAGAAGAAAGCCATTTCTTAAAGATATCCATAAAAAGTGTCTTTTAAAGTTTGCCACAAGCCACCTGGGAGACACACCAAACATGTGGCAACATGAACTTTTTGGCAACAATGCAAAACGTTATGTTTGGCATAAAAGCAACACAGCTGAACACACCATCCCCACTGTCAAACATGGTGGTGGCAGCATCATGGTTTGGGCCTGCTTTTCTTCAGCAGGGACAGGGAAGATGGTGAAAATTGATGGGAAGATGGATGGAGCCAAATACAGGACCATTCTGGAAGAAAACCTGATGGAGTCTGCAAAAGACCTGAGACTGGGACGGAGATTTGTCTTCCAACAAGACAATGATCCAAAACATAAAGCAAAATCTACAATGGAATGGTTAAAAAATAAACATATCCAGGTGTTAGAATGGCCAAGTCAAAGTCCAGACCTGAATCCAATCGAGAATCTGTGGAAAGAACTGAAAACTGCTGTTCACAAATGCTCTCCATCCAACCTCACTGAGCTCGAGCTGTTTTGCAAGGAGGAATGGGAAAAAAATTCAGTCTCTCGATGTGCAAAACTGATAGAGACATACCCCAAGCGACTTACAGCTGTAATCACAGCAAAAGGTGGCGCTACAAAGTATTAACTTAAGGGGGCTGAATAATTTTGCACGCCCAATTTTTCAGTTTTTGATTTGTTAAAAAAGTTTGAAATATCCAATAAATGTCGTTCCACTTCATGATTAACTCCCACTTGTTGTTGATTCTTCACAAAAAAAGACAGTTTTATATCTTTATGTTTGAAGCCTGAAATGTGGCAAAAGGTCGCAAAGTTCAAGGGGGCCGAATACTTTCGCAAGGCACTGTAATGACCATCGTTATGTTTGGAGGGAAAAGGGGGAGGCTTGCAAGCCGAAGAACACCATCCCAACAGTGAAGCATGGGGGTGGCAGAATCATGTTGTGGGGGTGCTTTGCTGTAGGAGGGACTATTGCGCTTCACAAAACAGATGGCATCATGAGGATGGACAATTATGTGGATATATTGAAGCAACATCTCAATACATCAGTTAAAGCTTGGTCGCAAATGTGTCTTCCAACTGGACAAATACCTCAAGCATACTTCCAAAGTTGTGGAAAATGGCTGAAGGACAACAAAGTCAAGGTATTGGTATGGCCATCACAAATCCCTGACCTCAATCTTTCGAAAATTTGTGGGCAGAAATGAAAAAGCGTGTGCGAGCAAGGAGGCCTACAAACCTGACTCAGTTACACCAGCTCTGTCAGGGGGAGTGGGAGGCTTGTGGAAGGTTACCCTAAATGTTTGACCCATGTTAAACAATTTAAAGGCAATGCTACCAAATACTAATTGAGTGTGTGTAAAAATCTGACCCACTGGGAATGTGATGAAAGACATAAAAGCTGAAATAACTCATTCTCTCTACTTTATTCTGACATTTCACATTCTTAAAATAAAGTGGTGATCCTAGCTGACCTAAAACAGGGAATTTTTACTGGGATTAAATGTCAGGAATTGTAAAAAAACTTAGTTTAAATGTATTTGCTAAGGTGTATTTAAATTTCCGACTTCAACTGTATATTCTAAATTCTACAGTTCTACATCGTTTATCCTCTTGGAACTACCATCCCGGATCCGGGAGAATTGTCATCAACTGACACTTATTAGGATAACGCAACGGACAAAAAATATTACTAGAAAATATTAATATTCATGAAATCACAAGTGAAATATATTGAAACACAGCTTAGCCTTTTGTTAATCACCCTGTCATCTCAGATTTTGAAATTATGTAAGTTTATCGATAGCCTAGCATAGCATTATGCCTAGCTAGCAGCAGGCAGCTTGGTCACGAAAATCAGAAAAGCAAATAAAATTAAATCATTTACCTTTGATGAGCTTCGGATGTTTTCACTCACGAGACTCACAGTTAGATAGCAAATGTTCCTTTTTCCATAAGGATTATTTTTGTACCCGAAATAGCTCCGTTTGTTCTTCACGTTTGGCTGAGAAATCGACCGGAAATTGCGGTCACGACAACGCCGATATAATATTCCAAATTAGATCCATAATATCGACAGAAACATGGCAAACGTTGTTTATAATCAATCCTCAAGGTGTTTTTCAAATATCTATTCGATAATATATCAACCGGGACAGTTGGATTCTTAGTAGGAGCGACAGAAACAATGGCCGCATTTGTCTATTACGCACAAATCACTATGAGAGCCACCAGCCGAACACTGACGCAATGTTGTCCTTCACGCTCATTTTTCTAAATAAAAGCCTGAAACTATGTCTTGTGACACTAGATACGTTAAGGACACCATAGAAAAAGGAATCTCGTTGATATCCCATTCACTGCTCAATAGGGACG
Source organism: Oncorhynchus mykiss (assembly GCF_013265735.2). Taxonomy (NCBI): domain Eukaryota; kingdom Metazoa; phylum Chordata; class Actinopteri; order Salmoniformes; family Salmonidae; genus Oncorhynchus; species Oncorhynchus mykiss. The sequence goes on along the minus strand of NC_048566.1, from coordinate 49,508,222 downwards.
CATAGGAAGGGACTCTTATTTAGAAACCGCTGCGTTCCTGATTGGATTTTTCTCAGGCTTTCGCCTGCAATATCAGTTCTGTTATACTCACAGACAATATTTTTACAGTTTTGCAAACTTTAGAGTGTTTTCTATCCTAAGCTGTCAATTATATGCATATTATATTGTCTGATCCTGAAAAATAGCCCGTTTACTTTGGGAACATTATTTTTCCAAAAATAAATAAAATGCCCCCTAGCTTCAAGACGTTTTAAACATCGGCCAGGCATCAACATTCTATTCTGATGATGGCTCATCTGGGATGAGGGGGGGGGGGGGGGGGGGGGGTTGGTAGAATTGCCACTGCGGTGGCTAGTTGGTTGTGTGCTGCGTTGGAGAGAGTAACATTGGATAGTTTCCAGGCACCTGCCCAGGCTGGAAACTCTTGCTCTACTCACTGTTGGGACATCGGTCTGAGGAGGTGAGTACAATCTGCTGTGTACCTCAGTGGGAGATTTGGGTAGGGTAGTGCCATTTACTACCTGGAGTTATAGCCTTTATTTTCCCCTGTTAGGCTTAGTGACGTGTTTCACTTTGGAATACGTTGAGCATGGTTATTTTGTTGTTTTTGTGTGGTGTCCATGGACTTAGCAGTTGTCTCGGGGGCAAATCCGCGGCTTTGGGGGAATCCGTGGCTTTGGGGGAATCCGCCAGCATGCTGTTTTTTTTTCTCCATGCCAGCGGGTTTCAGTGCATAATTACCCACCGCGAATCCACACAAAGACTAGGGCCAAGATATTGTTGGATTTGGGGAAGCTCCTTATATATTTAATCTCTCTCCTGTGGGGCCCAGTGTGATTGTCGGTTATCTTGTTGTGGTCCGGTCTGGTGTGCTCAGCAGAGGGGAAGCAAGATTATTTTTAGTAGTTACTTGTGACTATGGCGTCTAATGTAGACAAGTTCAGTCATGTTCCATCAGAGGAACTGTTAGAATTATGTACTAAAGAACCAGGTTGAAATTAGTGGTAAACATCTAAAAAATTATGTTCGGTTGGAGAGTGCTATACTAGATCTGATGGAGAGTGTTATACTAGAAGTTACTACCCCATTTCGTTACAAATGGCCTGTTAGCCCTAGTAGTGTTCCTTTTGAACAGCAGAACTGCCTCTGTTACAGCTAGAACATGAGCAAGCCAAACTGGAGCATGGGTAAAGTATGAAAAGGAACTGGAATTTAAACAGGATTTGGAGTATGCTGATTGTGTAAAGTATTAAAATAAGTATTAAAAGGAATTGGATTTGGAGCATGCTAAAATCAAGTTGCAACAAGAGCGTCTAGAATAGGTTAGGGAAGGAAAGCTCTAGGGGGAGAGTTTGCACTGGTTAGGTGACCCAGATTTACCTAGGGGTCACTCGGCCGTGCCCCAGACACATTTGATATTGTTGGAGATTTACGGCTGTTGCCAACATTTTATGAGAAGGACCCTCAGATGTTCTTTTCATTGTTTGAACGTTGTCACACCTTGGTCGTAGTATGTTATGTTTGTCTTCATTTATTTGGTCAGGCCAGGGTGTGACATGGGTTTTTGTGGTGCGTTTTTGTCTTAGGGTTTTGTGGAGTGTCTAGCATAGTCTATGGCTGCCTGAGGCGGTTCTCAATCAGAGTCAGGTGATTCTCGTTGTCTCTGATTGGGAACCATATTTAGGTAGCCTGGGTTTCACTGTGTGTTTGTGGGTGATTGTTCCTGTCTCTGTGTTTGTTGTCACAAGAGAGGCTGTATAGGTTTTCGCGTTACGTTTGTTGTTCTGTATTTGTTCGTTTGTTCTTCTTCATTAAAGAACATGAGTAACCACCACGCTGCATTTTGGTCCGCTCCTCTTTCAACAGACGAACGCTGTTACAAACGTGTTGCTGAAGTTAGGAGTTGCCCTGATTCTGATGTTGCACTTTAATGTTGCAGTGTGTGTTGACTGGTAAAGCGCAGGAAGCATATTCAGCTCTTGGTGTCAGCTATGATAAGGTTAAAATGGCTGTGTTACAGATTTACGAATTGGTTCCTGAGGCTTACTGCGAATGATTTAGAACATAAACACAGGCCGGAACTATCTAGTTGCCATTCCGGAACGGAGGAAAGCGCACCAGATGAGCCATGTACATCTGCTAAAGCCCTATTACGCACGTTCCTCTGGGGCCAAAGAGTGGGAGTCCGCAAAGGACGGTCAACCTGTTCTTTTGGCCAGTACTGTTACATCGCTTGGTTCTTCTTTTTGTCATGCTAGGTCTGTGCATGGTGAGGAGGATGTCCCTGGTCCCGATGATTGCGTACTGCAGGGTAGATTGAAAAAGTCAGACACTGGATGTTTTGGACAGCCTATTTGCTCATCTACCTGCTGATAGGCGAGACTAGTTGGTAGCTCTGATTCAGAGTTTTCCAGTTTTGTTTTCTGATACAAACTTAATAGAACGCAATATTGACGGTTGGGGATGCTGACCCAATCCGTCAGCGGTTCTGTAGAAAACTGCGTTTTCTGGATGCTGAGATCAGGTACATGCTGGAGAGTGATATTGCAGAGCCTTATTTCTCCAGCTGGGCTTCTCCCTGTATCTTGGTCAGTAAACTAGATGGGACAAACAGTTCGTACAGTGTCACTTAACCAGATTCATTTCCTCTTCCTCGGATGGAGGACTGTGTCATCAGGTCCGGAACAGCTACGTTTGTGAGCAAATTTGACCTGTTAAATGGCTATGAGCAGGTGCCACTGACAGGTAGGGTACGTGAAATCTCTGAATTTATTACACCCTCCGACTACTCCTATTTGGTTATGAGTTTCGGCCTGTGGAATGTACCTGTCACTTTTCAGCTTCCTATGAATAGGGTTATCTCCGGTCTGGTCGGATGTGCTGTTTATCTGGAAGATGTTGTGGTTTATGCAGATACTTTGGTGGATCATCTGTCCCATATTCAAGCATTGTTCAACCGCCTGGCTGCGGGTCGACTCACTATCAATCTGGCCAAGTGAGTTTGCTCTGGCAACTGTTACGTACCTTAGTTGGGCAGGGTGAAGTGTGTCATGTTTGGGCTAAAGTGGTAGCTATTAATGCTTTTCCACCGCCAACTACTAAAAAGAAACTGATGCGTTTCTTGGGAAGGATTGGTTATTACTGTAGTTACTGTAGGAACTTATCTGTGGTCCCTCCCTTGACAGATTTGATGAAAGCTAAGGCTGTTCACGTATGGTCTTCTCGTTGTCAACAGGCAAAGAAGAATGCAAAGAGGTTGCTTACCTCAACTCCGGTGTTGGCTGCTCCTCGCGTGGATTTGTCATTTACCTTGCAGGTGGATGCTAGCCATGTGGGGGCAGGTGCAGTTCTGCTGCAAGCAGATGTGTCCGATGTTGAGAGGCCTGTTAGTTTATTTCCAAGAAGTTTATCAGATGAGCTACTCCGTGGTGGAAAAATAAGCGCTAGCACTCATACAGGCGCTACAACACTTCAAGGTCTATGTTGAGGTTGTGTGTAATACTTGTGGTCTACACAGTCCATAATCATAATTGTCCTAACCAGCGGATAATGAGATGGTGTTTGTTTTTACAGGCATTCCAACTTGATGTGCGGCACATCAGGGGGACTGAAAATTTTTCCTGACATGTTTTCTCGTGCGCCCTGTTCCTGAGTTGTCTGGTCCTGTTGATCGGTGGACATGCATTTTCTCATACACGTGATCACCGAGAGTATATGCGTGTCATCCACGTGACCGGCCACTGTTTATTTTGTGTTGTGTATTGTCCTGTTTTGTCGCTCCTGTCTGTTCTTGTTTTCTTCTTTCCTCTTAAAGGATGCTTCCTGTGCGCAAAGGTTTCTGAGGTCTGGGGAGGACGAGGTTGGCTGGGGCAGTGGAATAGTGTTATAACCAGGGCAGTATTTTGTTTGTGTTTATGATTGGTCCTTGGTGGTCCCTGGTTTTTTTTTGGGGGGGGGGGGGGGGTGACGACCCGCCCACTCTTAATCTGACTGGTCTTAATTGATAATCATGTAACCATTTGGTAAATTTATAGATTTAATCTGGTTTGTCTACTACAGACTACTGTGATGACCCTCCCACTCTGTCCTTCAAATCCTTTCTCTTTGCTCTTGTTTTCCTTATTAGGACACTGGTGGGCAGCGCCGGGACGGTCATCAGCAAAATGGGACATACCTGGGCTCGCGCATGTCCTGGGGATGAATATACCTTTCCCCCATTCATTGAGGAGACTCTCCATGCAGATACACTGTTGGATTTTGGTTGTGGCATTTTTGTGGCCTTTTTCTTTGTTTGCTTTGGCACCTTTCAACACCCCTCATTATCACATATATGCACGCAACCACTCACTTATACTACTGACTGCACACACCATTGATACTTGTTTATAGTTTACTTTGCTTAATAAATATATTTGTATTTCTTTATCTCCACGGTGAATCCCCTATTTTTACGGGCTACAAGCCCGTTCGTGACACTACAAAAATCTAACATTGACAAGATCAGAGATGCAATGTATGTAAGAAATGCGTTCCCTATACAGTAAACATGTATCCAAAATTACATTTCTGGGGTCTTTTCACACTGCTTTACAAAAATTGCATTGGCCAGTACAGTATTATAATTATAACGGTTTTCTTCCGTTGAAGGAGAGGAGGACCAAAATACAGCGTGGTTAGTGTTCAACATGTTTAAGGACAATAAACATGAACACAACAAAACACAAAACAACAAATGTGAAAAAACCGAAACAGTCCTATCTGGTGCATAGACACAAAGACAGAAGACAACCACCCACAAAACCCAACACAAGACAGGCTACCTAAATATGGTTCCCAATCAGAGACAATGACTAACACCTGCCTCTGATTGAGAACCATATCAGGCCAAACATAGAAATAGACAAACTAGACATACAACAGAATGCCCACTCAGCTCACGTCCTGACCAACACTAAAACAAAGAAAACACAAAAGAACTATGGTCAGAACGTGACAGTAACCCCCCAAACAGGTGCAGTTAATACAGGTAGAGAACAGGAGGGCTTCTTAAAGAAAAACTAACAGGTCTGTGAGAGCCAGAATTCTTACTGGTTGGTAGGTGATCAAATACTTATGTCATGCAATAAAATGCAAATTAATTGTGATTTTCTGGATTTTTGTTTTAGATTCCGTCTCTCACAGTTGAAGTGTAGCAATGATAAAAATGACAGACCTCTACATGCTTTGTAAGTAGGAAAACCTTCTAAATCAGCAGTGTATCAAATACTTGTTCTCCCCACTGTAAATATATATGAATGAGTGATGGTACAGAACGGCATAGGCAAGATGCAGTAGATGGTATCGAGTACAGTATATACAGATGAGATGAGTAATGTAGGGTATGTAAACATAAAAGTGGCATACTTAAAAGTGGCTAGTGATACAGTGCCTTGCGAAAGTATTCGGCCCCCTTGAACTTTGCGACCTTTTGCCATATTTCAAGCTTCAAACATAAAGATATAAAACCATTTTTTTGTGAAGAATCAACAAGTGGGATATTTCAAACTTTTTTAACAAATCAAAAACTGAAAAATTGGGCGTGCAAAATTATTCAGCCCCCTTAAGTTAACACTTTGTAGCGTCACCTTTTGCTGCGATTACAGCTGTAAGTCGCTTGGGGTATGTCTATCAGTTTTGCACATCGAGAGACTGACATTTTTTCCCATTCCTCCTTGCAAAACAGCTCGAGCTCAGTGAGGTTGGATGGAGAGCATTTGTGAACAGCAGTTTTCAGTTCTTTCCACAGATTCTCGATTGGATTCAGGTCTGGACTTTGACTTGGCTAATCTAACACCTGGATATGTTTATTTTTGAACCATTCCATTGTAGATTTTGCTTTATGTTTTGGATCATTGTCTTGTTGGAAGACAAATCTCCGTTCCAGTCTCAGGTCTTTAGCAGACTCCATCAGGTTTTCTTCCAGAATGGTCCTGTATTTGGCTCCATCCATCTTCCCATCAATTTTAAGCATCTTCCCTGTCCCTGCTGAAAAAAAGCAGGCCCAAACCATGATGCTGCCACCACCATGTTTGACAGTGAGGATGGTGTGTTCAGCTGTGTTGCTTTTACGCCAAACATAACGTTTTGCATTGTTGCCAAAAGTTCATGTTGCCACATGTTTGGTGTGTCTCCCAGGTGGCTTGTGGCAAACTTTAAAAGACACTTTTTATGGATATCTTTAAGAAATGGCTTTCTTCTTGCCACTCTTCCATAAAGGCCAGATTTGTGCAATATACGACTGATTGTTGTCCTATGGACAGAGTCTCCCACCTCAGCTGTAGATCTCTGCAGTTCATCCAGAGTGATCATGGGCCTCTTGGCTGCATCTCTGATCAGTCTTCTCCTTGTATGAGCTGAAAGTTTAGAGGGACGGCCAGGTCTTGGTAGATTTGCAGTGGTCTGATACTCCTTCCATTTCAATATTATCGCTTGCACAGTGCTCCTTGGGATGTTTAAAGCTTGGAAAATCTTTTTGTATCCAAATCCGGCTTTAAACTTCTTCACAACAGTATCTCGGACCTGCCTGGTGTGTTCCTTGTTCTTCATGATGCTCTCTGCGCTTTTAACAGACCTCTGAGACTATCACAGTGCAGGTGCATTTATACGGAGACTTGATTACACACAGGTGGATTGTAGTTATCATCATTAGTCATTTAGGTCAACATTGGATCATTCAGAGATCCTCACTGAACTTCTGGAGAGAGTTTGCTACACTGAAAGTAAAGGGGCTGAATAATTTTGCACGCCCAATTTTTCAGTTTTTGATTTGTTAAAAAAGTTTGAAATATCCAATAAATGTCGTTCCACTTCATGATTGTGTCCCACTTGTTGTTGATTCTTCACAAAAAAATACATTTTTATATCTTTATGTTTGAAGCCTGAAATGTGGCAAAAGGTTGCAAAGTTCAAGGGGGCCGAATACTTTCGCAAGGCACTGTACATGTATTACATAAAGATGGCAAGATGCAGTAGATGATATAGAGTACAGTATAAACATATACATATGAGATGAGTAATGTAGGGTATGTAAACATTATATTAAGTGGCATTGTTTAGAGTGGCTAATGATACATTTTTTACATCAATTTCCATCCATTTCCATTATTAAAGTGAGCTGGAGTTGAGTCAGTATGTTGGCAGCAGCCACTCAATGTTAGTGGTGGCTGTTTAACAGTCTGATTGCTTTGAGATAGAAGCTGTTTTTCAGTCTCTCGGTCCCTGCTTTGATGCACCTGTACAGACCTCGCCATCTGGATGATAGCGGGGTGAACAGCCAGTGGTTCGGGTGGTTGTTGTCCTTGATGATCTTCATGGCCTTCCTGTGACATCGGGTGGTGTAGGTGTCCTGGAGGGAAGGTATTTTTCCCCTAGTGATTCGTTGTGCAGACCTCACTACCCTCTGGAGAGCCTTACGGTTGTGGGCAGAGAAGTTGAAATACCAGGCGGTGATACTGCCCGACAGGATGCTCTCCATTGTGCATCTGTAGAAGTTTGTGAGTGCTTTTGGTGCAAGCCGAATTTCTTCAGCCTCCCGAGGTTGAAGAGGCGCTGCTGCGCTTTCTTCACAACGCTGTGTGTGTGGGTGGACCAATTCAGTTTATCCGTGATGTGTACGCCGAGGAACTTAAAACTTACTACCCTCTCCACTACTGTCCCGTCGATGTGGATAGGGGTTGCTCCCTCTGCTGTTTCCTGAAGTCCACGATCATCTCCTTTGTTTTGTTGACGTTGAGTGTGAGGTTATTTTCCTGACACCACACTCCGAGGGCCCTCACCTCCTCCCTGTAGGCCGTCTCGTCGTTGTTGGTAATCAAGCCTACCACTGTAGTGTCGTTCGCAAACTTGATGATTGAGTTGGAGGCGTGCATGGCCACGCAGTCGTGGGTGAACAGGGAGTACAGGAGAGGGCTCAGAAAGCACCCTTGTGGGGCCCCAGTGTTGAAGTCCAGTACCCAGTTGCACAGGGTGGGGTTGAGACCCAGGGTCTCGAGCTTTATGACGAGTTTGGAGGGCACTATGGTGTTAAATGCTGAGCTGTAGTCGATGAACAGCATTCTCACATAGGTATTGCTCTTGTCCAGATGGGTTAGGGCAGTGTGCAGTGTGGTTGCGATTGCGTCATCTGTGGACCTATTGGGGCGGTAAGCAAATTGGAGTGGGTCTAGGGTGTCAGGTAGGGTGGAGGTGATATGGTCCTTGACTAGTCTCTCAAAGCACTTCATGATGACGGAAGTGAGTGCTACGGGGCGGTAGTCGTTTAGCTCAGTTATCAATCTACACACAATACCCAGTAATCACAAGAGAAAAACGTTTTTTATAAATTATTGCGAATATATTTAAATCAAAAAACATCCATTAGGTCGAAGGAATTGTCCGTAGATAAAATTGACAACAGACTTTCCGTGCGCTTACAGGGAAGGACATTCAACAAGCACAGCATTTACACAAATAACTGATGATTGAGACATTGACATGCATATGATTAATGCTAGCTATCTGTGTACATCCAAGGGCCAGCCATGCTGCCCTGTTCTGAGCCTATTGCAATTTCCCTAAGTCCATCTTTGTGGCACCTGACCACACGACTGAACAGTATTCCATGTGCAACAAAAATAGGGCCTGTAGGACCTGCCTTGTTGATAGTGCTGTTAAAAATGCAGAGCAGCTCTTTATTATGGCGAACCTTCTCCCCAACCTAGACACTTTTGTATCAATATGTTTTGACCATGACAACTCTTTAAGATGTGCAGTCATTTCAGTTGCTGTGGTAGCCGACGTATATGTTGAGTCATCCACATACATAGACACAAACATAGACCCTGGCTTTACTCGAAGCCAGTGGCCAGTGGCATGTCATTAGTAAAGATTGAAAAAAGTAATGGGCCTAGACAGCTTCCCTGGGGAATTCTTGATTCTACCTGGAATTTGTTGGAGAGGCTTCCGTTATGGAACACCCTCTGCGTTCTTTTTTCAGGTAACTGTTTGTCCACAATATAGCAGGGAGTGTAAAATCATAACACACACGTTTTTTTCCAGCAAGACTATGATCGATCATTTCTAAAGCCGCACTAAAGTCTAACAAAACAGCCCCCACAATCTTTTTTTCATCAATTTCTCTAAGCCAATCATCAGTTATTTGTGTAAATGATGTGCTTGTTGAATGTCCTTCCCTGTAAGCGCACGTAAAGTCTGTTGTCAATTTGTTCACTGCAAAATAGCATTGTATCTGGTCAAACACAATTTATTCCAATACTTTACTAAGTGTTGGTAAAAGGCTGATTGGTCAGCTATTTGAGCCAGTCAAGGGGGCTTTACTATTCTTAGGTAGGGGAATAACTTTTGCTTCCCTCCAGGCCTGATGGCACGCACTTTCTAGTAGGCTTAAATTGAAGATGTAGCAAATAGGAGTTGAAATATCGTCTGCTATTATTCTCAGTAATTTTCCATCCAAGTTGTCAGACCCCGGTGACTTGTCATTGTTGATAGGCAACAATACTTTTATCACCTCTTCCACACTGACTTTACAGAATTCAAAATTACAATTCTTGTCTTTCATGATTTGGTCAGATATTCTTGGACGTGTAGTGCCAGCGTTTGTTGCTGGCATGTCATGCCTAAGTTTGCTAATCTTACCAATGAAAAACGTATTAAAGTAGTTGCCATTATCTGTAGAAGGGTATATGACCTGACTGGGTCCAGCCAGCACCCCACGGTATGGCATATCATATTGTTGTCGAAGACCTGACTGGGTTAAAAAACATGAGCTGGTGCACACCCAGAAAAATGTGTTTGTGTGGAGGTGCTGACTAATAGCAAATAAAATATAAACTATCAAAATAAAGACTTGACTGGGTCCAGCACCCGATGGTATGGCTTGTTATACTATTGTGGGCATGTTTGTGTACTGAGGAACATGTAACATGGTTTCAAAAGAAAGTCACTTTCTGAGAAATCAACCGGAAAATGCGGTCACTACAACGCCAAACTTTTTTCCAAATTAGCTCCATAATATCGACAGAAACATGGCAAACGTTGTTTAGAATCAATACTCAACGTGTTTTTCACATATCTATTCGATAAAATATCCACCTGGACAATTGGTTTCTCATAAGAAGCGATTGGAAAAATGGCTACTTCTGTACTTTACGCAAGATTTTCTGCGGGAGCCATCATGTGACCACTTGCTCAATGTGGTCCCTTACGGCTATTCTTCAACATAAATGCGTAAAAAGACGTCACAATGCTGTAGACACCTTGGGGAATACGTAGAAAGCGTAAGCTCATTCGTAGCCCATTCACAGCCATATAAGGAGTCATTGGCATGCAGGGCTTTCAAAATATGGGGCACTCCCTGTTGGATTTTTATCTGGGTTTCGCCTGTAACATCAGTTCTGTTGCACTCACAAACAATATCTTTGCAGTTTTGCAAACGTCAGAGTGTTTTCTATCCAAAGCTGTCAATTATATGCATAGTCAAGCATCTTGTTGTGACAAAATATCCTGTTTAAAGCGGGAACGTTTTTTTATCCAAAAATGAAAATACTGCCCCTTAGTTACAAAAGGTTAAAAAAAATGACTTGTGTCTGTTTTTCACATGCGTATCTACCCTCTCATTGGCTAGAATGTTCACACCTGATCTCGCCTCCTCCCGCCTGCCTTGTGTGTTTTGATTGTGTGTTTTGAATCATTGTCTTGCTGCATGACCCAGCTGCGCTTCAGCTCATAGACGGATGGTCTGACAATCTCCTGTATAATTCTCTGATACAGAGCAGAATTCGTGGTTTCTTCTATTAAGGCAAGTGGTCCAGGTCTTGAGGCAGCAAAGCATCCCCAAACCATCACACTACCACCACCATGCTTGACCGTTGGTATGATGTTCTTACTGTAGAATGCAGTGTTTGGTTTTCTCCAGGCATAATAGGACCCATGTCATCCAAAAAGTTGACTCAAGTTAGCCAAAAAGCACATGGAAGCACCTGGATGATCATCAAGACTCTTGGAAGAATGTTCTATGGACAGATGATTCAAAAGTATAACTTTTTGGAGACAGAGGCAGTGTTTCCTCTAACTTTTTATCTGGGTGATATTTATTTGATCCTAACAAACTCCCCAGTCCCTGTGGGTGACAAGCATAAACATAACATGATGCTGCCACCACAATACAGAGGTTCCCTGCATTCATTCCGTATTTCTGGCCTGTATGACAAAGTAAATAGAAGGAAGCCAGTAGGGCCGTAGCCAGTGTTTTAGTGAGGTCATTTACTGCATGACCTCGCTAAAACTCAATGAAGCTCATTTACTGCATTTCTATACAATTTAAAAACTTAAACATGCTAATTGGAGTATAGCAAAAACAAGCTAAATTTACCCCAGCCATTATCACATTTTGCTGTAGCTTCATTCATCCCAGTCGGTGTACAAACACATAGCCTATTAGCTATAGAATTAGCCGCTACACATTTACATTCATTAACATAGTAACGGGAATAAAAAAGATAATTGAATGTGTACAGAGGGATCTGTTCGCAGAAAAATTATTTTTATTAACAAAAGGTAAACATACACCCTTGCTTTACAGAAATGTTTGTTGTTGCAGTTTTACAGGTAATTTTCTGTAATTCGACACATTTTGCCATGACTAATGCCATTACAACCCCTGAAGGTCGATGTCTGCGCCTCTGCCTCTGTTCTGAAAGTCGGGCTTCTCACAAAATGATCTGTCGTGTCTGAACAGTTTTGTCTACTATTGTCATGCCCTGACCTGAGTATTCTTTGTTTTCTTTATATATTTTGGTTAGGTCAGGATGTGACGAGGGTGGTATGTGTGTTTTTTTCTCATCTAGGGTTTTTGTATGTCTAGGTGTCTAGTCTAGTCTAGGCATATTGTAGGTTTATGGTGGCCTGGATTGGTTCCCAATCAGAGGCAGCTGTTTATCGTTGTCTCTGATTGGGAAACCTATTTAGGTTGCCATTTTCCAGTTTGGGTTCGTGGGTTATTGTCTATGTGATGTTGCATGTCTGCACTCAGTTTTGATAGCGGTCACGTTCGTCGTTTGTTTGTTTAGTGTACTTCGTGTTTTTTCATCTTTCATTAAAAATATGTATTCACATCACGCTGCGCTTTGGTCTCCTCACTACGACGATCGTGACAGAATAACCCACGTACAATGGACCAAGCAGCGTGGTAACGGCCAGCAGCAGCAGCGGCAAAGAACACAGGACTCATGGACTTGGGAGGAGATTGTAGACGGCGAAGGACCCTGGGCACAGCCAGGGGAATATCGCTGCCCCAAAGCAGAGCTGGAGGCAGCGAAAGCAGAGAGGCGCCGGTATGAGAAGGCAGTGCAGCAGCGCGGCTGGAAGCCCGAGAGGCAGCCCCAAAAATCTCTTGGGGGGGGCACAGGGAGAGTGTGGCAGAGTCAGGAGTCAGACCTGAGCCAACTCCCCCTGCTTACAATAAGGAGCCAAGGATGGAACCAGAGCCGGTCAGGGTGGTATTGGAGGTGAGCGAAGCAGAGACAGTGAAGGAGTTAATGGGGAGATTGGAGGAGAGACTTATGAGGGAGGTGCTGTGTTGGTGCCTGAGGCACGACATCCGCCCGACAGGGCGTGTCGGGGATTTGATGTCACCTGGGTCAGCTCTCCATACTCGTCCTGAGGTGCATGCTAGCCGTCTGGTGAAGACTGTGCCAATCCCACGCACCAGGCCTCCTGTGCGCCTCCCTAGCCCTGCACGTCCTATGCCAGCTCGGCGTTACAGTACTCCGAGCCGTGCTTACCGTGGGGGGCGTTGTACTGGTCAGGCACCGTGTTATGCGGTGGAGCGCACGGTGTCCCCAGTACGCGTGCTTAGCCCGGTGCGCTACATCCCAGCTCCCCGCATCTGCCGGGCTAGGGTGAGGATCAAGCCAGGGTGGATGGTGCCATCCCTGCTCTCAAGATCTCCAGTACGCCTTCACGGTCCGGTCTATCCGGTGCCACCTCCACGCACCAGCCATCCGGTGGCAGCCCACCGCACCAGGCTGTCTCTCCGTCTCATCCCTACATGTGCTCCCGCCTGTCCAGCACCGCCAGAGTCTCCCGTCTGTCCTGAGCTGCTAGAGTCTCCCGTCTGTTCAGTGCTGCTAGAGTCTCCCGTCTGTCCTGAGCTGCTAGAGTCTCCCGTCTGTCCTGAGCTGCTAGGGTCTCCCGTCTGTCCTGAGCCGCTAGTCTCCCGTCTGTCCTGAGCCGGTAGGGTCTCCCGTCTGTCCTGAGCCGCTAGTCTCCCGTCTGTCCTGAGCCGGTAGAGTCTCCAGTATTTCCTGAGCCGCTAGAGTCTCCAGTCTGTCCTGAGCCGTCAGAGCCGTCAGTCTGTCCTGAGCCGTCAGAGCCGTCAGTCTGTCCTGAGCCGTCAGAGCCGTCAGTCAGCCAGGACCTGCCAGAGCCGTCAGTCAGCCAGGAGCTGCCAGAGTCGCCAGTCAGCCAGGAGCCGCCAGTCAGCCAGGAGCCGCCAGAGCCGCCAGTCAGCCAGGAGCCGCCAGAGCTGCCAGTCAGCCAGGAGCCGCCAGAGCCGCCAGTCAGCCAGGAGCCACCAAAGCAGCCAGCCAGGAGCCGCCAGAGCCGCCAGCCGACCAGGAGCCGCCAGAGCCGCCAGCCAGCCAGAGCCGTCTGCCAGCCAGGAGCTGCCAGAGCCGTCAGCCAGCCAGGAGCTGCCAGAGCCATCTGTCAGCCAGGAGCTGCCAGAGCCGTCAGCCAGCCAGGAGCTGCCAGAGACGTCAGCCAGCCAGGAGCTGCCAGAGCCGTCAGCCAGCCAGGAGCTGCCAGAGCCGTCAGCCAGCCAGGAGCTGCCAGAGCCGTCAGCCAGCCAGGAGCTGCCAGAGTCGTCAGCCAGCCAGGAGCTGCCAGAGCCGCCTGCCAGCCAGGAGCTGCCAGAGCCGTCAGCCAGCCAGGAGCTGCCAGAGCCATCTGTCAGCCAGGAGCTGCCAGAGCCGTCAGCCAGCCAGGAGCTGCCAGAGACGTCAGCCAGCCAGGAGCTGCCAGAGCCGTCAGCCAGCCAGGAGCTGCCAGAGCCGTCAGCCAGCCAGGAGCTGCCAGAGCCGTCAGCCAGCCAGGAGCTGCCAGAGTCGTCAGCCAGCCAGGAGCTGCCAGAGCCGCCTTTCATGCAGGCGATGCCGGAGTCACCCTCCTGTCCGGAGCTGCCAGAGTCGCTCCTCAGTCCAGAGGCGCCTTTCCGTCCAGTGGCGCCCGCTACGATCATCTTCAGTCCGGGGCCCGATGCGAGGATCCCCGTTCCTGAGGCGCCACCTAAGTGGGCCAAGACTGAGGTAGAGCGGGGTCCACATCCCGCACCCAAGCCGCCGCCATGAAAGAGGCCCACCCGGACCCTCCCCTTTAGATTAGGTTTTTTCGGCCGGAGTCCGCACCTTTGTATGGGGGTACTGTCAAGCCCTGACCTGAGTATTCTTTGTTTTCTTTATATATTTTGGTTAGGTCAGGGTGTGACGAGGGTGGTATGTGTGTTTTTTGTCTCATCTAGGGTTTTTGTATGTCTAGGTGTCTAGTCTAGTCTAGGCATTTTGTAGGTCTATGGTGGCCTGGATTGGTTCCCAATCAGAGGCAGCTGTTTATCGTTGTCTCTGATTGGGGAACCTATTTAGATTGCCATTTTTTGTCTTGTTATTTTGTTTGTTTGTTTAGTGTACTTCGTGGTTTTTCGTCTTTCATTAAAAATATGTATTCACATCACGCTGCGCTTTGGTCTCCTCACTACGACGATCGTGACAACTATTATGACCCCTCTATGGAAAATGAGACTCTTACGAACACGCAGTGGTGGAAAAAGTACCCAGTTGTCATATTTGAGTAACAGTAAATATACTGTAATAGAAAATGACTCAAGTAAAAGTCACCCAGTAAAATACTACTTTAAGCAAAAGTCTAAAAGTATTTGGTTTTAAATATACTTATTAAGTATCAAAAGTAAATGTAATTGCTAAAATATGATTAAGTATGAAAAGTAAAAGTAAAAGTCCAAATCATTTCTGGTTTGACTGGCCTTCATGTCTTAAAGTAATGATGGAATGTCTGTGAACTTCCGAAGTGATTTTACGTTGGACCAGAACAAACGTTTGCTAGCTAGCTAGCTAGCTAACAAGCTTGTTTATGCAGAGCAGCACTAGAATAAAAAAATCTGCCTTACTTTTTTGTAGTTGATATATACATTGTGTAACCTGACAAATATAGTAACCTTTACCAGCCTTGAGATTAATCTATTATTTGAAGAATCTCTCCCTAATTTCAAATCAAAATCAAATTTATTTATATAGCCATTCGTACATCAGCTGATATCTCAAAGTGCTGTACAGAAACACAGCCTAAAACCCCAAAAAGCAAGCAATGCAGGTGTAGAAGCACGGTGGCTAGGAAAAACTCCCTAGAAAGGCCAAAAGGTAAAATAAAAATTTAAAAAAAATGTCCACTGGCTGTGTTAAAGGCTGAGTTAAAGGCTGTCTTCCACTCACCCCCCTCACGTACCGAGCCAGGTGGTAGGCATTCCAAAGGTCCAACTTGGAAAACATAGTAGCCCCCTGGAGAGGTTAAAATGCCGAGGAGAGGTAGGGGGTAACGATTTCTGACAGTGATATCGTTAAGTCCTGGGTAATCAATGCACGGGCGAAGGGTCTAGTCCTTCTCCCCAAAGAAAAACCCTGCGCCGGCTGGAGATGCAGAAGGACAGACGGCCCCAGTGGCCAGATTCTCCTCTACCTTCGCCTCCATAGCTTTGGTCTCTGGTCCGGACATAGAATACAAACCCCGAGGTGAGGAGGAGGAGGTCAATGGCACAATCATGAGGACGGTGCGGTATTGTATGGTATGCAGTAGGAATAGCAGAGACATCCACACTCTTGCTAACATCCCGAGGACAACGAAAAATGACTCCAACCCAGGATGGAGTTTGTGGTCCAGTCAATCACAGGATTGTGTTTTTGTAGCCAGGAAAATCCCAACACAACCGGAACATGGGGAGATCTGCCTCTGGAAGCAACGTCAGCACAATAATTGTTTGTCAGGAGCTTCATGGAATGGGTTTCCATGGCCGAACAGCTGCACACAAGCCTAAAATCAACATGCACAATGCCAAGCTGTAACAGTATTTGTCGTCTGAAGATGAGGAAGAGGAATCATCGGACCAAAGCGCAGCGTGGTAAGAGTTCATGCTTTTTATTGGAACTGAACACTATAACAAAAATAACAAAGAGATTAACTGAAACCGAAACAGTCCTGCAAGGGCCCACCAGGCAGGGGACACCTACAGGAGGCCTGGTGCGTAGAGGAGGCACCGGATGAACCGGGCTGTGAGGCAGCCTTGGCACCACTCCTCCAGGCTGAATGCCCACTTTGGCCTGGCCCCTCCAGAGTGCAGGCACAGGTCGAACAGGGCTGTGGGGGAGCACTGGAGATCTGGTGCTTACCACTTGCACCTCTCCATTACGCTCAATGCACACTTTAGCCCGGCACGGGCGGAGCGCAGGCATAGGATGAACTGAACCGTCCCAGCACCCCGGAGACACAGTACGCCGAGCCGGCGCATGATACCCTGGGCCGAAACGGTGCACCGGAGACCAAATGCGCTGAGCTGGCACAATCCACCCTGGCTGGATGCCAACTCTCGCATGGCACTTGCGGGGGGGCTGGCATATAGCGCTCCGGTCTATGAGCATGCACTGGAGACACCGTGCGCTTTATCGCATAACACGGTGCCTGACCAGTACCACGCTGCTTCCAGTAAGCACGGGGAGTTGGCTCAGGTCTATCGCCTGACTCCGCCAATCTCCCCGTGTGCCTCTTGTGCCTGCTGCGCTGCCTTGCCTCATATCGCCTTCTCTCTGCTTTAGCTGCCTCCAGCTCTTCCTTAGGGCGGAGATATTCCCCAGCCTGTCTCCAGGGTCCATGTCCGTCCAATATCTCCTCCCATGTCCAGGAGTCCTGAAACTTCTGCTCCTCCATACCACGCTGCTTGGTCCTTTGGTGGTGGGTAGTTCTGTAACGGTATTCGTCTTTGGAAGATGAGCATTCATCGGACCAAAGCGCTACGTGGTAAGTGTTCATGCTTTCTTTATTAAAACTGAACACTATAACAAAAATAACAAAGCGAATACCGTAATTGCTGGACTATTAAGCGCACCCGAATATAAACCGCACCCACTGAATTATTAAAAAATATGTATTTTGTACATAAATAAGCCGCACGTCTATAAGCCGCAGGTGCCTACCGGTACATTGAAACAAATGAACTTTACACAGCCTTTAAACGAAACACGGCTTGTAACAAAAATTAAACAGTAGACTACCAGTAAAGTCATTGGTCACTATCTTCCTCCTCCTGTGCACTGAAACCACTGAAGTCATCTCCTTCGGTGTCGGAGTTGAATAGCCTCAGAATTGCTTCATCCGATGTTGGATCGTTTTCATTGTCTGAGCTCATGCTGCCCCTTCAACATGCAGCAGTCCAGCCTTTCGAAACCCGTTGATGATAGTGGATTTGTCAGGACCCACTGGAAGACTTGACCATAAGTTGCTCTTCGCATGCGGCCCATTTTAGTGAAGGATTTCTCCCCACTTGTCATCCAAGCCTCCCACTGAACACGGAGCGCCACCTTAAATGCACGATTTACACTGATGTCAAGTGGCTGCAAATACTTTGGGCCATCTGCTTTTCTTCCCTCTGAAAGGTTTGTTGTCTTTTTGCACAGAGTCAGTTCCTCACGCTGCTGTTTACAAAGTCTTATAATCGACTCATTAAGGCCAAGCTCCCATGCAGCAACTCTATTTCCTTTTCCAACAGCCAGATCGATCGCCTTCAACTTGAAAGCTGCATCATATGCATTTCTCCGTGTCTTTGCCATGATGAGGGTGACAAAATTACTACCGTAATCAGAATGATGGGAAGTTTCAGCGCGCTCGATTTACGTCACATTATGTGACGGTGCTCAGTTTTTTGGCTGCATGAATCTTGTGAAAGTGGGAAAAATCCATAAATTAGCCGCGTCATTGTATAAACCGCGAGGTTCAAAGTGTGGGAATAAAGTAGCGGCTTATAGTCCGGAAATTACGGTAACCAAAACCGAAACAGTCCTGTAAGGTGCAAAATACTAAGCAGAAAATAACTACCCACATGTGGGAAAAAGCTACCTAAGTATGTTTCCCTCACCTTTGCCCCGCCTTCTGTCCGTTGCAGTAGACCAGGCCTGCCACCTCCCGTGACTCAACTTTAGCTGACCACCAGCCTCTCTCCCTTCCCTTCCCTGGCCCGTGACCTGCCCTCCTCCCTCCGTGCTCTGGAGGAATTCTGCCAGTGGTGTTTTAAAATTCCACTGCCCCGTGTGCCCTCAGATTTGGCAGTGCGGTGTTAATGCGAGCTGACACCACAGATTAGCTGCAGACATCAGGAATGCCATGGCCCTTTTGTGCCACGTGGATCCCGGCCAAAAAGCCCTGGGTCGGACGGACAGACCACAGCACAGGAGACTTGGGAAAAAACACAGCCCTGCTTCACCAGACCAGCACCAGGGAGGGGAAGACGAGGATGAATTTACTGCGTCCCAAATCAAATCAAATTGTATTTGTCACATGCGTAGAATACAACAGGTGTAGGCCTCACAGTGAAATGCTTACATACATACCAACAATGCGGTTTTAAGAAAATAAGTGTTAAGTAAAAAATAGATGAGTAAAAAATAAAAATAACAAATAGTTAAAGAGCAGCAGGAAAATAACAGTAGCGAGGCTATAATCAGGGAGTGCAGCTGCAGAACCTTTTGAGGATCTGAGGACCCATGCAAAATATTTTAAGTCTCCTGAGGGGGAATAGGCTTTGTTGTGCCCTCTTCACAACTGTTTTGGTGTGTTCGGGCACTGGTCCAAAGTAGTGCACTAAATAGGGAATAGGGTGCCATTTGGGACACATCTCCGGTGAATGCCAGACTGACCACGCCCTCCCCTGGTGAAGTCATTATATAGTCAATATGGTCTCTATACAGGCAGGAGGGAAACTAGGTGACTGTTTCCTCACTAGGCTACTCCACCTCAGAGGCAGTCTGTTATTAATGCATAATAACTAGTCAATAACCGGTTAATGAAACTGCGTTTAGTCTGTGTATTATATGTCAGGAGTACTGGCCAAAGGGTATAATTTCAAGATCAAATTCAGGTTCAGGTTAAAGTTCATGTTTTATCTTGTGAAAACACAATCTTCTATAATTTGCAAATAAATTCATTACAAATCCTACAATGTGATTTTATGGATTTTTTTTCTCATTTTGTCTGTCATAGTTGAAGTGTACCTATGATGAAAATTACAGGCCTCTCTCATCTTTTTAAGTGGGAGAACTTGCACAATTGGTGGCTGACTAAATACTTTTTTGCCCCACTGTATGTATATATATTTGCAAAATGTTCTGAAAACCTCTTTTCTCTTTGTCATTATGGGGTATGATGTGTAGATTGATGAGGGGGGGAAATCATGTAATCTATTTTAGAACCAGGCTGTAACGTAAAATGTGGAGAAAGGGAAGGAGGCTGAATACTTTCCAAATGCACTGTATGTTGAGGCTGTGGTGGCGCTGGAGTTTATGAATATGAAGTTGGATTTCCCTTCAACTTGGCAGCATTTTTCTCTTCTTTACACACACATGCACACACAGGCCCTACAGCAGGGGTGGTACTCAGGTCTCGCCTGTCTGCTGGGCTAGAGGGATTAAGGGGCTCTAAAGGGACATACCATTCTCTCTCTCTCTTCACTCCCTCTCTCTCCCTCTGTCTCCCCCCTCTCCCTTCCTCTCTCTCTCTTTTTCCCTCTCCCTTTCTCTCTCATTTTCTCTTCCCCTCTCTATGAGACTCTCAAAACACACAGCTTTGAAGAGACCCCCCCCGACCTCCACTGAGAAAAAATTGTGTGAGTGTGGGTGCAAAGGTAGGGGGATGGAGGAGTGCCCTTGAACTTGAGCTAAAACTATGTGTTTGATTGCCTTGACATATTCCAAGGCAAGACACAGGTGCTTACTGTATCATTTAGGAAAGAACAATCATTATATTTTAGGCCGAACACAGTACCGATTCGGAAGTAATAATAAAAACAACAATCACACAGCAAGTAATGTATTATATACAGTACCAGTCAAAAGTTTGGACAGACCTACTCATTCAATAGTTTTTGTTTATTTTTACTATTTTCTATATTGTAAAATAATAGTGACGACATCAAAACTATGAAATAACACATACGGAACCATGTAGTAACGAAAAAAGTCTTAAACAAATCTAAATATATTTTAGATTTTAGATTCTTCAAAGTAGCCACCCTTTGCCTTGATGACAGCTTTGCACACTCTTGGCATTCTCTCAACCAGCTTCACCTGGAATGATTTTCCAACCAGCTTGAAGGGGTTCCCGCAGATGCTGAGCACTTGTTGGCTGCTTTTCCTTCACTCTGCGGTCCAACTCATCCCAAACCATCTCTAATTGGGTTGAGGTTGGGTTGATTGTTGAGGCCAGGTCATCTGATGCAGCACTCCATCACTCTCCTTCTTGCTCAAATAGCCATTATACAGCGTGGAGGTGTGTTTTGGGTCAATGTGCTCTTGAAAAACAAATGATAGTCCCACTAAGCACAAACTAGATGGGATGGCGTATCGCTGCAGAATGTGTGTATAATCGGCCTGTGTGTAGCTGGTGTGGAGGAGTCAGGCGCAGGACAGCAGAAATGAGTAATGAACGTTCTTTACTCAAGAATACAAATATATACAACACAATAAACTAGCCCACAATAATGGACCGTACACATACAAACAATCACTCACAAAAACCATGGGGGAACAGAGGGTTAAATAATGAACAAGTAATTGGGGGATTGAAACCAGGTGTGTACAACAAAGACAAAACAAATGGAAAATGAAAAGTGGATCGGCGATGGCTAGAAGGCCGGTGACGTCGACCGCCGAACGCCGCCCGAACAAGGACAGGGACAGACTTTGGCGGAAGTCGTGACAGCGTGCTTGTTAAGTGTGCCTTGAATTCTAAATAAATCACAGACAGTGTCACAACTGTCAAAGCACCATCACAACTCCTCCTCCATGCTTCACGGTGGGATGCGCAGATAATGCGTTCACCAACTCTGCGTATCACAAAGGCACAGCGGTTGAAACCAAAAATCTCAAATTTGGACTCATCAGACCAATGGACAGATTTCCACCAGTCTCATGTCCATTGCTCGTGTTTCTTGGCCCAAGCAAGTCTCGTCTTCTTATTGGTGTCCTTTAGTCATGGTTTCTTTGCAGCAATTAGACTATGAAGGCCTGATTCACGCAATTCACTCTGTAAGTGAACACCCCCCTGAAATGTACAAAAATGAATGGGAAGTCATTGGCACTGGACAAACCATATACACGGTGTCCAATAGCACTCAATTCAGCGTCGTTTCATTCAAAGTTCATTGCAAATGCCATATGGCAAATGCCAAGTGTAACACAGTGATAGTGGTTCCTCTCCATCGCTCGTTGTGTTGATTACATCATGTCCATTTGGTGATGTTTTTCACTGTTGAATCATATTGCAAATGCATGTGCATTTGCAATATGTTTCAATGGGCATTTACCATCACAAATTTGTCATGCTCAAAACTCCTGCAGAAATTCTAAATTGACTGGCCTGATGAACACAGGATGGCCGGGCAGTGATACTGATTCCTCTCCATCGCTCGTTGGGGTTGATTTCAGAATGTCACTTTGGTGGTGGTACCTCACTGTTTAAACATATTGCAAATGGACAAAAGTCAACAGTAAGTCACCGTCCATCAGTCAATTAGATATCATTCTGACACCAAACGGATACAAACTGACACCGCACCCATTTTTTCCAACTAAATTGACCCTAAAAGTGTTTTGATATACCAAACCTGCAGTTTGTGAAAAACACTGCATTCAACTCTCTGTAAAAACAGTTAGTTATTAACGTAAAGACTTGAAACTCAGGGTTCTGTAAAAGCCTACCACAAGGAGGATATGTGTTTACTTTCAGTTTCCTGAGCGAACCGCAACAGGTTAAATTGGGGTCGTAGGGGCTGTTTCGAAGGGTTAAAAAGGTCACATCTTTCCAAACTGTGATGTATGTGATTAGGCAACCCTCATGAACTGTAAATCAGTCATTTTCCCCATCAGATTTCCAAGAAAAACTCTCTCACACACACATAGCAAGGATCTAGTAACACAGTGTGGAGCTTACTGACACACAGAGCCTGCAATAGAAACCAGCGTTCGCACCATCAACTGCCTCCAAAGATTTTCTGTTGGGTTCAGGTCTGGAGACTGGCTAGGCTACTCCAAGACCTTGAGATGCTTCTTACGGAGCCACTCCTTAGTTGCCCTGGCTGTGTGTTTCGGGTCGTTGTCATGCTGGAAGACCCAGCCACGACCCATATTCAATGCTCTTACTGAGGGAAGGAGGTTGTTGGCCAAGATCTCACGATACATGGCCCCATCCATCCTCCCCTCAATACGGTGCGGTCGTCCTGTCCCCTTTGCAGAAAAGCATCCCCAAAGAATGATGTTTCCACCTTCATGCTTCACGGTTGGGATGGTGTTCTTGGGGTTGTACTCATCCTTATTCTTCCTCCAAACACAGCGAGTGGAGTTTAGACCAAAAAGAACTACACAGCATGACCTGGTCAATGACCTGAAGAGAGCTGGGACCACAGTCTCATCAGACCACATTACCTTCTCCCATTCCTCCTCTGGATCATCCAGATGCTCATTGGCAAACTTCAGATGGGCCTGGACATGTGCTGGCTTGAGCAGGGGGACCTTGCGTGCGCTGCATGATTTTAATCCATGACGGCGTAGTGTGTTACTAATGGTTTTCTTTGAGACTGTGGTCCCAGCTCTCTTCAGGTCATTGACCAGGTCATGCCGTGTAGTTCTGGGCTGATCCCTCACGTTCCTCATGATCATTGATGCCCCACGAGGTGAGATCTTGCATGGAGCCCCAGACGAGGATGATTGGCCGTCATCTTGAACTTCTTCCATTTTCTAATAATTGCGCCAACAGTTGTTGCCTTCTCATCAAGCTGCCTGCCTATTGTCCTGTAGCCCATCCCAGCCTTGTGGTGGTCTACAATTGTATCCCTGATGTCCTTACACCTTCTCTGTTCTTGGCCATTGTGGAGAGTTTGGAGTCTGTTTGATTCAGTGTGTGAACAGGTGTTACGGTTTTCTTCCTGGGAAGGAGAGGAGGACCAAAATGCAGCGTGGTTATGGTTGAACATCTTTAATAAAGATGATAACGTGAACAATATACATATACAAAATAAGAAAACGTGGAAAAACCGAAACAGTCCTAACTGGACAGGGCATCGGCACAAAGGAGGGCTCCGGCCATGGAGCTGGGCTGGACGCAGTGCCTGGACTGGGCATTGGCGCAAAAGAGGGCTCCTGCCCTGGAGCTGGGCTGGACGCCATGCCTGGACTGGGCATCGGCGCAAAGGAGGGCTCCGGCCATAGAGCTGGGCTGGACGCTGTGCCTGGACTGGGCACCAGCGCAGAGGAAGGCTCCTGCCCTGGAGCGGGACTGGACACAGTGCTTGGACTGGGCATCAGCGCAGAGGAAGGCTCCGGCCATGGAGCTGGGCTGGACACCATGCCTGGACTGGGCATCGGCACAAAGGAGGGCTCCGGCCATAGAGCTGGGCTGGACGCTGTGCCTGGACACCAGCGCAGAGGAAGGCTCCTGCCCTGGAGCGGGACTGGACACAGTTCTTGGACTAGGCATCAGCGCAAAGGAAGGCTCCGGCCATGTACTCAGTCTGGTCCTCAGGCTACCGAAATGCATGTTTATGCCAGCTATGCTTACTGTAAATTAAGCTAGTTTGGTCATCATTCAAATGTTTTTATAAAGCCCTTTTTACATCAGCAGATGTCACAAAGAGCTATACAGAAACCCAGCCTTGAACATCTTGAAGAACCAGGCTCTGAGGAGTGGCCAGTCCTCTTCTGGCTGTGCCGGATGGAGATAGAGTCTGTAATATCAACATATTTCAAGCAGACCACCATAGTCCCTGTGCCCAAGAATAAAACACCTTCTCCTCCATGGCACGTTGCTTGGCCCTTGCGTGGTGGGGTATTCTGTCACGATTGTCGTAATGAGCGGACCAAGGAGCAGCGTGAGTATAGTTCCACATATTTTTAATATCCGTGAAACAAACAAAACAATAAAGAAACAACGAAATGTAAAGTCATTACGTGCACACAGGCAACTAAACACAAACAATATCCCACAAAACACAGGTGTTGAAATGGCTACCTAAATATGATCCCCAATCAGAGGCAACGATAAACAGCTGCCTCTAATTGGGAACCATATTAGCACCAACATAGAAATAGACATACTAGAACACCCCCTAGTCACACCCTGACCTAGTACACCATAGAGAACCAAGGGCTCTCTATGGTCAGGGCGTGGTTGTCCATAGGCTACCAGAGTGAGGACAGACATTTTTAGGAATAAACGTGGTGAGTGAAAAACCTACCCGGTATCTTGTTCTGCCGCTATACGACTTTGTATGCGTTGTTTGTTGGCAACCTTGTTATTTACAACGCTTTCGGAACAGATTCCTGTTGAAACGTTCCACAAATTACACCCACCCTCCAATGACACACGCAGCCAAAGGAATTATGTTTCTCTCCATCTAGAATCCACTCCAGGAAGAAGCCTAGTTACCACACAACACGGTATTGTCTGTAAGACAAAACATACAATCAACTATACTCTATTGTACAGTTTGAAATACAATGGAACTGTGCCAGCATAACAAAATTAGGGTAGGCTAGTTTAACATGCATACATGTGTACAGGCACAGAGATTACATTTAGAACACAGTTGTACAGTGGCCAGGCAGTACAAATTTACAGAGGTAGGAAGACAGTACCTAACTACAGCCATGTCTATCAGGCATGCTTAGGCAAATATTTTTCAAATAAAACCAAAGAATCTCAGTTTATTTTTCAAATAAAAAAATCTCAGTTTCAGAGATTTACAACAGTAAATGGTTTTATTATGGTTGCTCCTCACTGTTAGTAAACGTAGCTAGCTAGCCAATCATTTTTATTTACATCTGTTTGGGATCCTAACTTTATCGTGTCATACGTCTAATTTTGTGAGATTGAAATGCATCCACTGTCACAATCATAACCAAAATGTCAACCCTTGTCAATTATGTTAAATTGCTAACAGTGGTTGATGTTACACATTTGCTAACAAGTTACAGAAAGTGAGGCTTGGTGCATAGCAAGCTAGCAAGCGCCAGGCTATCTAACCAACTCCAGTCATATGCTATCATTTGCTGGTAAACCTAGCTTTAGGTGGCTGGTTGTAACTTTAGTAGCTTGCTGTTTAGTAGCCATATATATGACTAAAAATAAAATAAGTTTTACAATCGAAATATAGTAGCTAGATCTCTGATTGTAAACCTCTTTCTTTTGAGTCATAGCTAAGCTACTAGCTAAGTTAGCAAACAGAAAAGTAACAGTTTGATTTCCCCCCCACTGTAACACAGTAGTATGTTAGCCAGCAATACACAATATTGGTTTCGGTAGATAAACTAAAATTAGCTGGTTAGATACCTGATATGAAAAATAACTAAGTTCGCTAATTGTCATCTGCCCTCTTGGTGCTGGCATCGGCTGTAGCTGAGTTTGTTGCTAAATCCAACTCTGTATTTCAAATCCTATTCGCTATATTCCAGTTGAAACAGGGTTGAATGTCATTACAATGATTTTAGGGCGTTTTAATGGAAATTCCAAAGCCAAAAATAGTTTTATGTTTTGGCATGTCAGAATCGTGTAATAACACATGAATAGCAGATATTTTGGGGTATGTCTATTTAGGCAGAAATCTAAATTTTTCCATTACATCTGAGAGGTTTTAACAAGGGCCCCCGGGACAAGTGGAATCAGAATAGTCACAAGAAAGATCCACCACCATATTTTACAGTATGTACAGTGGGGCAAAAAAGTATTTAGTCAGCCACCAATTGTGCAAGTTCTCCCACTTAAAAAGATGAGAGAGCGCTGTAATTTTCATCATAGGTACACTTCAACTATGACAGACAAAATTAGGAAAAAAAATCCAGAAAATCACATTGTAGGATTTTTAATGAATTTATTTGCAAATTATGGTGGAAAAATAAGTATTTGGTCAATAACAAAAGTTTATGTCAATACTTTGTTATATACCCATTGTTGGCAATGACAGAGGTCAAACGTTTTCTGTAAGTCTTCACAAGGTTTTCACACACTGTTGCTGGTATTTTGGCCCATTCCTCCATGCAGATCTCTTCTAGAGCAGTGATGTTTTGGGGCTGTTGCTGGGCAACACGGACTTTCAACTCCCTCCAAAGATTTTCTATGGGGTTGAGATCTGGAGACTGGCTAGGCCACTCCAGGACCTTGAAATGCTTCTTACGAAGCCACTCCTTCCTTGCCCGGGCGGTGTGTTTGGGATCATTGTCATGCTGAAAGACCCAGCCACGTTTCATCTTCAATGCCCTTGCTGATGGAAGGAGGTTTTCACTCAAAATCTCACGATACATGGCCCCATTCATTCTTTCCTTTACACGGATCAGTCGTCCTGGTCCCTTTGCAGAAAAACAGCCCAAAGCATGATGTTTCCACCCCCATGCTTCACAGTAGGTATGGCGTTCTTTGGATGCAACTCAGCATTCTTTGTCCTCCAAACACGACGAGTTGAGTTTTTACCAAAAAGTTATATTTTGGTTTCATCTGACCATATGACATTCTCCATATCTTCTTCTGGATCATCCAAATGCTCTCTAGCAAACTTGAGACGGGCCTGGACATGTACTGGCTTAAGCAGGGGGACACGTCTGGCACTGCAGGATTTGAGTCCCTGGCGGCGTAGTGTGTTACTGATGGTAGGCTTTGTTACTTTGGTCCCAGCTCTCTGCAGGTCATTCACTAGGTCCCCCCGTGTGGTTCTGGGATTTTTGCTCACCGTTCTTGTGATCATTTTGACCCCACGGGGTGAGATCTTGCGTGGAGCCCCAGATCGAGGGAGATTATCAGTGGTCTTGCATGTCTTCCATTTCCTAATAATTGCTCCCACAGTTGATTTCTTCAAACCAAGCTGCTTACCTATTGCAGATTCAGTCTTCCTAGCCTGGTGCAGGTCTACAATTTTGTTTCTGGTTTCCTTTGACAGCTCTTTGGTCTTGGCCATAGCGGAGTTTGGAGTGTGACTGTTTGAGGTTGTGGACAGGTGTCTTTTATACTGATAACAAGTTCAAACAGGTGCCATTAATACAGGTAACGAGTGGAGGACAGAGGAGCCTCTTAAAGAAGAAGTTACAGGTCTGTGAGAGCCATAAATCTTGCTTGTTTGTAGGTGACCAAATACTTATTTTCCACCATAATTTGCAAATAAATTCATTACAAATCCTACAATGTGATTTTATGGATTTTTTTTTCTTATTTTGTCTGTCATAGTTGAAGTGTACCTATGATGAAAATTACAGGCCTCTCTCATCTTTTTAAGTGGGAGAACTTGCACAATTGGTGGCTGACTAAATACTTTTTTGCCCCACTGTATGAGGTTATTTTCTGCTCATGCATTCTCATTTCAACACCAAACCCACCACTGGTTGGCATGGTCAAAGAGCACTACTTTCATGTCATCTTACCAAAGAACCGGTTACAATACAAGTGGCAATTCTATTTAGCAAACTCCAGACATTTACATTTGTAAATAGAGCCCGTGGTCACGCACACCAGTCATGGGTTTCGCATTGAAATTATAATATTTTGGTTTCCTGCCCACTGGTCTGATACTTAAAGGTGCAATATGTAGAAATCACTCCGCCATTTCCTAGTTGCTAAAATTAGTTTGCCTAGTTTTAGTTTGTGACAAAGCAAGTAGATGTTCTCTAAAGAATCATTGTACCAACTAACCCACTCTCTTTTCCATAACCATTTTCAGCTGTTTGAAGCTGGTGTACAAAACTGAAAGTAAAAGATGCAAAATAAAACTTCTATGTGAATTTGGTTAGGTCGCCCAAAAAGTTACATATTGCAGTTTTAATAACAAGTATTTAACAAGTTTACCAACTTCGTAGTTTTGTCCTCAATCTACTTTTTTCATTCAACTTTTTCACCCCAGATGTTTTATCTGAACATGGATCTGCAGGACCTCCTGCTACCCGAAAAAGCTAAGTAACATTATGCCTTCTCCTTGTAGTTGCTGTACTCATAATATACAGGAGAGCTATCGCCTTATGGTAAGGATAGCCGAGTTGCAAGCCCGCCTTCAGACGCAATCATTAGGCAAGGGCAATTTAAGTGCCACCAGTAAATACAGGTAGTAGTGTTAATAGTGTTAATCCCCCTGCATAGTTGCCATAGCCTGTCACGTTCTGACCTTTAATTCCTTTGTTTTGTCTTTATTTAGTATGGTCAGGGCGTGAGTTGTGGTGGGCAGTCTGTGTGTTTTTCTATGTTGAGGTTTTGAGTTCAGCCTAGTATGGTTCTCAATCAGAGGCAGGTGTCGTTAGTTGTCTCTGATTGAGAATCATACTTAGGTAGCCTGGGTTTCACTTTTGGTATGTGGGTGTTTGTTTCCATGTGAGTGTTTGGGACACATGGTACTGTTTTGGTTTTGTTCACATCGTTTATTGTTTTGTATTTCAGTGTTCAGGTCGTTTTGAATAAATCATCATGAACACTTACCACGCTGCGCTTTGGTCCGATCCTTCTTCCACCTCTGAATGCCGTTACAGGAAGACCCACCAACCAAGGACCAAGCAGCGTGGTAACAGGCAGCAGCAGAGGCAGCGATAACTGGAGAGATGGACTTGGGAGAAGATTCTGGACGGCAAAGGACCCTGGACTCAGCCACTGGCCTGGCTACGGGGAGCATTCAACCAGGTAAGGTTGGGCAGGCTCGGTGCTCAAGCGCTCCAGTGCGCCTGCACGGTCCGGTCTACCTTGTGCCACCTCCACGCACCAGCCCTCCGGTGGCATCCCCCCGCACCAGGCTGTCTCTCCGTCTTCTGCCTACAGGTGTTCCCGCCTGTCCAGCGCTGCTAGAGCCTTTCTCCTCTCCAGCGATGCAAGAGTCTCCCGTCTGTCCTGAGCCGCCAGAGTCTCCCGTCTGTCCTGAGCCGCCAGAGTCGGGTGAATGAAAGGACTAGAGTTCCTGTGCGTTATCACAATCACACCATGAGTAGTTAATCATGAAACATACACCTCCGGAACCCTAGGTAGGGAGCACCCCCCACCCATACCCATTCAATGTCCCTGGTCATTTTGGACGTTTCAATTTTTTGTTTGGTTAAATACGAGTCCCACTTCTCTCTCATCATACATGACAAATAAGCCCTGTATCAACCTAGAAGGTCTAACATAGTGATATATATAATTTGGGCAGTATAAATGCCATTCGGACAAGGTTCACATATGGCAAAAGGACATAACATCCTGATTTGGTACTTTCAATACTTATATAAGGCATTTAGACATTTCTAATGCTATTTGGACATGGTTCACTGACTTTGACTTCCTGTGATAGTATATTGCAAATGGACAAAACATATGCCTTATGGACAACTCTATAAAATATGACAAAGGTATGTTCATACAGTTCTTATATATGTATAATTGACAAAAAAAAATCGGTCCAGAAAGCACTTTTTTAGAAGGTGTTACATTTTCACATTTTCAAAATTTGACCGATGGGTCTTGATCTGGTGACCATTTGCCATATGAATTTACGGTAGAACGTGCTCGCCATCTATGGGATTCTTGCTGTGTGACACTTCGCATTTGCTATAAGACACTTGCCATAAGCTTTGAATGATCTGCCGTCCATTTAACCTCTGCGCACGGAATCCGCTAGCGGGCTGAAATTCCACAACATACGGTGATCGCTACATAAATAGTCATATTAAACATTCATGAAAATACAAGTGTCTCACATGTATCGAAAGCCTAGAATCTTGCTAATCCAACTCCGTTGTCAGATTTAAAAAAGGATTTACTGCGAAAGAATACGATGTGATTATCTGAGCATAGAGCCCCATAAAAAAAATATATTTTAACCAGCAAAGGCGTAACATAATCACAAACTGCATTAAATAAATTGTTTACCTTTGACGATCTTCGTCTGTTTGCAATTCCAATGCTAATTGTTGCACAATGAATGATCTTTTGTTTGATAAAATCCGTTTTTCTAGCCTAACACAAAACATTTTGTGAACCGCTTGTGTCGTGAATTCTGTCTCATTCCATTTTCGACGACACATTCCAGGTAAATAACCCACACAGAACGTGACTTTTCCAGTCATGTTTGGTTTCACTGCAATCAACTGGTTTGTTTGTAACACAATCAGACCTGATGGGCCATTTCACGGGACATATTGACTGAAAGTAACCGATTTGAAGACAACAAGTCATGACATCATTGTGCACCAATGATTTGCCCGCTGTTTCGTTGATTGACTGTCTTTTCACCCAATGACCACTGATCGTCTTGAAATCTAGCTGGGTAAGATAGCCAATGAGCTGAGCTAAACGGCAATACGCCATGTTTATGTGTTGCAAGACCAACCCATGTAGTAAGATCCAGCGTAAAGTGAGTCATTCGCTTTAAGTCAGGGAAAGCTAAATCTAAGTCTAGATATACAGATGTACACACAATTTTAGAATAAATTGATTGGGAAGGTGAGACAGAGATTGTTGTAGAACGATTCATTTAGCGATTGTGCAGGAATATTTTTTGAACGGGAGAGGACATAATTTTGGACTGGTAAGTTCTTATCATGCTAATGCCCTTGTTTGAAATTAATAATACTCTTCCACCAAGGCACATGCAAGTTCCCGGACAATGGCCCTAGCCCTCACCCTCCGATCCAACAGGTCCCAGACGTACTCAATGGGATTGAGATCCGGGCTCTTCACTGGCCATGGCAGAACACTGACATTCCTGTCTTGCAGGAAATCACGCACAGAACGAGCAGTATGTCTGGTGGTATTGTCATGCTGGATGGTCATGTCAGGATGAGCCTACAGGAAGGGTACCGCGAGGGAGAAAGAAGTCTTCCCTGTACAGCACAGCGTTGAGATTGCCTGCATTGACAACAAGCTCAGTCCGATGATGCTGTGACACACCGCCCCAGAACCTGACGGACCCTCCACCTCCAAATCGATCCCGCTCCAGAGTACAGGCCTCGGTGTAAAGCTCTTTTCTTCAACAATAAACGCAAATCCGACCATCACCCCTGGTGAGACAAAACCAAAAGCCAGTCCTGTCTGTTCCAGCGACGGTGGGTTTGTGCCCATAGGCAACGTTGCCAGTGATGTCTGGTGAGGACCTGCCTGGAACAGGCCTACAAGCCCTCAGTCCAGCCTCTCTCAGCCTATTGCGGACAGTCTGAGCTCTGATGGAGGGATTGTGCGTTCCTGGTGTAACTCGGGCAGTTGTTGTTGCCATCCTGTACCTGTCCCGCTGATGTGATGTTTGGATGTACCGATCCTGTGCAGGTGTTGTTACACGTGGTCTGCCACTGCGAGGACGATCAGCTGTCCTATCCTATCCTGTCTCCCTGTAGTGCTGTTTTAGGCGTCTCACAATACGGACAGGTGCATGTTCATTGATTGTTTATGGTTCATTGAACAATCATGAGAAACAGTGTTTAAACCCTTTACAATAAAGATCGGTGAAGTTATTTGGATCCTTACAAATTATCTTTGAAAGACAGGGTCCTGAAAAAGGGACGTTTCATTTTTTTGTTGAGTCTATTCAAATACATGCCTTTTAAGTTTCTGAATGTTCTGGTTTATCAAGAGCATTTTATACATACAAATGTTTACATTTTGATCATTAATAAACTTAGAACCTACAGTAAACCTGCACCGCTCTGATTCAGAGGGATTGGGTTAAATGTGGAAGGAACATTTCAGTTGAATGCATTCAAATGTACAACTGACTAACCAAAGAAGTCATAATATTTGTATTCATAGTTGCAGTTTCCTAGTATAGCCACAAGAGGCCATCCCAACCCCACTTATCATGCAAAAAAGAACTATGATAAGAAGTAGCACTTCTTGAATCAACCAAAAAGTCAACCCGCTTTGGCTAATAATATTCTGGCGTCAATGGACTGCCATCCCTAATTAATTTTACACATTGTATTTGATTAAACACTTTTGTGATTAGGTGTAAATTCGGTCCAAATGAGCATTCAGAAACATTCTGTGTTAAAATGTAGTTACCGTTTTAAGAAATTCCTCTCTGAATACAATCTTTGAAGGCACATACAACCACATACATAAAAGTCACTGATGCACAACATTAAGGTTAACAATATTCTAAAATGCCCTGCATTAAATGAATGTCACCATAATGCAAGGGTTAGAGCTATGCGGGATCCTACCCTAAACCCTAAACTAGGGGCATCAAACTCATTCCATGGAGAGGCCAAGTGTCTGCTTGTTTTTGTTTTTTCCTTTCAATTAAGCTGTAGACATCCAGGTGAGGGGAGTTCCTTACTAATTAGTTACCATAATTAATCAATAAAGTACAATGGAGGAAAGAAGACCCTCAGACACTCGGCCCTTGTGGAATGAATTTGACACGTGCCCTAAACCTAAATCACTACCCTTATCCTAACCTTAACCTTAACCTTAACCATGAACAGAAACATTACATAACCCTAACCTTTTGAAATGTCCACTTCAATGGGTTAGGGACGTCCCAAGTACCCCTGTTTGCATTGACCACAATGCAAGCGACACTCGGATGAATTTAGTAAATCGGTTGCCGGTAGTGACGTTGTTCCACTTCCAGAGAGGACTTCTGCATTGTTTTGATTCTGAGATCCCCATCGCCAGCTAATTTCTGGATTTTTAACCAAAAAGAATAAGTTACAGGTTAGTGTACTCCATTGTGAATAAATTATTAAATAAAGTGAAAAACACAGACCTGTTTCGGGAAAAACCAAAACCCTTTTAGCCAGCTAAGTAGCGAACTAGCTAATATGCATGCTAGCTAACGTTAAAATAGAATTAGGACATGTAACGTTATATCTTCTCAGAAGGAACTTCAGCTGTGGTAAGTCAGATAAGATAAAGATATATAACTAGTAAAGTATAGTTACCTAGCTACCTGCCTTGCAGACCAGAGACTAGTCAGCTAGCTAGTGCTTGGCAAGCTATTAAACATATTGTCTAGTCAGACCATTACCAGGGACCTCAAACGTTCAGCCTGCTGCACAGACCCTATGGACGATCTAGTCTAGACCAGTGGTTACACCAAAAAACTATTTGATAACTTGTCAGAAATGTCCAGATCAACTAGCCCATGTCAGCCAATAGATATTATTGTACATTTTGTCACTCAAATATCACATGAATGCACATTAGACTTTGCAAAATGTATAGAATTGCATGAAAAGTTGCTTTAATGGTGAAAACAATGTTGCACCCCATGGCAAAAGGTGTGGAATTGCAGGAAATAAGCTTTAAACCTGCAAACAGTTTGGGAACTGCCTGGTTAAATTGTGCTTAGGAGCATTTTTTAAAATCTCTAAATGGTTCAACTAGTGAGAAAAATGTGATTATTTACAATATCTGTGGTTTTTCTTCATTTACTGTCGTCCTAAATGAAGATATGGAAATGTATATTATTCTACTTACAATGATGTGGACGGTATGTTACTATAACACAAGCTGATGCTTGAACATATCAAATTGGGAGGAATTACACATCCTTTTTACCTCAGATTGGTGATGTTAGTAAACAAGTTTATAGTCAACATGATGACAAGAGCAATTGCTTAAAGGGACATTTCAATTTTTTGTAATTTAAACCTAATTTTCCACTTACTTTCAGTGTTGAAGCAGCATCCAGACAGTTGATTTGGTCAGACTTCCATTCCTGAGATTTCTTTGGCTGGCTTAGTTGCTTGCATATGGTGGTAGTGGCCAGACTCACCCAAAAAATGTGCTTCAAAACGTCCCACAAGAAACTCTACAGCCAACTCATGTCTTTGTGGGCTATACCCACATCAATATCAAAATACTTGATTGTTTCCACTATTACGAGCATAAATGTGTATAACTCCCGACTTTTTAGTTCCTGTTTTGCACTTGTCTTACAACTCATTTCTACGTCACTACTACATCCGCGCACTGTTAGTCTCGCTTGGCCACAGCTCCAAATTCCACGAGCCTGGTTTTGAGGTTGGCGCAGGGCAGACACGGCTTTCAAGTGCTACATCACCCAAAATGATTAAATCAAAGCATGTCTAAGTCAGACAGCGGCGAGCCTGAAGAGGATGCATACTTTGCAGAACCATAATTTATATGTGCCAGAATATGCTGACGAAGAGCATTGACAAATAGAAGCCGAGACAGCACTGGGGGAAATGGCAACAAGTGATCTGGCAGACCAGCAACAGCACCCAGAAAGAGAGTCACGTTGACACAAAGACACTTATGGTGTCGGGAACAGCACAAGACTGTGTGACAGATCATACAGATTTCCCAGCCCGTATCAACCCAGGAGTCATTGAAAGGTTGTTCCTAAGATCAACTGGGGAAACAGGGACCACATCCAGCAGGACCAAAGAGGCAGCTGTCCATATAGTAAGTTAACATTTTAAATTGAAGTTATCAATAATGTACAGTATAGAGATACATTTCAATATATTATGTGTCCTATAATGATCCCATATTGATCTTTTCCCATTCCATAGTCAATATTGTGATGGAATGGGCACTCAAGGGAGAAGCCTGGAAAAGGTAACGGACGAGTAAAGCTGTCCTGCGTCGCTGAGGCAATCTGTGGAAAGTATCCTTCACCTTCAGGAGTTGGATTTAAGCAGTCTGAGGGCACACATCTGGTTCTCTGAACCACTTGATTCTCAAGAATGTATAAAGACTGAACACGTAATGATACCAAGTTTTATTACACATCTATGGCTATAACCATGTGAGTATAAGGTGTATAACTGCCTATGAGTATGTGAACAACAGTTACTTGTTCTTCAACATGTTCCCAAATAAAGCTTGTTTTTATGACACACAAACATGTTCCCAAATAAAGACAACACTGCAAGTATGTGTTGTAGACAATCAATTTGTAATGAAGGTAATAAAAGTAAACACTCATACATACAACTAATATAAAAAATACACTTTTGAATAAGTAAATTAACATGTAAACATGTTATACACTACTACTTTAGCAATCCATCTACCTATGTACTTTATTCGACATCTAGGCTATCCGTATCCTTATCCCTATTATAGCTAGTGAAATGCAGCTAGTTTGCCTTATTCATATTTCTGTATGTATAGCCACGCGCTCCGTTGACAAGCGAGAGATGACACCTACTCCGGAGTGTCAGACTTGTTGCTCACATGAGCGGGACAACATACTTCAGCTGAAGTAGCTAGTCCGTTTTCTTCAAAATCATAATTGCGAATGTTTGCAGAAAGAAACAAATACAATTTTTCGACAGCCCCCCCCCAAAACATAAAAGACAATAGAATTTTATGTGGAGACGTTTTGAAGCGTGTATTTGGGTGAGTCTGGACACTACCACTATACGGCTCGTGCAAGCAACTAAGCCAGCCAAAGAAATCTCAGGAATGGATCTTTCCAAAACAACTTTCTTGAGGATGCTTTAACACTAAAAGTAAGTGGGAAATTAGGTCTAAAATGCTAAAAACATAAATATCCCTTTTAAAACAGATCAATTTGGTTTTGTACTGTTGATTTTGTCATTAGCGCAGGACTTAGAACGCAGGAATCAATTTCTTTCTCAAATGGAACAGATAATTCGGGGCAGTTTCTCTATGAAGGTCGCTGGCCACACACCAATACATGGATTTGAAAGTCAAACTATCACAAACAGTGGCTTCAGAAAGTATTCACACCCCTTGACATTTTCCACATTTTGTTGTTACAGCCAGAATTAAAAATTTAAAAAGTTAAAGTGGAATTGTTTTAGACATTTTTACAAATTAATAAAAAATGTAATGCTGAAATGTCTTGAGTCCATAAGTATTCAACCCCTTTGTTATAGCAAGCCTAAATAAGTTCAGGAGTCAAAATGTGCTTAACTCCTCTCTGTACCCTACAAAGAAAATTCTGTAAGGTCCCTCAGTCGAGCAGTGAATTTCAACCACAAAGACGAGGGAGGTTTTCCAATGACTCGCAAAAAAGGACACCTATCGGTAGATGGGAAATAAATATACAGTGCCTTGCGAAAGTATTCGGCCCCCTTGAACTTTGCGACCTTTTGCCACATTTCAGGCTTCAAACATAAAGATATAAAACTGTATTTTTTTGTGAAGAATCAACAAGTGGGACACAATCATGAAGTGGAACGACATTTATTGGATATTTCAAACTTTTTTAACAAATCAAAAACTGAAAAATTTGGCGTGCAAAATTATTCAGCCCCTTTACTTTCAGTGCAGCAAACTCTCTCCAGAAGTTCAGTGAGGATCTCTGAATGATCCAATGTTGACCTAAATTACTAATGATGATAAATACAATCCGAGGGCACCAAGACCTAGAAGCACAACAGAGGTATACGGACAGGTATGGTAACAGATTTTATTAGCAGGATCAAGCCATCCACACACAATGGATGCATATCAAATAAAGAACAGAAGGTCTGGCCCTTCTAGAAGGTCTAGGTTCCCCAGGTGGAATGAAATGCATCATTTTTAAAGTACAACATATTTTCTTCAAGTTTTAATAAAGTGAATCAAATTGTGCAGTCATTGACCGTGCAATGGAGGGTGGACG
This sequence comes from Oncorhynchus mykiss, assembly GCF_013265735.2. Classification (NCBI taxonomy): domain Eukaryota; kingdom Metazoa; phylum Chordata; class Actinopteri; order Salmoniformes; family Salmonidae; genus Oncorhynchus; species Oncorhynchus mykiss. Next base: position 49,471,324 of record NC_048566.1, on the reverse strand, counting down.
TTTTACTACTCAAGAACTATACATCTCTTGGCGAGGATAGTAGATAAAGCAAGTGCATCTTAAACTAGTTTGCCCACCATTAAGTCAGTAGGTTGTAGACCAAAAAGAGCAACCAGAGGGCACAATTCTACATTGACCCCAAAAATTACAGACATCAAAACACTTGACCAAAACATAACGATCTTGGGAGCAAAACACATGACAGGGATGCCAACTAGTCACCTTTTGGCGAAATTGGCCGTTTTTAAATCCAAAATAGGTGACCGTGATTAATGTAGATCCGATGAGAAAGGTTTTTTGAAGGGGGGGTGGAGGATCCACTACTGGCTGTAAGCGAACGAGTGATGCGCGTTTGGAGCAATTACTATCCAATGCTTAGCCAATCAACCACATAACAACAGAATGCAGCACAGTAGAGAGAAGAGACAACCAATTTACTAGTTACAGCATCAGCGAACGCTCTGGAAATGAAGCTTGCCATTTACAGCAGACCGTCCCCTGAACGATAACGAAGAGGTAACATTACATGCTGACCAGACCGGACACGTAGCAAAATAAATTTAGAAATCCATGTTATTCAATTATTGCGCATCAACGTGCGTCTGCGTTGCCAAGGGCTAAAATAGAAGTAATTCCTATTTCTGATGCAGATCGAGCTGAAAGTCCTGCCTCTCCCATCTTCTCATTGGTTTATAGAAGCAGGTACCCACGTACCATCTCCTCATTGGTTATACCCACGTGGGTGATTGAAAGACTAACTGTTTTGCCAGTAGTCGTGGTAATACTATGAAAGTTTAGATGCCAATCACCATATAAGTTCAAAGATAAAAAAGCCTGGAAGGAGGAGAGATATTTAGAAACGATTTGGTTGGCCGTTTTGTGTGTGGATTAATTGTCGGAGTAGAGGACCTAGTGCATTTCGGTTAAACTCTGTTTATATCCCAGGACAAATTAGCTAGCAAGTGCAAGCTAACTAGCTAAATTGCCATACATGTTTAATGCTTTTCGACCTGTCCCCAAATTATATAATTGGTTCAGAGTTTTTTATATTTTAACCTGCGTGTCGTGATCACGTTTGGTGTGGGGGGACAAAATACATTTATGCACGATGGTGCACGCGCGCAGCCGGTTTGGGTTCCGTAGGTGAGAAGCCTGACGACGGGGGTGAGAAGGTTATGAAGCCTACTTCATGAGCTGTAACCGAAAAACAACTGGCATTTGTATTATTAGCATTGTTAAGGATCTTGCTAGCTGGATCGAATTCTCCTTTACCTAGCCAGATAAATGTTGAGCAACATTAGCCAACATATCTGATCAAATAATTGAGTTTATGGCGTGGAAATTAGCTTGCTAATAAAGTCAGACAGCTAACATTAGCTAGCTAACGTTACACCAGATGAGCTAACTTTGAAAACATAACCAAAATCGCTATAGTATTAACTGGTATACGACTCCTTGTCGTTCCTCAAGTTATGACGCATTAGTTGCTTACTGGACCCTGGCAATATGTGTGAAATGTTAACTAGCTAACAAACTAACCACTATCTGTTAACTAATGTTTTCCCTCTACAGTATGTGGTTAATTTTCAGAATTAGGTGAAAAATGAGGCGTTGCTTGTTAACAAATGGATTCAGGGATCAAGTGTAGCTGGAGCTGGGCCTGGTTATAGAGGTGAAAGGAACACCACACACTTTCCCTCTTTCTCACTGCTGCTGGCACATTGTAGAACAGATGTCCACAGGCAGAAAGTGTACAATGTAATAATGTGCAGTGTAGGCCAAATATATTGTTTTTGTTGTGTTGAACTTGACAGTAACACGTGTGAGTGGGTGGGATGATACTTTCTTTTTTTTACTCAATGAATGTTATTTTTGCACACATGTAGCCATTGGGAACTTAATCAATGTCTATACTGGCCACTATAATAGAGCAAAAATAGAATGCATGTTTGTTTCATTCTGTTTCTCCTTTAAGAGTATTTTTTCCCAAGTGCAATAGATGTGTGTGTGTTCAGAAGTGTTCTATTATAAAGGCTGTCATGGTAACTGTAATATTAGTGTCATTTTTTTCTCAAGACTTGAGTGTCATTTGCAGTAAAAATCTAGGCAACAAATAACATTGGATTGCTTTCTTTACATAATTTAGGTTCACATTAACCTTTCTGATCTCCCCATCCCGGATCCGGGTTCGTGAATACAGACTCAAGCTCATTACCATAACGCAACGTTAACTATTCATGAAAATCGCAAATGAAATGAAATAAATATGCTAGCTCTCAAGCTTAGCCTTTTGTTAACAATACTGTCATCTCAGATTTTCAAAATATGCTTCTCAACCATTGCAAAACAAGCATTTGTGTAACAGTATTGATGGCTAACGTAGCATTTAGCATTCAGCTGGCAACATTTACACAAAAAAACAGAAAAGCATTCAAAAAAATCATTTACCTTTGAAGAACTTCAGATGTTTTCAATGAGGAGACTCTCAGATAGCAAATGTTCAGTTTTTCCTGAAAGATTATTTGTTTAGGACAAATCGCTCCGTTTTCTGCGTCACGTTTAGCTATGAAAAAAACCCTGTATCCAGGATTGTGTAAATCTATCAGCAAGCTCATTAGCATAACACAACGTTAACTATTTATGAAAATCGCAAATGAAATGAAATAAATATGCCATCTCTCAAGCTTAGCCTTTTGTAAACAACACTGTCATCTCAGATTTTCAAAATATGCTTCTCAACCATAGGAAAACAATCATTTGTGTAAAAGTAGCTAGCTAGAGTTAGCATTTCGCGTTAGCATTTAGCGTTAGCATTAGCGTTAGCATCCAGCACGCAACATTAACAAAAACATAAAAGCCTTCAAATAAAATCATTTACCTTTGAAGAACTTCTGATGTTTTCAATGAGGATACTCTCAGTTAGATAGCAGATGCTCAGTTTTTCCAAAAAGATTCCTTGTGTATTAGAAATAGCTCCGTTTTATACATCACATTTGGCTACCAAAAAAAATCCATAAATTCAGTCCTCAAAACGCAAACTTTTTTCCAAATTAACTCCATAATATCGACTGAAAACATGGCAAACGTTGTTAGAATCAATCCTCAAGGTGTTTTTCACATATCTCTTCATTGATACATCGTTCTTGGAAACATGCTTTCTCTCGTGAATCCCAAGAGAAAATGCCTGCACCTGAAGATTACGCACAAATTTAGACAAAGGACACCGGGCGGACCTCTGGAAAATGTAGTCTCTTATGGCCAATCTTCCAATGATATGCCTACAAATACGTCACAATGCTGCTAAGACCTTGGGCGAACGACAGAAAGTGTAGGCTCATTCCTTGCGCAATCACAGCCATATAAGGAGAGAATGGAAAACAGAGCTTCAGAAATTCTGCTAATTCCTGGGTGATGCATCATCTTGGTTTCGCCTGTAGAATGAGTTCTGGGGCACTTACAGACAAAATCTTTGCAGATTCTGAAACTTCAGAGTGTTTTCTTTCCAAAACTGTCAAGAATATGCATAGTCGAGCATCTTTTCGTGACAAAATATCGCGCTTAAAACGGGAACGTTTTTTATCCAAAAATGAAATAGCGCCCCTAGAGCTCTAAGAGGTTTGTTGGACACTAGTATGGGTATTCGGACACAGCCAGTAACTTATAATGTAATGTATCTATCGTTTACAAATTAGCTATGACATAGCCAATGAATATATAGCACAACTTTAGATTTCACCCCCACCTCAAAATCAAATGGTTGGAAGTGAGCTTCGTTTCTGCTCCCGCTTCGTCCATGCAGTGCGCCTCGTAAGTGATTCCTCGTTATGAAATGATCAACTTTACCCTGTATATCTAAAAATGACCATGTACACTGAGTGTACAAAACATTAGGAACAGCATCCTAATATTTAATATTAGTTGCACCCCTTTGCAACATGCTGGCCCATGTTGACTCCAATGCTTCCCCCAGATGTGTCAAGTTGGCTTGCTGTCCTTTTTGGTGGTGGACCATTCTTGACACACACAGGAAACTGTTGAGTGTGAAAAACCCAGCAGCGTTGCAGTTCTTGACACACTCAAACCGGTGTGCCTGCACCTACTACCATACCCCTTTCAAAGGCACTTAAATCTTTTGTCTAGCCCATTCAAAAATCTCTCTTTAACATGTCTCCTCCCCATCATCTACACTGATTTGAACTGTTTTTAACAGGTTGCTACAGACTTATATCTATCATTAAGTCCATGTCATGGAAAGAGCAGGTGTGCCTAATGTTTTGTACAATCAGTGTATACTGATTGTTAAAGCAAAACTATTGCGGATGTCAAACCTGAACAATCTAAAATAAAATATATTGTAAGCCCCGTTCACCAGGAAGACTATAGCCAGATGAGTTGTCTCCGATTGCTTACTTTTATTCCGGTAAAACGTTTTCAACAGCGCATAGATAAAAAATAACCTAGCAAATTACATAGGTTGTCACTCAACTAAGAAAGCCTAATATCAATCAAGCCATTTTAGCATTTGACTGCTGAAGGTGCCACACAGATGTGCAAGATCAGGAACAGGCTGCCTACCTTGTGTTGGTCAGCATGTGAAGCTGGGCACAGTGCTCAGTTTGACCAGGCTACTGATATTGACTGGGGTTGTTCAGAATGCAAAATTACTTGTAGATCAATGACTGTCAACACAGTTAAATTTTTTTATTTTTTTATTTCACCTTTATTTAACCAGGTAGGCAAGTTGAGAACAAGTTCTCATTTACAATTGCGACCTGGACAAGATAAAGCAAAGCAGTTCGACACATACAACAACACAGAGTTACACATGGAGTAAAACAAACAGTCAATAATACAGTATAAACAAGTCTATATACGATGTGAGCAAATGAGGTGAGATAAGGGAGGTAAAGGCAAAAAAAAAGGCCATGGTGGCAAAGTAAATACAATATAGCAAGTAAAACACTGGAATGGTAGATTTGCAGTGGAAGAATGTGCAAAGTAGAAATAAAAATAATGGGGTGCAAAGGAGCAAAAATAAATACAGTAGGGAAAGAGGTAGTTGTTTGGGCTAAATTATAGGTGGGCTATGTACAGGTGCAGTAATCTGTGAGCTGCTCTGACAGTTGGTGCTTAAAGCTAGTGAGGGAGATAAGTGTTTCCAGTTTCAGAGATTTTTGTAGTTCGTTCCAGTCATTGGCAGCAGAGAACTGGAAGGAGAGACGGCCAAAGAAATAATTGGTTTTGGGGGTGACTAGAGAGATATACCTGCTGGAGCGCGTGCTACAGGTGGATGATGCTATGGTGACCAGCGAGCTGAGATAAGGGGGGACTTTACCTAGCAGGGTCTTGTAGATGACATGGAGCCAGTGGGTTTGGCGACGAGTATGAAGCGAGGGCCAGCCAACAAGAGCGTACAGGTCGCAATGGTGGGTAGTATATGGGGCTTTGGTGACAAAACGGATTACACTGTGATAGACTGCATCCAATTTGTTGAGTAGGGTATTGGAGGCTATTTTGTAAATGACATCGCCGAAGTCGAGGATTGGTAGGATGGTCAGTTTTACAAGGGTATGTTTGGCAGCATGAGTGAAGGATGCTTTGTTGCGAAATGGGAAGCCAATTCTAGATTTAACTTTGGGTTGGAGATGTTTAATGTGGGTCTGGAAGGAGAGTTTACAATCTAACCAGACACCTAGGTATTTGTAGTTGTCCACGTATTCCAAGTCAGAGCCGTCCAGAGTAGTGATGTTGGACAGGCGGGCAGGTGCATGCAGTGATCGGTTGAAGAGCATGCATTTAGTTTTACTTGTATTTAAGAGCAATTGGAGGCCACGGAAGGAGAGTTGTATGGCATTGAGGCTTGCATGGAGGGTTGTTAACACAGTGTCCAAAGAAGGGCCAGAAGTATACAGAATGGTGTCGTCTGCGTAGAGGTGTACCAGAGAATCACCAGCAGCAAGAGTGACATCATTGATGTATACAGAGAAGAGAGTCGGTCCAAGATTTGAACCCTGTGGCACCCCCATAGAGACTGCCAGAGTTCCGGACAGCAGACCCTCCGATTTGACACACTGAACTCTATCAGAGAAGTAGTTGGTGAACCAGGCGAGGCAATCATTTGAGAAACCAAGGCTGTCGAGTCTGCCGATGAGGATGTGGTGATTGACAGATTCGAAAGCCTTGGCCAGATCAATGAATACGGCTGCAGAGTAATGTTTCTTATTGATGGCGGTTAAGATATCATTTAGGACCTTGAGCGTGGCTGAGGTGCACCCATGACCAGCTCTGAAACCAGATTGCATAGCAGAAAAGGTATGGTGAGATTCGAAATGGTCGGTAATCTGTTTGTTGACTTGGCTTTCGAAGACCTTAGAAAGGCAGGGTAGGATAGATATAGGTCTAAGAGTGTCACCCCCTTTGAAGAGGGGGATGACCGCAGCTGCTTTCCAATCTTTAGGAATCTCAGACGACACGAAAGAGAGGTTGAACAGGCTAGTAATAGGGGTGGCAACAATTTCGGCAGATAATTTTAGAAAGAAAGGGTCCAGATTGTGCAGCTCTTTCAGAACATCAGCTGACTGGATTTAGGAGAAGGAGAAATGGGAAGGCTTGGGCGAGTTGCTGTGGGGGGTGCAGTGCTGTTGACCGGGGTAGGGGTAGCCAGGTGGAAAGCATGGCCAGCTGTAGAAAAATGCTTATTGAAATTCTCAATTATAGTGGATTTATCAGTGGTGACAGTGTTTCCTATCTTCAGTGCAGTGGGCAGCTGGGAGGAGGTGTTCTTGATTCTCCATGGACTTTACAGTGTCCCAGAACTTTTTTGAGTTAATGTTGTAGGAAGCAAATTTCTGCTTGAAAAAGCTAGCCTTGGCTTTTCTAACTGCCTGTGTATAATGGTTTCTAGCTTCCCTGAACAGCTGCATATCACGGGGGCTGTTCGATGCTAATGCAGAACGCCATAGGATGTTTTTGTGTTGGTTAAGGGCAGTCAGGTCTGAGGAGAACCAAGGGCTATATCTGTTCCTGGTTCTAAATTTCTTGAATGGGGCATGCTTATTTAAGATGGTTAGGAAGGCATTTAAAAAAAATAACCAGGCATCCTCTACTGACGGGATGAGATCAATATCCTTCCAGGATACCCCAGGCCAGGTCGATTAGAAAGGCGTTTGACAGTGATGAGTGGAGGTCATTTGACCGCTGACCCATTACGGATGCAGGCAGTGATCGCTGAGATCTTGGTTGAAGACAGCAGAGGTGTATTTAGAGGGCAAGTTGGTTAGGATGATATCTATGAGGGTGCCTGTGTTTAAGGCTTTGGGGAGGTACCTGGTCATTGATAATTTGTGTGAGATTCAGGGCATCAAGCTTAGATTGTAGGATGGCTGGGGTGTTAAGCATGTCCCAGTTTAGGTCATCTAGCAGCACAAGCTTTTAAGATAGATGGGGGGCAATCAGTTCACATATGGTGTCCAGAGCACAGCTGGGGTCTATAGCAGGCGGCAACGGTGAGAGACTTGTTTTTAGAGTGGATTTTTGAAAGTAGAAGTTCAAATTGTTTGGGTACAGACCAGGATAGTAGGACAGAACTCTGCAGGCTATCTTTGCAGTAGATTGCAACACCGCCCCCTTTGGCAGTTCTATCTTGTCTGAAAATATTGTAGTTTGGGATGAAAATTTCAGAATTTTTGGTGGTCTTCCTAGGCCAGGATTCAGACACAGCTAGAACATCCGGGTTGGCAGTGTGTGCTAAAGCAGTGAATAAAACAAACTTAGGGAGGAGGCTTCTAATGTTAACATGCATGAAACCAAGGCTATTACGGTTACAGAAGTCATCAAAAGAGAGCGCCTGGGGAATAGGAGTGGAGCTAGGCACTGCAGGGCCTGGATTCACCTCTATATCGCCAGAGGAACAGAGGAGGACTAGGATAAGGGTACGGCTAAAAGCAATAAGAATTGGTCGTCTGGAACAGAGAGTAAAAGGGGGTTTCTGGGGGCGATAAAATAGCTTCAAGGTATAATGTACAGACAAAGGTATGGTAGGATGTGAATACAGTGGAGGTAAACCTAGGTATTGAGTGACGATGAGAGAGATATTGTCTCTAGAAACATTGAAACCAGGAGATGTCATTGCATGTGTGGGTGGTGGAACTAATAGGTTGGATAAGGTATAGTGAGCAGGACTAGAGACTCTACAGTGAAATAAGCCAATAAACACTAACCCGAACAGCAATGGACATGGCAGCAATGACATTAAAGAGAGGCATGCTTAGTCGAGTGATCAAAAGGGTCCAGTGAGTAGTGAGGTTGGTTGGGGTCACGGCGATTCAGACAGCTAGCCGGGCCATCGGTAGCAAGCTAGCATAGGATGGAGGTCTGTTTTAAGCCACCTCGTGCGTTTCCATCGGTAGGATTAGTGGGGTTCCGTGTGGTAGAGGGGATCAATCCAATTCGCAAAAAAAACAATAGATATAGTTAAAGGCCCAAGAAAAAAAAAAATATATATATATATTTGTCCGATAGGTCTATTTAGATAGCAGCCGATAAGACAGCTAACGATTAGCAGACCGCAGATGGGCATTCAGGTAACGTTGCGACGGAGGCGCCAGCCGGATAACTCCCGCGGGCAGATAATGTCGGTAGTCCAGTTGTGAAGGCCCTGTGGTGCTCCGCGTTGGCAGTAAAACGGGTCCGGATAGGTGATTGTAGCCCAGGAGTGACTGATGGAACTCTTCAGCTGGCTAGCTCCGGAATAATTGATTTTTGCTCCGGAATCGACGTAAGCCGATAGTCATAACAGCTAGCTAGGATAACAGCTAGCTAGCTGCGAGATCCAGGTATAAATGTCCAGAGTTAGCGGTTGAAATCCGGGGCCATGGAGAGAAAAATAGGTCCGGTATGTTCCGAGCCGCGCCGTACAAAACTGGCGATAGATTTTTGAGCTAAAGGATAGCTGATGACCACAAACCGTGGTTAGCTGAATACTAACGATTAGCCATTAAAGAAGCTAACTAGCTTCTGGCTAGCTTCTGGATTAGCTTCTGGCTAGCTTCTGGTTAGCTTCTATGGAGGATTACAGATTTGAGGTAAATAATACTTTCTTTTTTTTAAATATAAATTGGTGAGGCGGGTTGCAGGAGAGTATTTTGAAGATGAGTTTATGGAAAATAAAAAAAAATATATAAAAAGGTGTGTGTGTGTATATATACAAGACGAGGACAAAAGACGTCAGACTGCTATGCCATCTTGGAGATGTGATGCTTAGTTCCACACTGAAGGAGAGAACGCATCAGTTATCACAAAATATTAGGTATTTCTGGAAGTTAGAAATAAAGTAATATGAGCAAATATAATTTTTGAATCGGCGATTCGTATTGTTTGAATTGATTTTCTGACCGACGCATGCTACATTTGGATCGGTTTGGAGTCTGCGGACCGATGCAGTCACATCTTAAACATTTGAATCGGGAACCGATCCCAATTTGTGTTTAATGGTCTAGGCTGAAGTGGTTATCTAATGCGCTCACTACAATGAACCTTGGCATAGATTCTACAAGTGTCTGGAGCTCTATTGGAGGGATGTGACACCAATATTCTAGAATAAATTCCATCATTTGGTGTTTTGTTGATGGAAATGGCTGTCACAGGCACTGTTCCAGAATTTCCCATGTGTTCAATTGGGTTGAGATCTGGTGACAGACACTCACACACCCTTTAAACCCCCTAGGCTCCTTTGAGACCCCTCTTTCATTGCGATGTGTAATGGAAACGGCACATACGTTTTCATCTGTTTGGTGGGTGGATTTTTCTTTTGTCAAACTTCCTTAAATGTGACAAATTATGATGGAAACTGTTTTTTGAATAAATTCTGATTGCTTAATAATTTCAAGGTACGCGCAAAATCAATTTTTTCAACTATAAACATTTTCTTTGCAGGACAAGGATTGTCCTGACTTTCAAGAATGCCTGAATTGCTTCACTTTGCTTTTGTGGTTGGCAAGTTCCACCACAATTATTTCAGATCTACAGGAGTGTAAGTTTCACAAAGGCACAGACCGTGGCGATACGTTGGAACATGATAATTATTAGAATAGGGCAGATAATATAGTTAATTATTGCATTATATCCATACTGGCTACCTGAGACATGAGGGAACACAGGTTGTCGCCAACTGTACTCTATACCATCTACTGCATCTTGCCATCTTGATGTAATGTATCACTAGCCACTTTAAACAATGCCACTTCATATAATGTTTTCATACCCTACATTACTCATGTCATATGTATATACTGTACTCTATACCATCTACTGCATCTTGCCTATTCCGTTCGGGCATCACTCATTCATATATTTTTATGTATGTATTCATTCCTTTACACTTGTGTGTATAAGGTAGTTGTTGTGAAATTGTTAGATTACTCGTTGGTTATTACTGCATTGTCGGAACTAGAAGCACAAGCATTTCGCTACACCTTGCATTAACACCTGCTAACCATGTGTATGTGACAAATACATTTGATTTGGATTTTAATAATGTGCAATTTGTCTAAATGGGTATTCGAAACATTTCAACCACTACATTTTTATTCTACACTAGGTTTTAGAGACAAGTGTTTTTTTGTTAGGTCTGACGTCATTACGTCCAGCTGTTTTTATGGACACGATAGTTAAATCGAAACGCACTCTTGCAGGCAAATGCTGCATCTATTTTCTATGCAAACTTTTCTAAATGTCTACACAAAATGACTGGACAAGTTAATGTAAACAACTACAGTGATCTCTTCTAGCCACGGTAGCCAAAATAATGGGTAACTGGGCATTTTTATAGATGAGCATGGTGCTTAATTGCTTAATTAACTCAGAAACCACACCTGTGTGTAAGCACCTGCTTTCAATATACTTTGTATCCCTCATTTACTTAAGTTTTTCCTTTATATTGGCAGTTACCTGTATGTGTGTACTGTGATTTCCCCTGCAGTAGAGGGCACTAATGCTTCATTCCACTTTCCTCTGGGTAGAGTTTTCTTTCTTGACACACATTCTTGGTCTGTCTGGAGTTCCTTAGTAAACCAGACCAATAAGGGTAATTTAAACTACAGCAATCAAGTAATTGTTTCATGCTTTTGCTTTCACTGTATATCTCTTAGGATTGTGTTCAGTAGCAATGGCAACAGTTTGTTTGTAGATTTTTTTTTCTGTCTTTTTTTTTTAAAGGACATTCTACTCCAAAATAAATTCAATTATGCTGATATCACCTGAAATAACTGATGTGCACCACAGAGCAAGCGCAAGCGGTGGCTCTGCTCATGGCTCTCATTGCGCTTCTGCTAAACTTTTTGAAGGTAGTTTTGGGAGTCATTGATAGGATATTTGAATTACAGGAAAGTCTGCAAGATTATACTTTTTTTGTAGCAGAAATGTTTACACTGTTATAAGGTGCTGTATGCACAATAGGAACTAATGTTGTTTGTTTCCACTGTAGGCTCGTTTCCTGGAGGCAGAGGCGATGGAAGAGCAGACAGGCTCACCTGGTAACACAGACAACAGCAGCCAGAGAAATGAAGAGGAGGTGAGACCATGTCATTTAAATAACAATTACACACTCAGGGCTGGTTTCCCGGACCCAGATTCAAAGCCTGGACTGTAAAACGGTCAATGTGTGTTAGAGAAGGGCTGGAACAAAAGCCACCACCCCTTGCCTAGAGTTAGCTTGCCTGGAATCCAAACTGTTTCAACAGAGGATACACGTTTGGATTCCAGAGCAAGCACCATTTAGGAGAAGTGCTAACTTCAGCTGTGTTTGTTTTGCCACATCTCCCACCCCCTCTCCGCAGAAGCCCAGGCGCAGCAGCTGGACCAAGGGCCGTAAGAGGAAGAAGCCAGTGAAGGACAGCAACGCCCCCAAGGCACCGCTAACGGGCTATGTGCGCTTCATGAACGACCGGCGTGAGCAGCTGAGGGCCGAGCGGCCTGACGTGCCCTTCCCAGAGATCACCAGGATGCTGGGCAATGAGTGGAGCAAGCTGCCGCCGGAAGACAAGCAGGTTAGCCATGCAGCGGCACTGGCCTGAAAGTGTTAAACCCCTAAGGTCTATGTCCGTGCCCCCACTGAATTCTAATTAGCATAATCAAAAAATCCCGATTAAAATCTGTCGGTTTAAGCTAGAGATACTGTTTCAGTTTATTTGCACTGGATGCGTCTCAATCCACCACATCCGCCTATGTCGCACAAAGTGACTGAGCGAGAGCAGTGTTTGTCAGACCATGAGACATCCTGAAAATCGGGATTCTCACAAAATCGTCAGTAGTGTCCAAACGGTTTGGGCTACAATATGACCCATCTGTGGAAAGGTGAGTCTCTCACAAACACATAAATGTTGTTTTTCTCTCGGACCCCCACAGGCCTCACAAGACTCATCTGAAAGTCTCCCGGTACCAAAACAATGAATGGAAGTATATATGGAGACTGTTTAGTTCCAAAAATAAGGGGTTAAATACATGTATGAAAAAATATACATTTGGAGGGGGGTGGTGAAACTGTTGTTCCATGTAGTGAATCTGTTATTCAATGAGTTTGTATGGGCTAATAGTAGTAAGGCCAAATACACATTTATCAAAATATTTTTTATATAAACTCAGCAAAAAAAAGAAAGGTCCCTTTTTAAGGACCCTGTCTTTCAAAGATATTTTGTAAAAATCCAAATAACTTCACAGATCTTCATTGTAAAGGGTTTAAACACTGTTTCCCATGCTTGTTCAATGAACCATAAACAATTAATGAACATGCACCTGTGCAACGGTCATTAAGACAGTAACAGCTTACAGACGGTAGGCAATTAAGGTCACAGTTATGAAAAATTAGGACACTAAAGAGGCCCATCTACTGACTCTGAACAACACCAAAAGAAAGATGCCCAGGGTCCCTGCTCATCTGCGTGAACCAGCCTTACACGGAACCCAAACCGGCTGTGTGCGTGCGCCATCGTGCATAAATTTATTTTGTACCCCTAAACAAACGCGATCACGACACGCAGGTTAAAATATCAAAACAAACTCTGAACCAATGACATTCATTTGGGGACAGGTCGAAAAGCATTAAACATGTATGGCAATTTAGCTAGTTAGCTTGCACTTGCTAGCTAATTTGTCTTATTTAGCTAGCTTGCTGTTGCCGGCTAATTTGTCCTGGGATATAAACATTGAGTTGTTATTTTACCTGAAATGCACTAGGTCCTCTACTCCGACAATTAATCCACACATAAAACGACCAACCGAATCATTTCTAGTCATCTCTCCTCCTTCCAGGCTTTTTCATCTTTGAACTTATATGGTGATCGGCATCTACACTTTCATAGTATTACCACCACGACCGGCAAAACATTTAGTCTTTCAAATCACCCACGTGATCACCCAAATTATCCTTGTATGACCTTAAGCAGCCTTAAATGAACCATTCAAGAGAATACTTTTTGCTCATTATTGTGGATTGTTACTCCAAATACATTCTGTTGGTTTTGATGGATGCCAGGAACATTGATCTATTGTAAGAAAATGTCCACCAGGACAGATTTTCCTCTACTACAACAATCCGGTCAGGTATATCCTGTTGATTGTATTTTTTGGATGACCGATATTTTTGTATTTTGAAGGGGGGTTGCTCATTTTAGTTTTTTGATTGATTTTGGGATTGGATTCTGGACTTCCATATTGACATTGAGAATTGTGTTGGGATTCTATTTGGGATTTGGACCTTTATTTTGTGCCTATTTGTAAGAAAGTTAATTGTTTATTTGGATAGAAACTCACTTGATGAGAATATATGCTTATTTTGCTCACTTGATATAATTTTGTCTGTCTTGCTTTGGTTGCTCTCATATGAACACATTATTTCTTTGAACTTTAATAATGTAGAATGGTTTTAGATCCAAGCCGATTGTTACACAGTTGATGGATAGTGTCACAATCGCTTTAACTGGAGGAAACTGGTATTCCTCTCATTGTGCCCACTCTATGGAGTCCAAGTCGCTCCAACATTTTACCACCCTCTGTCATCCCCCCCCCCATATGCTTATTTGCAGCACAGCAATTCGGCTACAGCTGTCAATATTAATTCAAATTTTGAATCAATCAAAAAGGTTTTAAGCGGCTATGATTGATATCCTGTTTCTCTCTCCCTCTTCTCTGTGTGCAGCGCTACCTGGACGAGGCGGAGAGGGACAAGGAGCGCTACATGCGTGACCTGGAGAAGTACCAGAAGACGGAGGCCTACAAGCACTTCACCCGGAAGGTGCAGGAGAAACAGAAGGTCAAGAGGCACCGGGGAGGTAAAACACCACCGAAAGAGTTGCGTCATGTTCATTAGGGCATGCAACGGTTGATCCTATAACGCTCCTCTCAAGGGCTGCATCCCAGTCTTCCTTTTCTTTATAACCACTGGTCAGAAAAAAGGCCTGTGCACCTTTGAAACTTGACAATGCTTGCCCCCACAGGCTCAGATGGGTTTGAAACCTATTTCTCCCTACAGATCAGCTGTGTTGAAGGAAAATAGTTAGGTTCAACAGCCCAGACAAGCCTTTCAGCCTTATACATGTGCTTTCTGTTCAATATGATACATTGGCAAGCTGCTCTTTTGTTATGCCTTCAAATAAGACAGATGAGGAAAAGCATCCCATTGGAAACACTGGAGGTGTACAATACAACCTCGTTATCAGATACATTTATTTGATGGGATGGCTCCCATTACTAGTTTAACACGGCTCTTTGACTCATCCTCAATTAGTTCAAGATGTAGCAAAGGCACGCTGCGCAGAGGAAGTATGAATCATCTCCTGTCCCTTTAAAAAATATATGTTTATTTCCTTTCTCACAGATGGCGGGCACCAGGTAGCCAACGAATCTCTTCACGAGGTGAGTTGACCCTACCACACCCAATCCCTCCTATACACTAAAGCAAACAAAGAGCTAGCTTGCAACGCCAGGGTTGTAGGTGTCTGCTAAATGACTAACATGGAAATGGTCCCGTGTGGCTCAGTTGGTAGAACGTGGAGCTTGCAACGCCAGGGTTGTGGGTGTCTGCTAAATGACTAACATGGAAATGCAGCTTGAAAAGGTCTGTTCTGTAGTAATCGCCCTATTAGCATAAATCATAATGCTGCGGTCACAATTGATCACACATGAACAACTTGATGATTTGCTGTATGTTGGGCATTCTTATAAGGGCCTTGGCACAATATCCTCACCTAAGTACCCCAACTTCTCAAGGGTCTGGCCCCCTCTCGCTTCACATTAAGCGCTTACTGGAGCGGCACTAAAGCTGGATTAAACCCGCTTTGACACTCAGTTATGTAGGGCTGCAAGCACATGGCTTCTGGTGAGTGTGTAATTCATTTTTATGGAGTTAAGCACTGTAATTGAAGGGTATGGCCTTTTCAAACACCAAGGTAACTTCTTAGCTGGAATTAGCCGTTCTGAAACGACACCAGCATTTCTTCCAGATTAGCATACTCTTTAGGTGGGGCGTAAAGGATTGTGAAGCAACATCCAGGACTGTAGGGTACAAACACAAGACAATGTTTTCAATTCATACTTATTGCTCTTATTTTAGCACTACATCTTATTCCCACTTTTTAAAAGAAAATTCCACTCCTAATGCATTGTAGTATGTGGTTGTTTAACTCCATAGTGTAATTAAATGACTAAAATGTTGTAACTAAGCGTCCCCTTTTTCCAGAGTTTCAATGCGCTATCCAGTGAGTGGCCAATCTCCACCTGCTGCCATCCCGCTGCCCATACAAGATGAATGAGCACAGCCCAACACTCATTAGTCCACATCACAACAGCAAAGATCACTTTTACTACAAGGGACCACTGTGCCAGTCTAGCAATAGACACAGTCTATTAGTTCAGTCCAATGAGAAATGATTGTGGTTCAGGGAAATTAGTTTAGGGAAATGATTGGTGGCAACAGTGTTTAAACTGTTAGATTTTTACATCTTTTTATTTTATTTAGCAGGCTTCTTATCCAGAGCAACTTACGTTGCAGCCACCAAATGTTGGTGCGATGTATATGGTTGAACAGAGCTTCAAACTATTTCCTCCCCCTCTCAAACGTGTTCACTCAGTTTTACAAGCATCTCTCTCTCACCCACTCACTGTTTTTCTCCACCCCATCAGAAGGACACAGAAGGCAAGGAAAGGTCTGTGTTCGACATTCCCATCTTCACAGAGGAGTTTCTCAACCACAGCAAAGGTACACAGCATTTTTGCTTTGCAATGTTTGTTTTACTCCAGTAACTTCTTTCGCAATACTAAATTGCTGTTGACTAGAGCACCCGTACTCATCCCCAAAATATCTGCCCCGCTTTAGGTAACAACACAATAGCAATTGAAAATACAGAGGATTCAATTGAATTATTGATACTATTTACCCTCCCTGCTACCTCACATCACATACCTTAACACCCGTTTCCTCCTGACCGAGGCATTTGTCTGTCTTCGCCCACAGCACGGGAGGCGGAGATGCGTCAGCTGCGCAAGACCAACATGGAGTATGAGGAACGCAACGCGGCACTGCAGAAGCACGTGGAGAGCATGCGCGGCGCCGTGGAGCGCCTGGATGGCGACGTGAGGCAGGAGAGGGGACGCAACGGGCTGCTCCAGCAGCATCTGGAGACCCTGCGCCAGGCCCTGACCAGCAGCTTCTCCTCTGTGGCCCTTCCTGGTGAGACAGAGACACACACACACACAGATACTCATCAACTGTATTGCATTCATGTGTGTCTATTTTGCATTGGCCCGGGGTGCTCCCTACTGTCCCCATCACACACGCTTCAGTGCCTCAGCTCAAGGTCTTATGTGATCACTTCAGGGAAACAGCGGATATCTTTTGTTCATTACCATCACCCCTCACTTCAACGGCTACTTAAAACCGCAGAGGCCCCGTTTGAAAACTTCTGCCTCATGTCACCTTTCGAGAACTAATTTTCTGTGATTATGCAAGTCCTCCTTGTTGATAAATTATTCAATATTTTAGAGGGATTATAACCAGGAGCCTGATTTGACATTTCCTCCTGTGTGAAATTTGCATAGATAATCTTCAGAGGGAAACACAAGTAAAAGCTCCTTGTTTTTATTCTTGTGCGTTTTGTAACCATGGGTCAGCCCTTAACGTCCCTCCACCATTCCTTGGTTCTATGGGTTCTACACCTTGATATTGTAAACAGGGCAATATTCATTAGGCACTGAACAGACTGAAACATGGAGCGACTACCTGAATGTTTCCAAAAAGAAAATGCTCGTATTCCATTTCAAAATGTTTTGCCACGATGTACCATAGTTAAATAGGCCTGTATACATTCCCATGCTCAAGCTACCCTCTCGCCTGCAGTTAGTGGGGAGACCCCCACCCTGGACACCATCGACTCCTACATGAAAAAGCTCCATGGTATCATCCTGAGTAACCCGCAGGAGCACGACAACCTCATCGGCACCGTAAGAGAGGTGGTCAACCGGCTGGACAGGTAACTACCAAACTTTAGTTTTTTTTTTTATATATATTTTACTTCTAATTGCATGGTGAAATTATGTTATCACAAAGAAGTTTACCTAACACTCTTTCCTATTGTTTTGAAAGAACTGTATAAATCCTAGTTAATTCCTTTTTCATACACTCTACATGACCATGAGTATGTGGACACCTGCTCTTCGAACATCTCATTCCAAAATCATGGGTATTAATATGGAGTAGGTCCCTTCTTTGTTGATATTATGGCCTCCACTCTCTGGGAATGCTTTCCACTAGATGTTGGAACATTGCTGCAGGAATTCTCCACAAGTATTAGTGAGGTAGGGCACTGATGTTGGGCGATTAGGCATGGCTTGCAGTCAGCGTTCTTTTTCATCCCAAAGGTGTTCGATGGGGTTGAGGTCAGGGCTCTGTGCAGGCCAGTCAAGTTCTTCCACACCGATCTCGACAAACCATTTCTGTATGGACCTCGCTTTGTGCACGGGGGCATTGTCATGCTGAAACAGGAAAAGGCCTTACCCAAACTGTTGCCACGAAGTTGGAAGCACAGAATCATCTAGAATGTCATTGTATGCTGTAGCATTAAGATTTCCCTTCACTGAAACTAAGGGGCCTAGCCTGAACCGTGAAAAACAACCCCAGACCATTATTCCTCCTCCACCAAACTTTACAGTTTACACTATGCATTCAGGCAGGTAGCGTTCTCCTGGCATCTGCCACACTTATATTCGTCCGATCGAATGCGATGGTGAAGCGTGATTCATCACTCCACAGAACGCATTTACACTGTTCCAGAGTCCAATGGCGGCGAGCTTTACACCACTCCAGCCGACGCTTGGCATTGCGCATGGTGATCTTAAGCTTGTGCTTATTTCACGAACAGTTGATGTGCTGACGTTGCTTCCAGAAGAAGTTTGGAACTCGGCAGTGAGTGTTGCAACTGAGAACAGACGATTTTTACACGCTTCAGCACTCTGCGGTCCCGTCCTGTGAGCTTGTTACCTACCACTTTGCGGTTGAGCCATTGTTGCTCCTAGACATTTCCACAGCACTTACAGTTGACCGGGGAAGCTGTAGCAGGACAGAAATCTGATGAACTGACTTGTTGAAAAGGTGGCATACTATGATGGTGCCATGTTGAAAGTCACTGGGCTCTTCAGTAAGGCCATTCTACTGCCAATGTTTGTCTATGGAGATTGCATGACTATGTGCTCAATTTTATACACCTGTCAGCAATGTCTGCGGATGAAATAGCCGAATACACTAATTTACAGAGGTGACCACATACCTTTGTATATATAGTGTACCTTCATCATGGGATATTCTCTTTGATCCTAAGCTTAGGATTTCCCCCAACATTGCCTGCAGTGAAACCAGACTGAGCTAGCCGCAATTGAACCATAGTCCTAGGTTAATGACAGCCTGGGGCTAGGAAACCCATTTAAAAACGCTTAATATCTTTTGTGATTATTTTCTTTTTTGTAGGTAATTGGACTCAGCTGGACTATTTGACTGTTGTGGCCACAGGGATTGTGAGAATCCAAACCTCCTCCTACCACTTCATTGTCTGGTCCAGTTTAGGATTGCCACTGAGACGTTGATTTTAAAACACCTTTTATTAACTTTAGTGAAGTGAAAATGTGTTGGAAATATTTGTTTTTGTTTTTTTATCTGTTGACGCTACCAGTGTAGTTAATCGTTTTATAGAAAATGCCGTCCTGGAGATGTCAGTTCAAAAATGACTTTGTACTGTAAGATTCCAAACTTCATGTGTCATTCAAGCCCCATTCCAAGCATAAATAACTTCTCTGACACTGTCAACGTAATGATGTGCATATAGAAGTATTTGGTTGACATTTCAATTCACTTAAGCCTGTATGTGTACTGTTCTTTTTATTTGTCAAATATTTTTTCATGTCAAGATTTGAGTCTCTTCAAACGTTAGCTGATTTGAGAAATGTCACATTGTGTTTGTGTTGCATCACACATAAGCAGGGGTGGTTTGTATTCTATAGCAAAAGCTTTTGTTTAAAAAATTCTGTGCCAGTCCCAATTTCTTTTGATAGTTGTGGGAAAAGTACTCGTTTGTCTTCAATAAAATGCATTTACAGAACAGTGTTTAATTAACATATTTTCACTGTATAGATAAATCCACATTACCCAGGTAAAAACATGTTTAAATTGGTCTTCCACTAACACAAACTTACATACACTTTAAGTCAGAAGTGGGGGGGGATATATTACATTTTTTATCCAGTCAGATTAACACTCCAAACAGCTTACCCGACCGCTCAGAGGCGTCCGCATGGTCCTAAAGCACACCGTTGTCTCGTTTTGTATCACATTCCAATGATAAAACAGGGGGGGACAAAAATGCAACCCCAGTGAAAGTTGTGCCCCTGCTTTAAATAATTGCACAAAAGTAACTAAACGCATTGCCGAAATGATATCCATGTGTAGCAGAGTATCAGACTTAGTATTTGTTGCATCTTACATTTAGACTTTGCAGGAATGATCACGGGATGAGTGTCTGGGAAACAGGAAATGTCACATTGGCTCCTTCATAAAAAGTTCAGATAAGTTCATCTACAGACACATTTTCTCAGTGAATTGCAAAAAAAACCTCATCCCTTTCATCGCCCTGTTAGATACTACATTTTAGACATGCATCTATCAGATAGTTCTCAGAAATGTATGCTTTTTGAGGTCTGTTCAGTTTTGGTTCGTTATTTAAAAAAATGGTCACGGTTCTCCATTTCACTTTAGATTATTTGGGTTGAATGCTGTAACACAGAGTAAAACAAAAGTCCCCTGATGGTAGTGAGTGCCCATACCTGCTTATCGCTTATTAACCATTTATTCATGTTAAGTTGTGTACATTACATTCTAAGTAATCTCATCTTTATAGAGCTGCTGCCTATGCTGTCTGACGAAATCACTATTTGTAGTTTTCAAAGTAAATAAGGCATACTTTTATGACTGGTGACTACCAACTATCAATCACTTAATAATGTATTTTCAGGTAGAAATACCTGATACCCCTCATGATCATGCATTCTCTCTTCAGTAGGCGTAAAAAAGAAACAGACCAGACAAGTAGATACGCAATGGATTATGGCCATTGTAGTTAATTATCACAGTTTATGCACTACAACTATGTAGAATATTGACCTGTTGGAAACTTCAACGCCCTACTACATCGCTCAGTTCAGCCTGGATCTGATTTACCTTTAGAGAAACTGCAAGGTGCACTTTGAGCTATAATAAGAAATGGTAATCAGTCAATTGTTTAAAAACAGAAAAATAACCTAAATGTTGGTTAATCGCTCAGCACTACTATCAGATGAACTCAAGAGAAGTTCAACTATAGGACACTGACAAGTTAGAGCACGTGAAAGATATTGCTTCGGATCGCGTTCGCCACATCAACTTGTTCAAAACAACCCACAGGGCATTTATTAGTGTGGTTTATATTACAGTGTCAACTGTGGCAGAAGAGATTCCTCTATTGTGGTGGCAAACAATGATGGGCTTATGCAGCTCTGTTTTATGTGAAAAATATTAGGGACGCAAGTCTCTTTAATCTCAAACAGCAGGCTTGTGACATTGCACAGGGCTCAGAATGCGCTCCTCAAAACAGGCTGAGTTTGAAGACTCAGTTTGTTTGCCTGATCAAATTAAACCGTGGCATTAATCCTCTCCAATCCCATCACTATTTGACATTGTGATTGGTCAGCACAAGTTGAAGCTCCACAATGAGTTCTGAAAGTGCGTACTTCTTTTAGAGTCGAAGACATTTGAATGTGGCTCGTTGATTGTGTGTTGCTTGCGTTATATTGAGTTACATTTCTCTGAGAAAAAAAGTGTTTGACACTTTTATACAATATAAAGTGTGATATGGTTCGGTGTGGCTCAGTTGGTAAAGCATGGCACATGCCAGGGTTGTGGGTTTAATTCCCATGGGTGACCAGTACAATAATGTATGCACTATCTACTTTAATTAGCTCTTGACAAGATTGTCTACTAAAAATGTTTTTAAAAACAATCTAATCACTCAAAGTACCATACTAATATTTTGGTCTGCTTTCTCTCCAGCTCCAGAACCTAATAATCATCCTTCGCATGTACAGTTGAAGTCGGAATTTTACATAAACTTAGGTTGGAGTTTTTAACCATTCCACAAATGTCTTAAACTATAGTTTTGGCAAGTCGGTTAGGACATCTACTTTGTGCATGACAAGTAATTTTTCCAACAATTGTTTACAGATTATTTCAGAAGCTTCTGATAAGCTAATTGACATAATTTGAGTCAATTGGAAGTGTACCTGTGGATGTATTTCAAGGCCTACCTTCAAACTCAGTGCCTCTTTACTTAACATCATGGGAAAATAAAAAAAATCAGCCAAGACCTCAGAAAAAAATAATTGTAGTCCTCCACAAGTCTTGTTCATCCTTGGGAGCAATTTCCAAATGCCTGAAGGTACCACGTTCATCTGTACAAACAATAGTACGCACGTATAAACACCATGGGACCACGCAGCCGTCATAACGCTCAGGAAGGAGACGTGTTCTGTCTCCTAGAGCTGAACGTATTTTGGTGCGAAAAGTGCAAATCAATCCCAGAACAACAGAAAAGGACCCTGTGAAGATGCTAGAGGAAACAGGTACAAAAGTATCTATATCCACAGTAAAACAAGTCCTTTATTGACATAACCTGAAAGGCCGCTCAGTAAGGAAGAAGCCACTGGTCCAAAACCGCTATAAAAAAAGCCAGACTGTTTGAAACTGCACAATGGACAAAGATTGTATTTTTTTGAGAAATGTCCTCTGGTCTGATGAAACAAAAATAGAACTGTTTGGCCATAATGGCCATCGTTATGTTTGGAGGAAAAAGGGGGACGCTTGCAAGCCGAAGAACACCATCCCAACCGTGAAGCATGGGGGTGGCAGCATCACGTGGTGGGGGTGCTTTCCTGCAGGAGGGACTGGTGCACTTCACGAAATAGATGGCATCATGAGGAGAGAAAAGTACGTGGATATATTGAAGCAACATCTCAAGACATCAGTCAGGAAGTTAAAGCTTGGTCGCAAATGTGTCTTCCAAATGGACAATGACCCCAAGCATACTTCCAAAGTTGTGGCAAAATGGCTAAATGACAACAAAGTCAAGGTATTGGAGTGGTCATCACAAAGCCCTGACTTCAATCCTATAGATTTTTTTTGGGCAGAACTGAAAAAGCATGTGCGAGCCAGGAGGCCTACAAACCTGACTCAGTTACACCAGCTCTGTCAGGAGGAATGGGCCCAAATTCACCCAACTTATTGTGGGATGCTTGTGGAAGGCTACCCGAAACGTTTGACCCAAGTTAAACAATTTAAAGACAATGCTACCAAACACTAATTGAATGTATGTAAACTTCTGACCCACTGGGAATGTAATGAAAGCTGAAGTAAATCATTCTCTCTACTATTATTCTGACATTTCACATTCTTAAAATAAAGTGGTGATTCTAATTTACCTAAAACAGGGGATTTTTACTAGGATTAAATGTCAGGAATTGTGAAAACTGAATTTAAATGTATTTGGCTAAAGTGTATGTAGACTTCCGACTTCAACTGTATTTTGGTTGAAGTGTCCTTTTAAGGTGGATCGTCATATCTTCAAATCAGCAGACAAATACTGTGGTACCGTCTGTTTATGGGTGGGTTGTCTGAGATGGGGGTGTTGTAATGAGTACTTCCTGTTATTGCTCACCGATACACATTTCCTCTCTCTGCCAGCCAGCCCTTCCTGTCCACAATGGCCCACGTGTGCCCCTGGAGCTTACCCAACATGCCCATCACTCACAGGTGTTCCAACTCTGCCAGTCCCTTGGAAACCCACCAGATACTATGTCCTCTTCCTCAGAACTTTACCAAGTTGACAAAGTCCTTCATTTTTTTTCAATTCTATTATTTCCTACGGTACTCAATTATATTATATCTGCCAGTTTGGCAAGAGATTGTTTAGGTAATTCATCTCATGTTCAATCTCATTAGGCTCTATAACCAGAAGTCGCCTTTGACCCCTCTGTGAAAATGTTTACTTTTCAGCCTCTGGAATCTGCTCTCACAAGCAAACCCTTCATGCTCTGTGCATAGAGGCAACGAGGTCCATTTGTGTAATGATCTCGGGTGGGCCCGTCACTTTGATGTGAACCCGTAGCTGTGAGATTTTGTAAAAAAAAATATATATATATATATTATTTTTTTTATCAGTGAAAGGAGAGGGAGAAGCAATGTTGTTACTGTGTGCCAAATCGTGTGATCTCACCCCCACCTCATCCACACACACACAGATTTATACACACATAGACACACACCAGCGTGCCTAACATGGCATTCTCTACTTTCTTGACTGGCTTCCTGTTGTCTTGGGTTGAAGGGGGAGCTTAAAGTTGGGATAGCCATAAGCAATGGTCAGAGGGAAATTGGTCCGTTTCCGATGGAGAGCAACAATTCCTGGGCCGAAGGCAGGAGTAGTGAGTGAGTCAGACGGTGAGTCAGGCATCATGTGCTGAGCTAGGTTACAGTCATAACCTTGCTGATTCAATCTCAGCTAGCTACAACACCAAGGCACAGCTGAAAGTCCACTCAATGGCCTCCTCTACTGAGTTTTAAAACAATAGAGTCAGGGTGAAGCAGCACACATATTTACAGGGACGAACGGATCCAGACTGGCTTGGCTAGTACAGTAACATTTTTTATCAATTATTTTGTGGCCATACGGTATATATTGGGAGTGTTGACATACTTCAAATGATACAGACCACAGCTAGTTCAAATTTTCTGCAGAATCTTATAATGACAAATCATGTCTTGAGAAGATACAAAATATGTCAACGGTATAGTCTTGTAGGCCTAGGCATTCTGTAGAGAACAGTGAAAATATCTTTTGAAGTCTAATCTTCCATGGTCGGTCGACTTCTTTCTGAATACAGTAAGATTGTATTATATTATTCATTATTTATTTTCCATATTCTCTTTCAATGCTGAATGTCTCTATTTCCCTCTATGTTGACTGATCCAGTCAGTTTTAATTCTACATCTTTATACCCACAATTTCCCTCAGGTTTTGGAAAATGAGACCCATCTCTGACACATACGTTTGTGATGACATGCACTTTCTCAAAACCGGATGAAAATGTTACGCAATGACACATTTCAATTTGCAACACTGTTAAGCCTGCATCAGCGATTCAATATCCATCCATACTTTTTGTTGGGGGTTTTTCTATTTAAAAAAAAAGATCTACAGTTGGATTATGTCGTTATTAAAATATGTTGTGTAACTATAGACTTATTGGAGAGTCTACCATAATTTGAATCATTTAGATTTTATGTAAAAGTTTAATAAAATTGCACAGAATGTCTATTCACGTGTTACAGATCTATAACAACACATCAGTATAAAACCAAATGTGGAAATAACCTGTAGAGTACTTCTGTATCTTGTTTTCCCAAAAACCATGTAAGATGCGAGTGGAACAAAATGGGATGGTCAGGTTTATTTGCTCAGAAATAGGGCAACGTTATGCATGTTAGTCACAAACAAATGTTCTTGATGGATCGTGATATACAGTAAATCATCTTTGAACTTGCTGTGGCACATGTTACGTGTCTCCTTAAATGCTGCCCTCTGATGGTAACTGAGAACAACTGCAAAACTCCACACAAGACATAATAGAAACTGATGGTTCCAGGCGGCCTACAAATACATCTCTGTACTGCATTCAGAAAGTAATCAGACCCCTTGACCTTTTCCACATTTTGTTACGATACAGCCTTATTCTAAAATGAATTACATAGTTTCCCCCCTCAAACTACACACAATACCCAATAATCACAAAGCAAAAACAGGTTTAGAAATGTTTGCAATTTTTTTTTTTTTTAAACCCTGAAATATCACATTTAAAGTTTTCAGACCCTTTACTCAGTACTTTGAAGAAGCACCTTTGGTAGCAATTACAGCCTTGAGTCTTCTTGGGTATGATGCTACAAGCTTGGCACACCTGTATTTGGGGGGTTTCTCCCATTCTTATCTGCAGATCCTCTTAAGTTCTGTCAGGTTGGATGTGGAGAGTTGCTGCACAGATATTTTCAGGTCTCTCCAGAGATGTTATATCGGGTTCAAGTCCGGGCTCTGGTTGGGTCACTCAAGGACATAAAGACTTGTCCCAAAGCCACTCCAGCTTTGTACTTTGCTCTGTTCATCTTTCCCTCAATCCTGACTAGTCTCCCAGTCCCTGCGGCTGAAAAATACCCCCACAGCATGATGCTGCCACCACCATGCTTCACCGTAGGGTGGTACCCCAGACGTGACACTTGGCATTCGGGCATTCAGGCCAAAGAGTTCAATCTTGGTTTCATCAGACCAGAGAATCTGGTTTCTCATGGTCTGAGAGTCTTTAGGTGCCTTTTGGCAAACTCCATGTGGGCTGTTGTGCCTTTTACTGAGGAGTGGCTTCCGTCTGGCCACTCTACCATAAATGCCTGATCGGTGGAGTGCTGCAGAGAAGGTTGTCCTTCTGAAAGGTTCTCCCATCTCCACAGAGGAACTCTAGAGCTCATTCAGAGTGACCATCGGGTTCTTGTTCACCTCCCTGACCAAGGCCCTTCTACCCCCGATTTCTCAGTTTGGCCAGGTAGTCATCTCTAGGAAGTCTTGGTGGTTCCAAACTTCTTCCATTTAAGAATGATGGAGGCCACTGTGTTCTTGGAGACTTTCAATGCTGTAGAAATGTTTTGTTACCCTTCCCCAGATCTGTGCCTCGACACAATCCTGTCTCAGAGCTCTACGGACAATTCATTCGACCTCATGGCTTGGTTTTTACTCTGACATGCACTGTCAACTGTGGGACCTTATATAAACAGGTGTCTACCGATCCAGATCATGTCCAATCAATTAAATTGACCACAATCAAGATGTAGAAACATCTCAAGGATGATCAATGGAAACACCTGAGCTCAATTTCAAGTCTCATAGCAAAGGTCTGAATAATTAGGTAAATAAGCTACAGTGCCTTGCGAAAGTATTCGGCCCCCTTGAACTTTGTGACCTTTTGCCACATTTCAGGCTTCAAACATAAAGATATAAAACGGTATTTTTTTGTAAAGAATCAACAACAAGTGAGACACAATCATGAAGTGGAACGACATTTATTGGATATTTCAAACTTTTTTAACAAATCAAAAACTGAAAAATTGGGCGTGCAAAATTATTCAGCCCCCTTAAGTTAATACTTTGTAGCGCCACCTTTTGCTGCAATTACAGCTGTAAGTCGCTTGGGGTATGTCTCTATCAGTTTTGCACATCGAGAGACTGACATTTTTTCCCATTCCTCCTTGCAAAACAGCTCGAGCTCAGTGAGGTTGGATGGAGAGCATTTGTGAACAGCAGTTTTCAGTTCTTTCCACAGATTCTCGATTGGATTCAGGTTTGGACTTTGACTTGGCCATTCTAACACCTGGATATGTTTATTTTTGAACCATTCCATTGTAGATTTTGCTTTATGTTTTGGATCATTGTCTTGTTGGAAGACAAATCTCCGTCCCAGTCTCAGGTCTTTTGCAGACTCCATCAGGTTTTCTTACAGAATGGTCCTGTATTTGGCTCCATCCATCTTCCCATCAATTTTAACCATCTTCCCTGTCCCTGCTGAAGAAAAGCAGGCCCAAACCATGATGCTGCCACCACCATGTTTGACAGTGGGGATGGTGTGTTGCTTTTACGCCAAACATAACGTTTTGCATTGTTGCCAAAAAGTTCAATTTTGGTTTCATCTGACCAGAGCACCTTCTTCCACATGTTTGGTGTGTCTCCCAAGTGGCTTGTGGCAAACTTTAAACAACACTTTTTATGGATATCTTTAAGAAATGGCTTTCTTCTTGCCACTCTTCCATAAAGGCCAGATTTGTGCAATATACGACTGATTGTTGTCCTATGGACAGAGTCTCCCACCTCAGCTGTAGATCTCTGCAGTTCATCCAGAGTGATCATGGGCCTCACGGCTGCATCTCTGATCAGTCTTCTCCTTGTATGAGCTGAAAGTTTAGAGGGACGGCCAGGTCTTGGTAGATTTGCAGTGGTCTGATACTCCTTCCATTTCAATATTATCGCTTGCACAGTGCTCCTTGGGATGTTTAAAGCTTGGGAAATCTTTTTGTATCCAAATCCGGCTTTAAACTTCTTCACAACAGTATCTCAGACCTGCCTGGTGTGTTCCTTGTTCTTCATGATGCTCTCTGCGCTTTTAACGGACCTCTGAGACTATCACAGTGCAGGTGCATTTATACAGAGACTTGATTACACACAGGTGGATTGTATTTATCATCATTAGTCATTTAGGTCAACATTGGATCATTCAGAGATCCTCACTGAACTTCTGGAGAGAGTTTGCTGCACTGAAAGTAAAGGGGCTGAATCATTTTGCACGCCCAATTTTTCAGTTTTTGATTTGTTAAAAAAGTTTGAAATATCCAATAAATGTCGTTCCACTTCATGATTGTGTCCCACTTGTTGTTGATTCTTCACAAAAAAATACAGTTTTATATCTTTATGTTTGAAGCCTGAAATGTGGCAAAAGGTCGCAAAGTTCAAGGGGGCCGAATACTTTCGCAAGGCACTGTATACTTCATAAAATTCACCAGTTGATTTAAAACCTATCATAGTTGGTGTCTTGATGGATTCGTCCAAAATTGTGTCACATAAAACATGACTATTGTGTCCTTGCATTTATGGTAGAATAAGTTGCCATTATATCATATTAAGCATTAATCAGTTACATTAGAGATTGAAGGTGAACCCTGTAAGAATCTTGGATCAAGCTAACAGTTTCTTGTATATAGAGATCTCAGAAATGCAGTTTAACTACGTAACATTTAGTGTCTCCTTATGTTATGAAAACAGTTTTTATGGGCACACAAATCCCCCCCCCCAAAAAAAATTATGCAATTGCAAAATTGAATGCTTCTAACTGAAAGAGTCACCTTACCTTGATACTTAAAACCTAAATCGATATATTGTCATTAATGTGGTTCTTCAATAATAATGCATAATAGTTGTTGGATGCACAGTGTCAAACTGCTTAATTGTGCTGTGATCATTTCACACACCATCATCCAATCCAGGAAGGAATTTTCTGAATGACAGTCAAGTGAGGAACAGCTGTTGTGATGTAGCATCGCATGCGCTAACAGCCCAAGTGCTGAAAAAAAGCTGTTTGCGAGGAATGTTCAGAATATGTTGGTGTCTCATTCCTTACACCAGTGAAGACAGTGGTGACTGGATCCATGTTGGATCTAATATCCCTAGCGCATTGATGTTGATCATCTGTTGCAGTCAGCTTGATTTACAGCAGGGTGTTGTTCGATTTAACAGAGAAAGCATCAAGGTAATGAGTTCCTGTTTTCATACGTGTGTAGGATAGACTATTGTGCAACACCCAACACACTTCCTATAAATTATTCTGGATATTGTCACGGATCTCCTCCGTACTGTTGCTCATTTGTTCCCCAGCTCTGGAGGTCTACGCCATCTAGGCATCACTAACTGAATTACCACCAACCCCGGACTGTATTGTCTCATTACGCACACATGGCTCCCATTCCCCCTGATCAGTATGTGTATACACTACCGTTCAAAAAAATAGTATCCGTAAAACACCAGTCTCAAAGTCAACAGTGAAGTGGCGACTCCGGGATGCTGGCCTTCTAGGCAGAGTTCCTCTGTCCAGTGTCTGTGTTCTTTGCCCATCTTAGTCTTTTCTTTTTATTGGCCAGTCTGAGATATGGATTTTTCTTTGCAACTCTGCCTAGAAGGCCCACATCCCAGAGTCGCCTCTTCACTGTTGAAATTGAGACTGGTGTTTTGCGGGTACTATTTAATTAACCTGCCAGAATTAAAGAAATACCACAAATTAACTTTTTATTTTACCCAGGTAGGCTAGTTGAGAACAAGTTCTCATTTTCAACTGAGACCTGGCCAAGATAAAGCAAAGCAGTTCGACACAGAGTTAAACATGGCATAAAGAAACATACAATCAATAATACAGTAGAAAAAGTAATGTGCAAATGAGGTAGGATAAGGGAGGTAAGGCAATAAATAGGCCATGGTGGTGAAATATTTACAATATAGCAATTAAACACTGGAATGGTAGAATGTGCAGAAGATGAATGTGCAAGTAGAGATATTGGGGTGCAAAGGAGCAAGATAAATAAATACAGTATGGGGATGAGGGAGTTGGATGGGCTATTTACAGATGGGCTAGGTACAGGTGCAGTGATCTGTGAGCTGCTCTGACAGCTGGTGCTTAAAGCTTGTGAGGGAGATAAGTCTCCAGCTTTAGTGATTTTTGCAGTTCGTTCCAGTCATTGGCAGCAGAGAACTGGAAGGAGAGGCAGCCAAAAGGAAGAATTGGCTTTGGGGGTGACCAGTGAGATATACCTGCTGGAGCGCGTGCTATGGGTGGGGGCTGCTATGGTGACCAGTGAGCTGAGATAAGGTGGGGTTTACCTAGAAGAGACTTGTAGATGACCTGGAGCCAGTGGGTTTGGCGACGGGAACGAAGCGAGGGCCAGCAAACGAGAGCATACAGGTCGCAGTGGTGGGTAGTATATGGGGCTTTGGTGATAAAACGGATGGCACTGTGATAGACTGCATCCAATTTGCTGAGTAGAGTGTTGGAGGCTATTTTGTAAATGACATCGCCGAAGTCGAGGATCGGTATGATGGTCAGTTTTACGAGGGTATGTTTGGCAGCATGAGTGAAGGATGCTTTGTTGCGAAATAGGTAGCCAATTCTAGATTTAATTTTGGATTGGAGATGTTTGATGTGGGTCTGGAAGGAGAGTTTACAGTCTACAGTCTAGCCAGACACTTAGGTATTTGTAGTTGTCCGCATATTCTAAGTCAGAACCGTCCAGAGTAGTGATGATGGACGGACGGGCGGGCGGATGCGGGCAGCGATTGGTTGAAAAGCATGCATTTAGTTTTACTTTAAGAGCAGTTGGAGGCCACGGATTGAGAGTTGTATGGCATTGAAGCTCGTCTGGATCAAAGAATCACCAGCAGCAAGAGCGACATTATTGATGTATACAGAGAAGAGAGTCGGCCCGAGAATTGAACCCCGTGGCACCCCCATAGAGACTGCCAGAGGTCCGGACAACAGGCCCTCCGATTTAACACACTGAACTCTATCTGAGAAGTAGTTGGTGAACCAGGCGAGGCAATCATTTGAGAGACCAAGGCAGTTGAGTCTGCCAATAAGAATGTGATGAGTTGAAGGCCTTAGCCAGGTCGATGAATACGGCTGCACAGTAATGTCTCTTATCGATGGCGGTTATGATATCGTTTAGGACCTTGAGCATGGCTGAGGTGCACCCATGACCAGCTCAGAAACCAGATTGCATGGCGGAGAAGGTACGGTGGAATTCGAAATGGTCGGTAATCTGTTTGTTAACTTGGCTTTCGAAGACTTTAGAAAGGCAGGGTAGGATAGATATAGGTCTATAGCAGTTTGGGTCTAAGAGTGTCACCCCCTTTGAAGAGGGGGATGACCGCAGTAGCTTTCCAATCTATGGGAATCTCAGACGATACAAAAGAGAGGTTGAACAGGCTAGTAATAGGGGTTGCAACAATTTCGGCAGATCATTTTAGAAAGAGAGTGTCCAGATTGTCTAGCCCGGCTGATTTGTAGGGGTCCAGATTTTGCAGCTCTTTCAGAACATCAGCTATCTGGATTTTGGTGAAGGAGAAATGGGGGAGGCTTGGGCGAGTTGCTGTGGGGGGTGCAGTGCTGTTGACCGGGGTAGGGGTAGCCAGGTGGAAAGCATGGCCAGCCGTAGAAAAATGCTAATTGAAATTCTAAATTATAGTGGATTTATCAATGGTGACAGTGTTTCCTAACTTTTTGGAGTTTGTGCTACAGGATGCAAATTTCTGCTTGAAAAAGCTAGCCTTAGCTTTCCTAACTGCCTGTGTATATTTGTTCCTAACTTCCTTGTGAAATTGCATATCACGGGGGCTATTCAATGCTAATGCAGAACGCCACAGGATGTTTTTTGTGCTGGTCAAGGGCAGTCAGGTCTGGAGAGAACCAAGGGCTATATCTGTTCCTGGTTAATTTTTTTTAATGGGGCGTGCTTATTTAAGATGGTGAGGAAGGCACTTTTAAAAGAATAACCAGGCACGCTCTACTGACGGGATGAGGTCAATATCCTTCCAGGATACCCGGGCCAGGTCGTTTAGAAAGGCCTGCTCGCTGAAGTGTTTTTGGGAGCGTTTGACAGTGATGAGGGGTGGTCGTTTGACCGCAGACCCATTACGGATGCAGGCAATGAGGCAGTAATCGCTGAGATCTTGGTTGAAAACAGCAGAGGTGTATTTAGAGGGCAAGTTGGTTAGGATGATATCTATGAGGGTGCCTGTGTTTACGGATTTGGGGTTGTACCTGGTGGGTTCATTGATAATTTGTTTGAGATGGAGGGCATCAAGCTTAGATTGTAGGATAGCCGGGGTGTAAAGCATGTCACATTTTAGGTCTCCTAGCAGCACGAGCTCTGAAGATAGATGGGGGGCAATCAATTCACATATGGTGTCTAGGGCACAGCTGGGGGCAGAGGGTGGTCTATAGCAAGCGGCAATGGTGAGAGACTTGTTTCGGCAAAGGTGGATTTTTAAAAGTAGAAGCTCAAATTGTTTGGGTACAGACCTGGATAGTAAGACAGAACTCTGCAAGGCTATCTGCAGTCGATTGAAACCCCGCCCCCTTTGGCAGTTCTATCTTGTCAGAACATTTTATAGTTAGGGATGGACATTTCTGGGTTTTTGGTGATCTTCCTAGGCCAGGATTCAGACATGGCTAGGACATCCGGGTTGGAAGAGTGTGCTAAAGCAGTGAATAAAACAAACTTAGGGAGGAGGCTTCTAATGTTAACATGCATGAAACCAAGGCTTTTAAAGTTACAGAAGTCAACAAATGAGAGCACCTGGGGAGTAGGAGTGGAGCTAGGCACTGCAGGGCCTGGATTAACCTCTTCATCACCAGAGGAACAGAGGAGGAGTAGGATAAGGGTACGGCTAAAAGCTATCAGAACTGGTCGTCTTATGTTCAGAACAGAGTAAAAGGAGCAGGTTTCTGGGCACAATGGAATAGATTCAAGGCATAATGTACAGGTAAAAGTATGGTAAGATGTGAGTACATTGCAGGTAAACCTAGGCATAGAGTAATGATGAGATAGATATTGTCTTTAGAGACGTTTAAACCAGGTGATGTCACCGCATATGTCGGAGGTGGAACTAAATGGTAGGTTAAGGCATATTGAGCAGGGCTAGAGGCTCTACAGTGAAATAAGACAATAATCACTAACCAGGACAGCAATGGACAAGGCATATTGGTATTAGGGATAGGCATGCGTAGCCGGGTGATCAATAGGGGTCCAGTGAGTGGTTCGGCTGGCTGGAGACACGGCGATTCAGACAACTAGCAGGCCTGGGCTAGCAAGCTAGCAGAAGGGCCTTAGAGGGACGTCTCGACGGAGGAAAGTCTGTTTTAGCCTCCGCGTGCGGTGACGTCGATAGACCAGTCGGGATGGATTAGTAAGGTTCCGAGTAGCAGAAGGGTCCAAGTCCAATTGGCAAAATAGGTATAGTGGCCCAAGAAATTGGCCGATGGATCTATACCGCTAACAGTCCAATATACTCTAGACAGCTAGCGGGCTGCGGCTAGCAGATGGGCATTCAGGGGACGTCGCTATGTAGAGGCCAGTTGAGTACCCCCTCGAGCAGATTACGTCGTAGTCCAGTCGTGAGGGATCCGCGGGGTTCTGTGCCCCGTACCGGCAGTAGAAGGTGTCCGGGTATTGTAGCCCAGGAGTGGCTGATGGGCCTCTTTAGCTAGCCGGGAGAAAGGGCCTCGCATGGGCTAGCTCCAGGTTAATTGGTGCTTGCTTCGGGACCAATTTTAGCCGGGGTAGTCACTCGGATAGCAGCTAGCTAGCTGCGATGATCCAGGTGAAAATGTCCAGAGCTTCCGGTAGGAATCCGGGGATATGGAGAGAAAATAGATCCAGTATGCTCTGGTTTGAGTCACGTTGTACAAACTGGTAAGAGTTTTCCGAGCTAAAGGTTAGCTGATGACCACTAGCAGTGGTTAGCTGACTAGTAGCTAGTGAGCTGGCTAGCTTCTGTTGGGGGAGTCCAGATTCGAGGTAAATAAATATACTTTAGAAAAAACAGATCCACACCACATTGGGTGATGCGGGTTGCGGGAGAGTATTTTGAAGTTTAGGTTTAGTAAAAAATATTTTAAAAATATGCGAAGAAAAATATATATACATGGGGCACGACAAGACGAAGGACAAAGACGTCTGACTGCTACTCCATTTTGGATAAGCACACCTGTTAATTGAAATGCATTTCAGATGACTACCTCATGAAGCTGGTTGAGAGAATCTCAAGAGTGTGCAAAGCTGTTATCAAGGCAAAGAGTGGTGTCATGACGTTGCCCTCTTTGGGTACAGCGAGCACCCCTCCCTCTGCACCAGCCCTTTTCTATGCACCATCCCCCTACCCCCTGTCTCCTACACCCAGGCTGCTGTGGTCAGAGAGAGGTCGTAAATTCCTGGAGGAGATTATTTCCTCATGGCCACAGTATAGAGAGAGAGTGAATTTTCATAGAGAACAAAGGAATTTCTTCCACCTCACAGAACTTGAGGTCTGAACATTTATGTTCTGGAGAAGGTATAAAAGATTGGTGAAGAATCCAGCTACGAACTGGTCCGTTTGGTACAATTTTGTGAAACTCATGGGAGAAATACGGCCCCATTACCATAACGCTGTTTATATAATAGCCTCAGTTATGAGGCTTGCATCTAATTGCTGAACAGGATGAATGAGGAAAGATTAAATTATTTGTGAAATTATGGGATGCTATGTAATGGCTTAATGTGAGAGAATTGTATTTCTGTGTAAAGTTTCACTTATGTCACTGGCACGCCCCCATGAACACAGCCAGGACTTGGCGTCATGAGACAGCCTTTTTCTGCTCTCCCGAATAAAACCCCCACCTTGAGAATTTCTCAACAGACCATGTTTCTCTCAATTACGAGAGGACAAAGGTTGCAGACCACCTTACCTCGAAAACAAGAGGGCCAAGGTTTGAGACCAGACTGCTGAATCTTTTAACCATCCCACGTGGTTAAACTCTTAGACTATAGATACTGACAGAATAAGAACAAGTCTTTGATATGAATTACTAGTCTGCAGCTAGGAATTCGGTATCACTGAACGCGAAGACCGACAACCGCCGAAACATCTATTCTATAACGACATGAATGAATGTCACTCTGAACTATCCAGTCCAACGACGAGAGAGATAGAGAGAGAGAGGACGGACAGACTCTCCAACAGAAGCTAACTTTTCAACAGAGATCCCGACGACACACTGAGCGTAAATATATATATATTGATATATATATATATTATTATTCCCGAATGAGTGAGCGTTCATGTGCAAAGCATTAGCATTTCAATTGTTATAATTATCAACTGTGTGTTATCTTATCTCAGTCGACCCTCACTTCCCTTTTGTACACCAAGCCGCGATGCCAGTTTATCCCACTAGAGAAACTCCGTTATCATTTCCTTGTAACTATCTACTGTTTGTTTATGCATTTCTGTGAATTACTTAGTAAATCAATTATTTAAGACAATTGATGTATGGATGACTCATAGTGAAGACTGGGTTCGTGCAGATAACCAACAATTTACGACGTTTGGAATGAGACTAACGTGAGGTAAAGAAGAATTAATTAATCAGAAAATGAATAGATCAGATATTAAAATATATATTATATTAGGAAAATTCTAACTTTGTAATCTGAATATTTTCCTTGGTGCCCCAACTTCCTAGTTAATTACATTTGCCTGATGAGTTAATCACGAAATGCTAATTACAGAGAATCTTTGATAAAAACTATGTCTTCCGTTAATGACAGTAGACACGACAGTGGCTACTTTGAATAATCTCAAATATAGAATATATTTAGATTTGTTTAACACTTTTTTGGTTACTACATGAATCCATGTGATATTCCACAGTTTTGATGTCTTCACTGTTATTCTACAATATGAAAAACCCTGGAATTAATAGGTGTCCAAACTTTTGAATGGTACTGTATATTTACAAAATACTGTATATAAACTCAGCAAAAAAAGAAACGTCTTCTCACTGTCAACTGCGTTTACTTTCAGCAAACTTAACATGTGTAAATATTTGTATGAACATAAGATTCAACAACTGAGACATAAACTGAACAAGTTCCACAGACATGTGACTAACAGAAATTGAATAATGTGTCCCTGAACAAAGGGGCAGTCCAAATCAAAAGTAACAGTCAGTATCTTGTGTGGCCACCAGCTGCATTAAGTACTGCAGTGCAGCTCCTCCTCATGGACTACACCAGATTTGCCAGTTCTTGCTGTGAGACGTTACACCCTACTCTTCCACCAAGACACCTGCAACTTTCCGGACATTTCTGGGGGGAATGGCCCTAACACTCACCCTCCGATCCAACAGGTCCCAGACGTGCTCGATGGGATTAAGATCAGGGCTCTTCGCTAGCCATGGCAGAACACTGACATTCCTGTCTTGCAGGAAATCACGCACAGAACGAGCAGTATGGCTGGTGGCATTGTCATGCTGGAGGGCCATGTCAGGATGAGCCTGCAGGAAGGGTACCACATGAGGGAGAAGGATGTCTTCCCTGTAACGCACAGCGTTGAGATTGCCTGCAATGACAACAAGCTCAGTCCGATGATGCTGTGACACACCGCCCCAGACCATGACGGACCCTCCACCTCCAAATCGATCCTGCTCTAGAGTACAGGCCTCGGTGTAATGTTTATTCCTTCGTCGAGAAACGCGAATCCGACCATCACTCCTGGTGAGTCAAAACTGCGACTCGTCAGTAATGAGCACTTTTTGCCAGCCCTGTCTGGTCCAGCGACAGTGGGTTTGTGCCCATAGGCGATGTTGTTGCCGGTGATGTCTGGTGAGGACCTGCTTACGATTGGCCTACAAGCCCTCAGTCCAACCTCTCTCAGCCTATTGCAGACAGTCTGAGCACTGATGGAGGAATTGTGCGTTCCTGGTGTAACTCGGGCAGTTGTTGTTGCCATCCTTTACCTGTCCCGCAGGTGTGATGTTCGGATGTACCGATGCTGTGCAGCTGTTGTTACACATGGTCTGCCACTGCGAGGACGATCAGCTGTCTGTCCTGTCTCCCTGTAGCGCTATCTTAGGCATCTCACAGTATGGACATTGCAATTTATTGCCCTGGCCACATCTGCAGTCCTCATGCCTCCTTGCAGCATGCCCAAGGCACATTCACTCAGATGAGCAGGGACCCTGGGCATATTTCTTTTGGTGTTTTTCAGAGTCAGTAGAAGGGCTTCTTTAGTGTCCTAAGTTTTCATAACTGTGACCTTAATTGTCAACCGACCGTCTGTAAGCTGTTAGAGTCTTACGACCGTTCCACAGGTGCATGTTCATGAATTGTTTAAGTATGGGAAACAGTGTTTAAACCCTTTACAATAAAGATCTGTGGAGTTATTTGGATTTTGACTAATTATCTTTGAAAGACAGGGTCCTGAAAAAGGGATGTTTTTTTTTTGCTGACTTTATATATATGCGGGGATTGGATATTATGCAGACAATTACACTGATGAAAGCCTCAATCTGCAATATTAAAGCTGATCTACACCCTACATTTTTTTAAATATATTTTGGGTTCCACGTTGAACCCACTATGGAAAGGTCCCTATATTGAACTAAAAAGGGTTCTTCCAAGGGTTCTCATGGGGACAGCCGAATAACCTTTTTCGATTCTAGATAGTACACTTTTAGACAAAAAGGTGCCGACTGTTTTACACCCCAGTTTATTTGAGACAGGTAAAGTTCTCTCTACAGTCCAATATGCATGTTATTTACAGTGTAAGGCATTGGGGCCAATGTAGAAGAGTAAAAGGCCAGCAGCCCTCTAATCTAGACAAATGCCTAGAACAGGTATTCCTGTCTCTTAGCACTTCATCACGTCTCTTAGCACTTCATCTAATGACAAAACAGATTAACATCGAGTCTTTGCATCTCATGTTTTTCACCTGTTGATATTGGTATTTGGGTCAAGAGTACAAAAGCACATCACACCAGACCCTCATAATGAACATTCCAAACCCTAATTCCCCTCACTTCTCAGCTTTTTATCCAAGATCTTACAGGACCCAAAAGCATGTATATGCTTTTGGGACACATTTGGCAACAGCTACCATTTTATAGTATAATGTTGTCAGCCTGTCTATGGTGCTGTGTCTCACTGTTCAAATGTAAAAAAATAAAACAAAGCTAGTAACATGACTTAGCTTTTTGTCCAAACTCGTCTGTTTCGTATTCTAGGGACTCTAGTGAGTAGACTGACATTGGTTTTTTCTCTATAAGTCAATATGCAATTTATAGGCCTATATAGACCTCAGACCCCATGAAATGACACCATGTATATAGTGCCTACAGAAAGTATTCACACCCCTGTTGTGTTACAGCCTGAATTTAAAATGGATTACATTGACCAGGGAAGTTTTCCAATGCCTTGTGAAGAAGGACACCTATTGGTAGATGGGTAAAAAAATATTTTTACAGCAGACACTGAATATCCCTTTGAGCATGGTGAAGTTATTAATTACACTTTGGATGGTGTATCTACACACCGAGTCACGACAAAGAAACGGGCGTCCTTCCTAACTCAGTTGCCGGAGAGTAAGGAAGGCTGTGATAGGAGAAAAGTGAGGATGGATCAACAACATTGTAGTTACTCTACAATACTAATCAAATTTACAGAGTGAAAAGAAGGAAGCTTGTGCAGAATATTTTTTTTTTAAATACAGTGTGCATCCTGTGTGCAACAAAACACTAAAGTAATACTACAAAAAATGTGGCAAAGCAATTCACTTTTTGTCCTGAATACAAAGTGCTATGTTTGGTGCAAATCCAATATAACACATTACTGAGTACTACTTTCCATATTTTCAAGCATAGAGGTGGCTGCATCATGTTATGGGTATGCTTGTAATCTTTAAGCACTGGGAATTTTTTCTGGATAAAAATATAAGGAATGGAGCTAAGCACAGGCAAAATTCTAGAGGAAAACCTGGTTCAGTCTGCTCTCCACCAGACACTGGGAGATTAATTAACCTTTCAGTAGGACAATAACCTAAAATAAAAGGCCAAATTGAGTTGCTTACCAAGAAGCGTGGCCAAGTTACAGTTTTGACAAGTCTACTTGAAAATCTATGGCAAGACCTGAAAATTGTTGTCTTGCAAAGATCAACAACACATTTGACAGAGCTTGAAGAATTTTGAAAAGAATAATGGGAAAATGTTACACAATCCAGGTGTGGAAAGCTATTAGACTTACGCAGAAAGACTCACAGCTGGAAAAAGGTGATTCAACAAAGTATTGACATAGGGGTGTGAATACTTATGTAAATGAGACATTTTTGTTTTTCATTTTTCATAAATGTAACATTTCAAGCACTTGGTCCTAGAAGGGTATGTGTGTAGATGGGTGAGAAAAAAAACTAAATATAATCCATTTTGAATTCAGGCTGTAATACAACAAAATGTAGAATAACTCAAGGGTTATGAATACTTTCTGAAGGCACTTGTAGATTCTACAGACTCTGTAGAGTACTCCAGACTCCACTTTTACATCAGCACAAAGTATAGTTTTTTTCACTATAAACCCAATACATATTTCACAGACAGTGATTTGCATTTTTGCCTCCATTCCTGCCATTATTGAAAGAGATCATGATACCTCACATCTCAAAATAGGGCTAGTTAATGTTAGGTCCCTCACTTCAAAGGCAGTTATAGTCAATGAACTAATCACTGATCATAATCTTGATGTGATTGGCCTGACTGAAACATGGCTTAAGCATGATGAATTTACTGTGTTAAATGAGGCCTCACCTCCTGGCTACACTAGTGACCATATCCCCCGTGCATCCCGCAAAGACAGAGGTGTTGTTAACATTTACGATAGCAAATTTCAATTTACGAAAACAAAAATGACGTTTTTGTCTTTTGAGCTTCTAGTCATGAAATCTATGCAGCCTACTCAATCACTTTTTATAGCTACTGTTTACAGGCCTCCTGGGCCATATACAGCGTTCCTCACTGAGTTCCCTGAATTCCTATCGGACCTTGTAGTCATAGCAGATAATGTTATAATTTTGGGTGATTTTAATATTCACATGGAAAAGTCCACAGACCCACTCCAAAAGGCTTTCGGAGCCATCGTCGACTCAGTGGGTTTTGTCCAACATGTCTCTGGACCTACTCACTGTCACAGTCATACTCTGGACCTAGTTTTGTCCCATGGATTAAATGTTGTGGATCTTAATGTTTTTCCTCATAATCCTGGACTATCGCAATGTTATTACGTTTGCAATCGCAACAAATAATCTGCTAAAACGCCAACCAAGGAGCATCAAAAGTCGTGCTATAAATTCTCCTTGATGTCCTTCCAGACTCCCTCTGCCTACCCAAGGACGTCAGAGGACAACAATCAGTTAACCACCTAACTGAGGAACTCAATTTAACCTTGCGCGATACCCTAGATGCAGTTGCACCCCTAAAAACTAAAAACATTTGTCATAAGAAACTAGCTCCCTGGTATACACAAAATACCCGAGCTCTGAAGCAAGCTTCCAGAAAATTGGAAAGGAAATGACGCCATAGCAAACTGGAAGTCTTCAAACTAGCTTTGAAAGACAGTACCGTGCAGTATCGAAGAGCCCTCACTGCTGCTCGATCATCCTATTTTTCCAACTTAATTGAGGAAAATAAGAACAATCCGAAATGTATTTTTGATACTGTCGCAAAGCTAACTAAAAAGCAGCATTCCCCAAGTGAGGATGGCTTTCACTTCAGCAGTAATATATTCATGAACTTCTTTGAGGAAAAGATCATGATCATTAGAAAGCAAATTACGGACTCCTCTTTAAATCTGCGTATTCCTCCAAAGCTCAGTTGTCCTGAGTCTGCACAACTCTGCCAGGACCTAGGATAAAGAGAGACACTCAAGTGTTTTAGTACTATATCTCTTGACACAATGCTGAAAATAATCTTGGCCTCTAAACCTTCATGCTGCATACTGAACCCTATTCCAACTAAACTACTGAAAGAGCTGCTTCCTGTGCTTGGCCCTCCTATGTTGAACATAATAAATGGCTCTCTATCCACCGGATGTGTACCAAACTCACTAAAAGTGGCAGTAATAAAGCCTCTCTTGAAAAAGCCAAACCTTGACCCAGAAAATATAAAAAACTATCGGCCTATATCAAATCTTCCATTCCTCTCAAAAAGTTTAGAAAAAGCTGTTGCACAGCAACTCACTGTCTTCCTGAAGACAAACAATGTATATGAAATGCTTCAGTCTGGTTTTAGACCCCATCATAGCACTGAGACTGCACTTGTGAAGGTGGTAAATTACCTTTTAATGGCATCAGACCGAGGCTCTGCATCTGTCCTCGTGCTCCTAGACCTTAGTGCTGCTTTTGATACCATCGATCACCACATTCTTTTGGAGAGATTGGAAACACAAATTGGTCTACACGGACAAGTTCTGGCCTGGTTTAGATCTTATCTGTCGGAAAGATATCAGTTTGTCTCTGTGAATGGCTTGTCCTCTGACAAATCAACTGTAAATTTCGGTGTTCCTCAAGGTTCGTTTTAGGACCACTATTGTTTTCACTATATATTTTACCTCTTGGAGATGTCAATAGAAAACATAATGTTAACTTTCACTGCTATGCGGATGACACACAGCTGTACATTTCAATGAAACATGGTGAATTCCCAAAATTGCACTCGCTAGAAGCCTGTGTTTCAGACATAAGGAAGTGGATGGCTGCAAACTTTCTACTTTTAAACCCGGACAAAACAGAGATGTTTGTTCTAGGTCCCAAGAAACAAAGAGATCTTCTGTTGAATCTGACAATTCATCTTGATGGTTGTACAGTCGTCTCGAATAAAACTGTGAAGGACCTCGGCGTTACTCTGGACCCTGATCTCTCTTTTGACGAACATATCAAGACTGTTTCAAGGACAGCTTTTTTCCATCTACGTAACATTGCAAAAATCAGAAACTTTCTGTCCAAAAATTATGCAGAAAAATGAATCCATGCTTTTGTTACTTCTAGGTTAGATTACTGCAATGCTCTACTTTCCGGCTACCCGGATAAAGCACTAAATAAACTTCAGTTAGTGCTAAATACGGCTGCTAGAATCCTGACTAGAACCAAAAAATGTGATCATATTACTCCAGTGCTACACTGTTAAGGCAAGGGCTGATTTCAAGGTTTTACTGCTAACCTACAAAGCATTACATGGGCTTAATCCTACCTATCTTTCCGATTTGGTCCTGCCGTACATACCTACACGTACACTACGGTCACAAGACGCAGGCCATCTAATTGCCCCTAGAATTTCTGAGCAAACAGCTGGAGGCAGGGCTTTCTCCTATAGAGCTCCATTTTTATGGAATGGTCTGCCTACCCATGTGAGAGACGCAGACTCGGTGTCAACCTTTAAGTATTTACTGAATACTCATCTCTTCAGTGGGTCATATGATTGCGTGTAGTCTGGCCCCAGGAGTGTGAAGTTGAACGGAAAGGCTCTGGAGCAACAAACCACCCTTGCTGTCTCTGCCTGGCCGGTTCCCCTCTCTCCACTGGGATTCTCTGCCTCTAACCCTATTACAGGGCCTGAGTCAATGGCTTACTGGTGCTCTTTCATGACGTCCCTTGCGTCACTTGAGTGGGTTGAGTCACTGACGTGATCTTCCTGTCTGGGTCGCCCCCAGTTTCAACTGTTCTGCCTGTGATTATTATTAATTGACCATGCTGGTCATTTATGAACATTTGAACATCTTGGCCATGTTCTGTTATAATCTCCACCCGGCACAGCCAGAAGAGGACTGGCCACCCCTCATAGCCTGGTTCCTCTCTAGGTTTCTTCCTAGGTTTTGGCCTTTCTGGGGAGTTTGTCCTTGCCACCGTGCTTCTACACCTGCATTGCTTGCTGTTTGGGGTTTTAGGCTGGGTTTCTGTACAGCACTTTGAGATATCAGCTGATGTAAGAAGGGCTATATAAATACATTTGATTTGATTTTGGCCTGTGGAATAGGTGTAGTAAAAGGACAGCAAAACTCTGTATTATTCAGTGCACCTTGAAAGTATACCACATATACATTCTACAGACCCTACTGAGTACTCCCAACCTCACTTTTATATCAGCACAAATAATTGTGTTTTCGTTATGTCAATATGTATTCCATATACAGTGATTTGCGTTGTGGCCTATGGAATGGTTGTAGTTGGCCTGAAGACCCGACTTTGAACTGCATATAATTCCACGTCGGGAAGAAATGAGCGTGTGGATCAGGAACGTTTCCTCTCACGACCTCGACATGCCAGAATGCTGAATACAATTATACTTTACCGGTTGTCTTTGTGGGTGGTCCTTTTGCAGGTAGGAACGTAAGACAAAATATCCACAGAGTAGTGTTATCAACCCGACCTTCAGTATGCTGGCCTGTATATTGTTTGCATTTCCGGTTTTATGTTTGAAAACTGAAGCAATTTGCACATGACGAACACTTGGTCAATATAATGGAGCTTAACCGAACGACAAACATTTCCAGCTGATTGCGAGGAAACATGTTTTGGTCAACTACATGTGGTTACGTTTGGCTATTGTTTCCATATTGTCCATCATGTGCAATGCATCAGCATGTTGAAAATACAAGTGACAGACCGGTGCCGCAAAAAAAAAACAGTAAGCAACGCTTTCCTGTGGATAACGTTACCATATCTCCACATCCTACCACCAAAAGGACCAACAAGATGTTCAAACGGTAAAATAAGTGTAAATGTCATTTTATTCAACATTCTGCCTTATTGGGTCTTTTTTCCAGCGATTTCTTTCAGAATGATATTCATGGGTAACCATGGAAACAGTCCGAATTTTTTTTAAAAGGAAGGCGTAGTAAAAGGCCAGCAACACTGTATTATTCAGTGACCCATGAAATGATACCATTTACAGATTATACAGACCCTACTGAGTACTCCCAACCCAACTCTTACATCGGCACGAAGAATACTTTTTTCACCATCAACCCAATATTGTCAACATACCAGTCTGAACATTGTATTTTTTAATAGTGGCCTTAAAATAATGTTTTTAAAACATATGTAAAGCCTTTTTACCATAAATGTCTTATTGCATTTGCTTATAAGCACAAAACAATCGAAATAGATACACATGTTATCTTTTGAATGAGTTTTCCACCATACAATGTTTTTGAAACGGGGGCTTTTATTTTGAAGGTTTCCTCATTACCGTATCCGAGTGACGTCATCTTTAGTGCTGCTAGCAGAATCGAAGCAGTCAGAGGAGTGAAAGATTAGTCTACGCAGAAGCATTGACAGAACTGTTCAAATACCG
This sequence comes from Oncorhynchus mykiss, assembly GCF_013265735.2. Lineage (NCBI taxonomy): Eukaryota > Metazoa > Chordata > Actinopteri > Salmoniformes > Salmonidae > Oncorhynchus > Oncorhynchus mykiss. Next base: position 49,427,197 of record NC_048566.1, on the reverse strand, counting down.
AAGGGTGATTTAAAAAAAAGTTTTTTTTATCCCCGCACTCGACAGCAACATACGAGCGGATTATGATTGTCAAGAACTTGAAGAAGCGTGAGCGAAGATAAAGGACCTAACGGTATAAATGCGAAGTGTTTTCCGAATAGAAACGGCCAAAAGTCTCGTATCTGCTTTAAAGTTCCTGTGTTGGCAGAGACGAAAATTAATGCAATGTCTTTTTGGGACAGGATTTTCTGACATTTATCATAAAGCATATTTTATTTACAGTTGATCCTTGGATAAAGGCATATCACCCAGTAGTCGCCTACCTAACTACCAACGGGAAAAGTTGACTCGTCCGTGCTACTGCAGGTAATTAAGTGGTAAAACATGACCTGCTCATTCATTGCGTGGTTACTGTAACGTTGGCACAGTTGGGTCACTATGGGACTCTGTAGAGCATTTACAAAAATGAGGCACTTCAATTATTATAAGTAGTGCATCAATGTAGCAGTTGTCAAAACATGTTTTGCTGACAACTTTGTTTAAATGGCTGTTTGGAGCTCGTCTGGACTGTTGCCCATGACTTATGCACAAGGAGTCACACATTTGTCGTTAGCAACAAGTGTAGACTAATGTCGTGTTTAAAACAACTGGAATTTAAATCACGACGTCAGTGATCTTCAGGTCGGAATTGGAATTCTGAGTTGGATTACCGTTCAAATCGATTTTTGCCAGTCTGAACTAGTTTTGTCTCCTGAGTTCCTAGTTGTATGGACGCTGGGAAGTCGGAGATTTCCGAGTTCCCAGTTGTGTTGAACGCGGCATAACAGTGAAACGCTTACTTGCGGCCCTTCCCAAGAACGCAGAGAGAAAGAAAATTGAGAAATAATATCAAAGAAAAACATGTAATAATAAATACATAATGAGTAACGATTACATGCTCTATACACTGGGTACCAGTGGCGAGTCTGCGCAGGGGTACGAGGTAATTGAGGTAGATATGTACATATAACTGTAGCACCTTGTGGTCGGTCTGATGCCAAGCAGTTGCCATTCCAAGCGGTGACGCAGCCAGTCAAAATGGTCATTATGGTGCAGCAGTAGAACTTTGTGGATCTGATGGTCCATGCCAAATATTTTCAGCCTCCTCAGGGGGAAGAGGCGTTGTTGTGCACTCGTCACCACTGAATTGGTGTTTGTGGACCATGATAAATCCTTAGTGATGTGGACACAGAGGAACTTTAAGCTCTCGACCCGCTACACTACAGCCCTGTCGATTTGAATGGGGGCATGCTCTGCCCTCCGTTTTCTGTAGTTCACGATCAGCTTCTTTGTCTTGCTGACGTTGAGGGAGAGCCAGGTCTCTGACCTACTCACTATAGGCTGTCTCATTGTCGTTGCTGATCAGGCCTGCCACCATTGTGTCGTCTGCAAACTTTATGATGGTCTTGGAGTCGTGTTTGGCCACGCAGTCGTGGGTGAACAGGGAGTACAGGAGGGGACTAAGCACAGACCCCTGAGGGGCCCCTGTGTTGATGGTCAGATTGGTGGATGTGTTGCTGCCTTGCCTTACCACCAGGGGGCGGCCCGTCAGGAAGTCCAGGAACCAGTTGCAGAGGGAGGTGTTTAATTCCAGGGTCCTTAGCTTAGTGATGAGCTTGGAAGGCACTATGGTGTTGAACGCTAAGCTGTAGTCAATGAACAGCATTCTCACATAGGTGTTCCTCTTGTCCAGGTGGGAGAGGGCAGTGTGGAGTGCAATAGAGATTGTGTCATCTGTGGATCTGTTGGGGCATTATGTGAATTGGAATGGGTCCATGGTGTCTGGGATGATGGTGTTGATGTGAGCCACGCCTTTCAAAGCATTTCATGGCTACAAATGTGAGTGCTACAGGACGATAGTCATTTAGATGGGTTTAAGCTGTATTGGAGTACTGAGAACTAAATATTAACTTAACTTAACTTAAAAATTAAGTTACTTTTTCTGTTAGCGAGGGGGATCGTCTTCTGATCCAGAGATGGTGTAGGTGACTTGTGTCAAATTCCCTCCCTTGTCTGATGGATGATTATATGTGTCTGTTTTTGTTTACACAAGTGACTCAGCATTGTTATGATTGCCATTCATGAGTTGATACTGTCCACAATAGCAGGCAGTTAACTTTGTTACTTCCTCACTTGTTACAATGAATGCTAGGAGGTACAGTGAGATGGGAAATTTCAAATTAAGGTTGATGATACCAGCCCACCAGTATGTGTCAAAAATCCTTTCTGCCCTTGCCTTTGACAACTTGGATTGATTCCCAGCTCGAGAAAACATACAGCACCTAATATCCTTTAGTGTCAACAATATACTTTGTTTTATTAAAAAAAAAAAAAAATCTCCTTTATTTAACCAGGTAGGCTCATTGAGAAAAAAGTTCTCATTTGCAACTGCGACCTGGCCAAGATAAAGCATAGCAAGTCGACACATTCAACAACACAGAGTTACACATGGAATAAACAAAACATAGTCAATAATACAGTAAACAAAGGAAAACAAAAAGTCTATATGCAGTGTGTGCAAATGAGGTAAGATAAGGGAGTTTAGGCAATAAATAGGCCATGGTGGCGAAGTAATTACAATATAGCAATTAAACACTGGAATGGTAGATGTGCAGAAGATGAGTGTGCAAGTAGAGATACTGGGGTGCAAATGAGCAAGATAAATAAATACTGTATGGGGATGAGGTAGGTAGATAGATGGGCTGTTTACAGATGGGCTATGTACAGGTGCAATGATCTGTGAGCTGCTCTGACAGCTGGTGCTTAAAGCTAGTGAGGGAGATATGAGTCGCCAGCTTCAGAGATTTTTGCAGTTCATTCCAGTCATTGGCAGCAGAGAACTGGAAGGAAAGACAACCAAAGGAGGAATTGGCTTTGGGAGTGACCAGTGAGATATACCTGCTGGAGTGTGTGCTACAAGTGGGTGCTTCTATGGTGATCAGTGAGCTGAGATGAGGTGGGGCTTTACCTAGCAGATACTTGTAGATAACCTGTAGCCAGTGGGTTTGGCAACGAGTATGAAGCAAGGGACAACCAACGAGGGAATACAGGTCGCAATGGTGGGTAGTGTATGGGGCTTTGGTGATAAAACGGATGGCACTGTGATAGACTGCATCCTGTTTGTTGAGTAGTGTTGTAGGCTATTTTATAGATGACATCACTGAAGTCGAGAATCGGTAGGGTGGTCAGTTTTACGAGGGTATGTCTGGCAGCATGAGTGAGGGATGCTTTGTTGCGATATAGGAAGCCAATTCTAGATTTAATTTTGGATTGGCGATGCTTAATGAAAGTCTGGAAGGAGTGTTTACAGTCTAACCAGACACCTAGGTATTTATAGTTGTCCACGTATTCTAAGTCACAGCCGTCCAGAGTAGTGATGCTGGACGGGTGAGCAGGTGCGAGCAGTGATCGGTAGCATACATTTAGTTTTACTTGCATTTAAGAGCAGTTGGATGCCATGGATGGAGAGTTGTATGGCATTGAAGCTTGTCTGGAGGTTAGTTAACACAGTGTCCAAAGAGGGACCAGAAGTATACTGAACGGTGTCGTCTGCGTACAGGTGTACCAGAGAATCACCAGCAGCAAGAGCAACATCATTGATGTATACAGAGAAGAGTCGGACCGAGAATTGAACCCTGTGACACCCCATAGAGACTGCCTGAGGTCCGGACAACAGGCCCTCCGATTTGACACACTGAACTATATCAGAGAAGTATTTGGTAAACCAGGTGAGGCAATCCTTTGAGAAACCAAGGCTGTCGAGTCTGCCAATAAGAATGTGGTGAATGATAGAGTCGAAAGACTTGGCCAGGTCGATGAATACAGCTGCACAGTATTGTCTCTTATTGATGGCAGTTATGATGTTGTTTAGGACCTTGAGCTTGGCTGAGGTGCACCCACGACCAGCTCTGAAACCAGATTGCATAGCGGAGAAGGTACATTGTTGTATTTTGTTCCATGACAAGCCAGGTCAAAACTGACCAGTCCAAAATTCACAAGTCTCACTGACCGCCTTGACTGAATGGGTCACAGATTTGTATTTTTAGAAAGTTTAATTGCTTGGAATACTTCTCAGATGTCACCTTGGACATGGGCATTCTGTTTGCTCTTTCCCTTTCACTTTTCATATCATAAACATTTTATATGGTGGTTGGTTGATAGTTGATTACACCTACACTGTTCCCCAGAGGTATCTAAAAACCTCTGTTGAACTGCAGTTTTTTCTCTCAAATCAATCAAATTCAGCATGGCATTAGTGATGGGGGATAAAATCAATACAATTACAAATTGGGATATCTTTTATTTTGTTTTATTTTTTTGCAATATATCTTAATGACACAATCGCAATATTATTTAGCGCTAGTTGGCTGTACCTGCACAAAAACTCCAGTATTTATCCTTCATAGCTTGTTCTTGATCTTATTTTAAAATAAGCCAATTTAGTTTTCAGCACTTATTTCCATGACTGATCATAACTCGTTTTCCCATGGTTCTCTCTTGTCCCTCTGCAGCAGGTGAGCAATATGTTTGGACCATGGAATAGCAATACAATCACAGTATTGAATCACAATACATAGAATTGTGTAAATCGGAATACATATCGTATCGGCACGTAAGTACTGCGATAATATTGTATCTTGAGGTCCCCGGCAATTCCCAGCGCTGCATAGCATGTGTGTGGTAGTTTGCAAGAGAGATGACTCAGAACTTGACCTGACCTGAGAGTCTTTATTTGGTCGTGTTTCAGAGAGACACTCACCTCTTATTCATTTTGGGGAGGATTGGGAGAGGGGCGGGGGGGAGCAGCCAAGCACAAGAATACTTGTAAAGGAAATGTCATGTGACACCCTGGCCTTTGAACACTTCCCTTTCCCTCAGCCGGCCGGAAGAGCTAGCAGGGGAACAGGTGTGACCCAGCTTTAGCCTGCCTGGGAAACACCACACAACATAACCTACTGCAGCAGACTAACAGGAAACTGAAGGAGCCAATTGCAGACAGTAGATGTTGTTCTTTATCTTGAATTTAAACTTGGTTTCTTGGTTTATCAAACCAGTTGGCTGTTTACTAAACTGAGTTTTATTCAGTTAATCCATTGTCTGAACTCTAACATTGTGGCATGATTAGAGTAGATAGTTTAATTGTCTCACGTACAGGGTTACAGATGTACAGTGAGCCCCAAAAGTATTGGGACAACAGTGACACATTTAGTAGTTTTGGCTCTTATACAATGACTAAGGTTAAAGGTCAGACTGTCAGCTTTAATTTTAGGTTATTTTCATCCATATCTGGTCAACTGTTTATAAATTACAGCACCTTTTGTACAAAGCCCTCCCATTCTACGGGGGACAAATATCATATTCCCCCCCAAATTGCTAATCTCCTGTTAGTGTCATAGTGAGAAGTTAGCATGTCTTGGGGTATGATATTTGTGCGTCTGTAATAGAGGTCGACTGATTTATGATTTTTCAATACTGATACCGATTATTGGAGGACCAAAAAAGCCGATACTGATTAATCGGCCATTTTTTACATTTCTAATAATGACAATTACAACAATACTGAATTAACACTTGTTTTAACTTAATATAAAACATAAATAAAATCAATTTAGCCTCAAATAAAGAAACATGTTCAATTTGGTTTAAATAATGCAAATACAAAGTGTTGGAGAAGAAAGTAATATGTGCCATGTAAAAAAGCTAACGTTTAAGTTCCTTGCTCAGAACATGAACATATGAAAGTTGGTGGTTCCTTTTAACATGATACTTCAATATTCCAGGGTAGTTAATATAGTATTTATAGGACTATTTCTCTCTATACCATTTGTATTTCATATACCTTTGACTATTGGATGTTCTTATAGGCACTATAGTATTGCCAGTGTAACAGTATAGCTTCCGTTCCCCTCCTTGCCCCTACCTGGGCTCGAACCAGAAACACATAGACAACAGCCACACTCGAAGCATCGTTACCCATCGCTCCACAAAAGCCGCGGCCCTTGCAGCGCTAGGGGAATAACTACTCCAAATCTAAAAGCGAGTGACGTTTGAAACAGTATTAGCGCACACCACCCAGCTAACTAGCTAGCCATTTCACATTGGTTACACCAGCCATTAGGCTGATAGGCTTGAAGTCATAAACAGCGCTCTGCTTGCGAAGAGCTGCTGGCAAAACGCACAAAAGTGCTGTTTGAATGAATGATTACGGGCCTGCTGCTGCTCAGTCAGACTGCTCTATCAAATCAGACTTAATTATAACATAATAACACACAGAAATACGAGCCTTTGGCCATTTTATGATCGAATCCGGAAACTATCATTTCGAAAACAAAACGTTTATTTCAGTGAAATACGGAACCGTTCGGTATTTTATCTAACGGATAGGCATCCCTAAGTCTAAATATTCTTGTTACATTGCACAACCTTCAATGTATGTCATAATTACGTAAAATTCTGGCAAATTAGTTCGCAATGAGCCAGGCAGCCCAAACTGTTGCATATAACCTGACTCTGCGTGCAATGAACGCAAGAGAAATTACACAATTTCACCTGGTTAATATTGCCTGCTAAACTGGATCAGTAGTTATAACTAGTGATTATGATTGATTGTTTTTTATAAAATAAGTTTAATGCTAGCTAGCAATTTACCTTGGCCTCTACTACATTCGTGTGACAGGCAAGCTACTCGTGGAGGTCAATGGTTAGAGCGTTGGACTAGTTAACTATGCGGTTGCAAGATTGGAACCCCTGATCTGACAAGGTGAAAATCTGTCGCTCTGCCCATGAACAAGGCAGTTAACCCACAGTTCCTAGGCAGTCATTGAAAATAAGAATGTGTTCTTAACTGACTTGCCTAGTTAAATAAAAGGTATAAAAACATTTCCTATTGTTATGAAAACTTGAAATCGGCCCTAATTAATCGCCCATTCCGATTAATCGGTCGACCTCTAGTCTGTAACGTTCTTACTCGTCATTATTCACAATTCATTCAGGACTATCCGTAATCATGGCAGCATCCACATGAATGTAACAGTGTTTAGAAACATTATATTCTGATTTACAATAAAAGTGACTCAATTGATACAGCATTATTTACCATTGATTTCTATTGGGCACAACATAATGTGAAACACAACCAAAACAAACAAAAAATGCATCCAACAAGTTTGTAGAGTCACAAGCTTGATGTAATCATTGCGTGCTAGGAATATGGGACCAAATACAATACGTTTTACTTCTTTAAAAGCCACAAGTGAATTTGTCACTAAAAACTGCTGTAATTTCTAAATGGTTCACCCGATATGGATGAAAATACCATCCAATTAAAATTGACAGTCTGCACTTTAACCTCAGTCATTGTATAATTTCAAATCCAAAAACAACACAAAATGTCACTGTCTCAATACTTTTGGAGCTCACTGTAATTACAGAGTATAGTGAAATTCTTGCGCTCCAACATTACAGGACAAATGGAAATAAGACCTGTGGGGCAGGGGGGGATTGGAGTAGCTAGCTGACTAGTGGTGGCTATTCATCATGCTAAATGTCCACTGGGGTGGAGGCAGGGTGAAATGTCAGTTGGTGGGGGGTTAGGAGTGGACAAGGGGAGTAGGTAGCTGACTAGTGGTGGCTATTCATCTTGCTAAATGTCCACTGGGGTGGAGGCAGGGTGAAATGTCAGTTGGTGGGGGGTTAGGAGTGGACAAGGGGAGTAGGTAGCTGACTAGTGGTGGCTATTCATCATGCTAAATGTCCACTGGTGGGGGGTTAGGAGGGGACAAGGGGAGTAGGTAGCTGACTAGTGGTGGCTATTCATCTTGCTAAATGTCCATTGGGGTGGAGGCAGGGTAAAATGTCAGTTGGTGGGGGGTTAGGAGGGGACAAGGGGAGTAGGTAGCTGACTAGTGGTGGCTATTCAGCAGCCTGATGATCTGGGGGGTTAGAAGCTATTTGCCAAGAACTGCAAAGCTGCTGTGTTTTTTCACGCTCAAGAATGGTCCACCACCCAAAGGACACCCAGCCAATTTGACACAACTATGGGAAGCATTGGAGTCAACACTGGCCAGCATCCCTGTGGAACACTTTCGACACCTTGTAGAGTCCATGCCCACAATTGAGGCTGTTCTGAGGGCAAAAGTGGGCTCATCTCAATATTAGGACGGTGTTCCTAATGTTTTGTACATTCTGTGTTTGTTTGATCTAGCTAGGGGTGTGCAGTTCAGACATGGAAATGTAGTCTTTATTTACCCTACAGAGTGTGGGTTTTCGTAGGCTATTTTTACATTTTTGATCATACGCTGCTAACTTCAGTAAGGCCGCAAGGTAATAATGAATTTATCCACAAACCATAAATGATCTGCTATTAGTAAAAAAAACTTGAGGTTCTTTGAAATTAATTCCTTTGGTGGACTGCACGGCCATTTGAGCCGAGACTTGCATTACTGAAACAGGTGTGTCTTTCTTGTCATTGTTCACCGTTTACTCCAGTTTCAACGGTGTTATTCCCTTTTCAATGTTGAGACATACAATTTAAAGCATTAGAAAGCTAACATTATTACATTTTTAACCAGAAGATGCCCATATTTGGCACGTTTTCTTTTGCTTAAACTTGGTGAGTAAGCTTTTGTTGAACATGAAACAAAGTATGCCCCAAGACTGATGAATTTGGGGGCTCCCGGGGGGTGCAGCGTTCTAAGGCACTACATCTCGGTGCTTGAGGCGACGCTACAGACACCCTGGTTCGATTCCAGGCTTTATCACAAGCAGCCGTGAATAGGAGTCCCGTAGGGCGGTGCACATTTGGCCCAGCGTCATCTGGGTTTGACCGGTGTAGGCAGTCATTGTAAATAAGAATTTGTTCTTGCCTAGTTAAGTAAAGGTTCAAATAAAAAATGAATGCACTAAGTAAGTCGCTCTAGATAAGAGGGTCTGATAAATGACACTTTTAAAATGTAAGGGATGTTATTTGCCTTCATTAAAACAATGTTTTTGTTGCATATTTCAGTCCGGAACCTGCCTAGGTTTACGGGGAGTAAATGGCACACTATAGCAGTTCACAAAAAGCCAAAAAAGATGAGACTCCTATTATTCCAGAACTGCATCTTACATCTTTTGGTTGGAAAACATTTCCCTACTTTTATCAACCAGTCTATTTTGAATTTGGGATAAAGCTGCCATGATTTGGCAAGCAATGCAGCTTTTCTACAATTTGTGTTTTTTTAGCTTATCTACAATTTCAGCCAATCAAAACACCTAAAAATAACCCATGGTATCAAGAACAAGATGAAACGAGCCACTTATGATTCTCCAAATGGCAGTTTCTTGTCATTCTTGCTAGCAATCTGGCCATCCAGAATCACAACACACTGACTTCTGCTCCATTAAAGTGCACACATCGTTTTCTATCTATATGTGTGGTCTCATTTGAAATAGGTGGAGATTCAAGTGGCAATTCTTTCCAAAAAAAATCAGTTCAATATGATTAGACTATAGTTAACTACAGTGGCTGTAAAATATACTGAACAAAAATATAAAAATATAAATGCAACACTTTCAACAATGTTATATTTTTCATATAAGGAAATCAGTCAATATAAATACATTCATTAGGCCTCAATCTATGGATTTCGGATGACTGGGTATGGGTGCAGCCATTGATGTAGAGGTCCTGGGCTCAGACAATCCCGCTGGTGAAGTAGCCAGATGTGGATGTCCTGGGCTGGCATGGTTACACGTGATCTGCGGTTTTGAGGCCGGTTTGATGTACTGACAAATTCTCTAAAACAAAGTTGGAGGTGGCTTATGGTAGAGGAATGAACATTACATTCTCTGGCAACAGCTCTGGTGGACATTGCTACAGTCAGCATGCCTATTGCACACTCCCTCAACTTGAGACATATGTGGTATTGTGTTGTGTGACAACTGCACATTTAGTGGCATTTTATTGTCCCCAGCACAAAGTGCACCTTTGTAATGATGCGTTTAATAAGCTTCTTGATACGACACCTGTCAGGTGAATGGATTATCTTGGCAAAGGTGCACAATCTGTGCACAATCTGAGAGAAATAAGCTTTTTGTGCATATCGTACATTTCCGGGATCTTTTATTTCAGCTCATTAAACATGGGACCAACACTTTACATGTTGCGTTTCTGTTCAGTATAAATATTGATAATGGAAAGAAGTGAAGAGCGCTCAACCAACGTGAGTCGAGGAGCAACCAAAAAATCATTGAAAAGGCCCACAGGCTACCATGGTGAGCGAGTTTTACACCTTTTTAATTTTCAATAAATATTGATTACCCATTTATTTGCCTGCAACTCGTTCTCCTAAAAGGTAGGCTGTATCCTGTATGCAAAACGTAGGTTAAGAGAAAGTGGAAGTGTCCGCTGTCATCATTCTTGCTGCTTCATGTTCAGTAGCCATACCTGTGAGGTCAGGTGCACAAGTGGTCTCTATTAAATGGAGTAGGCTGTAGTCTATGCATGGGCGGAGAAGCACTGGGCAGTTATCTTTGCAAGGATATGTACTTCCTAAATATGATTAGGCTATAGTTTACTACATTGCCTAGAAATAAATATTGATCAACCATATTTGTCTCCGTCTGAAAATTGTCCCACTCCTAAAGGTAGGCTATAAAATGTAGCTCAAGACAAAGTGCAAGTCTCTCCAACTCTGCTCTCTTCAAACTACGTCTAGCCTGTTGGCTGATATAGCCCAGTAATACAGATAGCCTAATATAATGAGGTGAAAATCTCTGGTAATTTGCCCTATTTCAGAGGTTATTTCTGTGCATTTCGATATTGCCTATAAGGCGTAAAATTGCAGCTCACTTGCAAGCTATGATCCCAACATCACATACACCTAAAATAACATTGCGGGACTGCGGTTCGAGACAATTTCTTGTGGTAGCGGGAGGGAGTCGGACAGACAGTAGGTGCTTGCTGGTGCGGTATGAAAGCTGCGGGTGCAGGCGGGATGAAGAAATCTGTCCCATGCAGACCTCTACTTTGGGCGACAAATTATGCTGTTTACATGCACCATAGGCCTCTGCGGTACTAGAACAAGTTTATTTTGAAGTGTGTTAGCCTAAATGGCCAATTATTCTGTTTAGAGATGCACCGATATTATACTGACCGATATCCGATATTTTCCTTACCAAAAAAAAACCTATATTGATAAGAGATATATAAACATTCAGCACCCTTTTTAAGCATTCTAGTACAGTTAAATAGTTAACACACACAGAACGCTGCGTCCAAGGCACTGCATCTTTGGTTCGAATCCAGGCTCTATCACATCCGGCTGTGATTGGGAGTCCCATAGGGCGGCACACAATTGACCCAGCGTTTGGCCCGGTGTAGGCCGTCATTGTAAATAACTGAATTGCTAAGAACAAATTCTTAAGTTAAATAAAGGTTACACACACCACACTGATCAAAAAGTTATTTTGATGGCATTTACGTATGTCCCCATTACCAGTACAACATAATTTAAACCTTTTTCTTTCACTTACTTGCTGTGCTGTTTCGTTGCTCAGTTGTTTCTTTCTCAACCAGGATTTCTCATACTATGGAACGCCGTTTGGGTCTTTGCGTGTCAAAAAATACACATCAAATAACGCCATTTAACATGACAAATAAGCTTGTTGACCGATCAGGACCTGAATATCACTGCACGCCGCATAATAATTTAAGGCATTCATTAATTATATATATTTACGTAGATATTACACATTGATTACACTATCACTCATATTTCATATGTCATAGGTATGCTATGATGCTGGCAAAAGTTGTTTTGCGCATATACAGTGCTGGTCAGAAAAAAGCTAGCTGGCGCATAGATGCAAACAATGTTCTTCCCCAAAAACATAGCAAATCGACAATCTGTTTCAGTAGCTATAGTTAGCTAACTAACTATATAGCTAGGTGTCATCTAAAATGACCCTATTTCATCAAACAGTTCTTATTTGAAGAATGGTGGTGGGACCCATCTATGTGAAGCTAGCCACAATAAGAATTGGCCACAATAGTTTACTTTGCGGTTAGCCTTCAAAATAAAAGTATGTCATTGACAGTGACGCAAATGAATACGAATAGAATTATGCCATATTTGAATAGATCATGCTAAATGAGGTTGAAATGTTGTTATATAAAATCAACAAAACACAATAATTTGACAAATCTGAAATCACACTGGATGTATTACACTTTAGAATTGCATTAGGGCATACAGTTGAAGTTAACATACACACTCTTTCACGATTCCTGACATTTAATCCAAGTAAAAATCCCCTGTTTTAGGTCAGTTAGGATCACCACTTTATTTTAAGAATGTGAAATGTCAGAATAATAGTAGAGGATTTATTTCAGTTTTTATTTCTTTCATCACATTCCCAGTGGGTCAGAAGTTTGCTTACACTCAATTAGTATTTGGTAGCATTGCCTTTAAATTGTTTAACTTGGGTCAAATGTTTTGGGTAACCTTCCACAAGCTTCCTACAATAAGTTGGGTGAATATAGGCCCATTCCTCCTGACAGAGCTGGTGTAACTGAGTCAGGTTTGTAGGCCTCCTGGCTCGCACATGCTTTTTCAGTTCTGCCCACACATTTTCTATGGGATTGAGGTCAGGGCTTTGTGATGGCCACTCCAATACCTTGACTTTGTTGTCCTTGACCCATTTTGCCACAACTTTGGAAGTATGCTTGGGGTCATTGTCCTTTTTGGAAGACCCATGTGCGACCAAGCTTTAACTTCCTGACTGATGTCTTGAGATGTTGCTTCAATATATCCACATACTTTTCTCTCCTCATGATGCCATCTATTTTGGGAAGTGCACCAGTCCCTCCTGCAGCAAAGCACCCCCACAACATGATGCTGCCACTCCGTGCTTCACGGTTGGGATGGTGTTCTTTGGCTTGCAAGCATCCCCTTTTTCCTCCAAACATAATGATGGTCATTATGGCCAAACAGTTCTATTTTTGTTTCATCAGACCAGAGGACATTTCTCCAAAAAGTATGATCTTTGTCCCTATGTGCAGTGCAAACCATAGTCTGGCTTTATTATGGTGGTTTTGGAGCAGTGACTTCTTCCTTGCTGAGCGGCCTTTCAGGTAATGTCGATATATGACTCGTTTTACTGTGGATATAGATACTTTTATACCTGTTTCCTCCTGCATCTTCACAAGGTCCTTTGCTGTTTTTCTGGGATTGATTTGCACTTTTCGCACCAAAATACGTTAATCTCTAGGAGACAGAACGCATCTCCTTCCTGAGTGGTATGATGGCTGCGTGGTCCCATGGCATTTATACTTGCGCCTCCATCCTGAGCGGTATGGCAGTTGCGTGGTCCCATGGTGTTTTTACTTACTACGTACTATTGTTTGTACAGATGAACGTGGTACCTTCAGGCATTTGGAAATTGCTCCCAAGGATGAACCAAGTACTTGTATGAGGTGACTACCTCAAGTTCTGAACCCTCAGTGGCAGTAAGAACACCTGTGGGAAGAGGGGCATTCTTCTTACCAAACCACATGAACTTTTGTTTTGGAGGTGTTCAGAACAAGGTTCAGGGTGAGCGTGCCCAAGCTTTCTAAGAAAGCTTTGTTGTAGAGCATTTAACACAAAATCCAGGGAGGGGCCAGCTCTGTATAAGACTGTATCATCTACATATAAATGGATAAGAGAGCTTCCTACTGCCTGATCTATGTTGTTGATGTAAATTGAGAAGAGCGTGGGGCCTAGGATTGAGCCTTGGGGTACTCCCTTGGTGACAGGCAGGAGATGAGCTTCAAAGTTAGAATTCATATAGACCTAACTGTATTAAAAATCTTTCTCTTTCTGGTGCTCCTTACATTATGTTTGGTGCGTAACATTTTTAAAGTTGGCAGCTGTGAGTATTTTTGGTCGAAAGTGTTTTTTGTTTATAAGGGGGAGACGGACAGTGTGTGAGGGATGGATAGTGTTTGTCTGTGTTAACTGAAGAGAAGGCTTCATGCAGTGTTCTCCCTTTATTGCCACAATGACATGCAGATCAGTATGCATATACTGTATATTCCCTTCTCACATTCCTCAAGCCAAATCACAGGTAGGCCTTTGCAAATATATGCAAATTAGCCGCTCTATTATATTATAAAGTGTGAAGTTAAATTCAAGATGTTTTTTAAAGTGAGTAAAAGTGTGAATATCAGTGATTGGCATTTTGTGTAGCAAATGCGCATAACTTTTATAAATGGTAACAAGTGTCCAGGGGACGGGTCGAACAGGATGCTAGGCCTCTGAATTTTTCCCCCTGTGGTGTCTCGATACTACTCGGCATTGTGCTACTTGGCCTGGTAGCGTGACAACACTAATCACTGATGCATTTGTTCATGTCTTATAATTAACTCTGGCAAATACATTTTATAACAAATTCAATAATTTATTTGATATCCTATTGAGTTCAATAAATGTTTTTGTATTGTTGAATTCTGTTTTAATGTCTGGATGCTTATTTTTCAGAAATGTTGTGCACAAAGTTGTTTACATTCCTTTTAGTGAGCATTACTCCTTTGCCAAGATAATCAATCCACCTGACAGGTGTGGCATATCCAGAAGCTGATTAAACAGCATGATCATTACACAGGTGCACCTTGTGCTGGGGAAAATAAAAGGCCAGTCTAAAATGTGCATTTTTGTCACACAACACAATGCCACAGATGTCTAAAGTGCACAATTGGCATGCTGACTGCAACAATGTCCACCAGAGCTGTTTCCTGGGAATGTAATATTCATTCCTCTACCACAACATCGTTTTAGAGAATTTGGCAGTACGTCCAACCGGCCTCATAACCGCAGACCACGTGTAACCACGCCAGCCCAGGATATCCACATCCGACTACTTCACCTGCAGGATTGTCTGAGACCAGCCACCCAGACAGGCGATGGAAATTGTGAGTAGTTCTGTCTGTAATAAAGCCCTTTTGTGGGGAAAAACTCATTCTAATTGGCTGGGCCTGGCTCCCCAGTGGTTGGACCTGGCTCCCAAGTGGGTGGGCCTATGCCCTCCCAGGCACACCCATGGCTGCGCCCCTGCCCAGTCATGTGAAATCCATAGATTAGGACCTAATGAATTGATGTTAATTCACTGATTTCCTTATATGAACTGTAACTCAGTAAAAATAATTTAAATTCTTGAATGTTGCATTTATATTTTTGCTCAATATATAATATTTACGTAAAAACACATTGTATGTGGACATGTTTCTTATTACTGTAACACTGACAAGTTCTTGTAAAACACATTATTCATCATCTAGAGCAGTGGTTCCCAACTCCAGTGCTCGAACCCCAAAAGTACACATTTTTAGCCTAGGACAAGCACACCTGATTCAACTTGTCAAATATTCACCATGCCCTGTTGGGAACCATTGATCTAGAGGAGTAGTCATTAGATGAGCACAAGTGAATTTAATTTATTCACTTAAACACTGTCTAACGAATGAGGATCTTTTTCTCAAACACCCCCATTACCACACTTTACCTTTTCATTACTGAAATGACTTAAAACATTCAAATTGGGAGAAACTCTTTAGAGAACCATTACCGTACCAACATGGAGGCATGAATGGGCTTTAGTGATGTGGTCGATTGTTTGCTGACTCATAATGGCAGTCAATTCTCAATTCCTTGCAGATTGATCTAAGGGCCTCTCATTACCAAAACACACATCTCATTACTGCAGCATTTTTACGTCTGTTTTGGTAATGATAATAAGCCAATGGGTGTGCTATGCTGGTAACTTTAATCACTTATTAGGACCGCTGTTTACACCACCTGTAAAACATCTGTTATTTGATTAAGTATAGTTTTCCAAGAAATACTGCGTGCACTTAGCTATACTGATGTTTGATATCCCAGGACAGGGTTTGGTCCATATCCCACATATTTAGATGGGCAAATGGCATAACATGATATGCCTAAGGAATCCCATTTAAATGTATAAATGCATCTAAAATACATTAAAACCCACACACATCCACGTCCTAATACACCAATATAACCTATAAAAATGTTGGGGAAGTCACTTAGAACCACACATGTCCACATCCTAATACACCAATATAACCTATAAAGACGTTGGGGAAGTAACTTTTTCTAAAAAACATAATTTTGTAATGCGTAAGTCCGCTTTTGAAAACACATGCAATTAATTACAATACTTATGCCAAAATATGAGGTATTTTTACCCATCAACCCATCTACTGTTTTCTGTAGGGCAACTAAGTATTTTGTTGGCAACAGGACATTTTCACGGCGCAATGGACTGATGAGTGTTTCATCTGAACTGCTATTGCGTCACATATTGTTTCCTTTCATCGGAAACTAACCCCAGCAGCCGAAGGCTTTGGATACACAACGTCAAACACGACCTGCCAATACTCTGGGAAAGTCTCAAGATTAATCCAGTTTCCTGTTTTAATTTAGGCCAACACCCTTCGGGAGGAATTCCACAGCTCTTAATCTAATAACCAGTATTGGATACCTGATGTGTCTGAGATAAAAGTCAAAACTATTTATGAATTCATTAGGCTGTAACAAACGTTACATGCAGAAAGGCATGCAAAAGTGAAGGCTCCTCCTCAGAGGAAGGGGAGGATCATCCTCCTCAGTGAATTTCATAAAAATGTGAAACATTTTAAAAAGTTATCCTTTTTAGATACAATTATGCCAAATATATTCACATGTCCACAGATAATTGATTGAAACACACTGCTTAGCAAACATTTTAATAGTTAGCTTAATTTCAGTTTGTGACTAAACAAGCAAGTATAGTGTAGAGAATCATTGTACCTTCTAAACTGCTGTGTAATATCTTTTCAATAGCCAAAAGTATTGTATTTTCAGCTGTTTGAAGCTGTTGTACAAAACCAAAAGTAAAAAATGCAAAGATTAAACATAACAATGGGAAGCATAGAAATAGCCCACAGAACAGATCTACCATTTCTTAGACTTGCTTTCAATGATGACATATCTATAACACACATTTCTATGTGAATTTGGTTGGGTTGCTCAAAAGGTTATGTTGCAGCTAGCTAGTAAATGCATCTAGCAAGTTTCGTGTACTCAAACACCTGGCTCAAACAGAGAGTGATGCTATGTTAGCTAGCTGGTTATGGCTATCCAACACTGGAACTCTTCCAAGTCGGTCAGCTTTAAGTTTTATTTATTGCCACTGGGGCCTGCCGGTGTAACTGCTAAACTGCTTGCTGTACTGCCTGATTGTAGTGGGTTTACTAACACGTTAGTAATTGTAGCTATATTGACTATGGCGTTAACTAATATGGTGACAACGATGTAGGCTGTGTGGAGCGGTTAGCCGTTATGGTATGAAAGTTTGGCTTGGAAAGGTTTTTTCGCCGGGTCACGGAATAAGGCGTAGATGCAAGAAGGAATTATGCAAAGAGATCATACTGTTTGTATGTGGCTGATATGCATGTGAATTGTGTTTGGGGATGATCAAGGGTCTATTCATTCCGCCAATTATGTTAAAGTTACTTAAACGGAAGCACACTGAACGAAACGGGGATAAACATACTTGAATTTGTCCTGTAGAAACTCTCGTTTGCAACTGTTTGGACTAGTGATTACACCCTAAATCAGCTAGTTGTGTGCAAGGCGGTATGTGTCATTGTCACCTTGATTAACAACAAAATAACTACCCGTGCACCTACATTGTAAACTTTCATTCGTAGGCTAGGTTGTAGCAACCTCATGATGGGTATAGGGAAAATTTGAGTATCGTGTAATAACTTAAACCAATCAATGTTACGTTGAGCTGGCTGAACGGAAAATTAATGAGTCATCCAATATGCTGAAATTGAAATAGGGTCATGCTCATGAAACAAAAACAAATTGTCCTTCCTAATCTTAAACGGCACTGACTACCATTGGTATGCATTTCACTCAAGTGATGGAACTTTATAGACACTCGACTCAACCAACTAAAAAGATACCCACCGAAACCATCAAACTTTATAGGCCTTGAGAAAGCATCTGGTTGAGACTCTCATAGCTTTATATAATTCAATAATTTCATTGCAGCACCTGACATTTCTGGATGTCATTTCACAGTAGTCTCAAATAATTAAATGTGTCTAGATTAAGGCATTTGTTTATCCACACTGACAATTGAATCAGTGTTTGGTATCATCACATAGGCCTAGTTCCAGCTCTCCAAGTTCTTTCAGCACCTGACAGTAAAGAGAGAGATGAGGGTTGGTTGATTCATCTTGATAGGTATAGCCTAAACATATCAGAATCATTGACTGCTCTCGTGCTCTGACCGATGTCCTGAGGTATTTTGCTTTGCTTTCGTGCACCTTCATTTCCAAATTCCCACTATAAAGAAGTTTCCAGTTTCATTTGAGGCAGGTTTAAATATACCCCTGCGTGAAGAGTGCTGACAACCCGCTCTCTACGATCAGGCAGTACATTTCACAGCAGAGCACTGGCACCAGGCAGGGGCCCCAAGCCTGCTGTCTGTGATTGGCCTAGGTCTGATTGACTTTCTCACTGACCTTCTGACTAACTGCAGTAAACCAGCTGCTGGTGCTCTGATTGCTGTAACAGGTAACTTCTCTTTTTTTCTTTCCTCCTGCCTTGCCATAAGTCTAGTCCAGGAAATATTCCACCAAGGAGGAAAGAATGGCCTTTGTCTTCATGTAGCTAAGGTTTTGGTTTTCATTTTGGAACAATTTCTGAAATTCCTTTGCCTCTTGAAATGCCCCATTGGGATTTGTTAGTAGCACTTGGTTAGAGAGTCAGTTTCTCATGGTCCTGCACTTGTTGTACTGATCATGTTTTTTTTACGATTTTGATGTTTTTAATGGCCAGAAATTAGGCAAAATGGTCCTGTATTCATAGCTCCATTTACACTTTAATATATAGCCTTCTTGACCCTATGTATACAGTTGAAGTCGGAAGTTCACATACACTTAGGTTGGAGTCATTAAAACATGTTTTTCAACCACTCCACACATTTCTTGTTAACAAACTATAGTTTTGGCAAGTCCGTTAGATCATCTAATTTGTGCATGACACAAGTAATTTTTCAACAGTTGTTTACAGACAGATTATTTCACTTATTATTCACTGTATCACAATTTCAGTGGGTCAGAAGTTTACATAGACTAAGTTGACTGTGCCTTTAAACAGCTTGGAAAATTCCAGAAAATAATGTAATGGCTTTAAAAGCTTCTGATAGGCTAATTGACATCATTTGAGTCAATTGGAGGTGTACCTGTGTATGTATTTCAAGGCCTACCTTCAAACTCAGTGCCTCTTTGCTTGACATCAAGGGAAAATCAAAATAAATCAGACCTCAGAAAAAAGATTGTAGACCTCCAATTCTGGTTCATCCTTGGGAGCAATTTCCAAATGCCTGAAGGTACCACGTTCATCTGTGTGAAAAGTGCAACTCAATCCCAGAAAAACAGCAAAGGACCTTGTGAAGATGCTGGAGGAAACGGGTACAAAAGTATCTATATCCACAGTAAAAACCAGTCCTATATCGACATAACCTGAATAGCCGCTCAGCAAGGAAGAAGCCAAAACTCCATAAAAAAGACAGACTACGGTTTGCAACTGCACATGGGGACAAAGATCGTACTTTTTGGCGAAATGTCCTCTGGTCTGATGGAACAAAGATGGAACTGTTTGGCCATAACAACCATTGTTATGTTTGGAGGAAAAAGGGGGATGCTTGCAAGCCGAAGGCCACCATCCTAAATGTCAAGCATGTGGGTGGCAGCATCATTTTGTGGGTGTGCTTTGCTGCAAGGGGAACTGGTGCACTTCACAAAAAAGATGGCTTCATGAGGTAGGAAAATTATGTGGATATATTGAAGCAACATCCTCAAGACATCAGTCAGGAAGCATACTTCCAAGCTATTGGAGTGGCCATCACAAAGCCCTGACCTTAATCCCATGAAAAATGTGTGGGCAGAACTGAAAAAGCGTGTACGAGCAAGGAGGCCTACGAACCTGACTCAGTTACACCAGCTCTGTCGGGTGAATTTTGGCCCATTCCTCCTAACATATTGTGGGAAGCTTGTGGAAGGCTACCTGAAACGTTAGACCCAAATTAAACTATTTTAAGGCTATGCTACCAAATACTAATTGAGTGTATGTAAACATCTGACCCACTGGGAATGTGATGAAATAAATAAAAGCTGAAATAAATCATTCTCTCTACTGTTATTCTGACATTTCATATTCTTAAAGTAAAGTGGTGATCCTAACTGACCTAAGACAGGACATTTTTACTTGGATTAAATAACAGGGATGTGAAAACTGAGTTTTGGTGTATTTAAACTTCTGACTTCAAGTGTGTGTGTATATATATATATATATATATATATATATATATATATATATATATATATATATATATATATATATATATATATATATATATATATATATATATATATATATATATATATATATATATATATATATATATATATATATATATATATATATATATAATTTATTTATTTATTTATTTATTTGTACAGTGCCTTGCGAAAGTATTCGGCCCCCTTGAACTTTGCGACCTTTTGCCACATTTCAGGCTTCAAACATAAAGATATAAAACTGTATTTTTTTGTGAAGAATCAACAACAAGTGGGACACAATCATGAAGTGGAACGACATTTATTGGATATTTCAAAAGTTTTTTAACAAATCAAAAACTGAAATATTGGGCGTGCAAAATTATTCAGCCCCTTTACTTTCAGTGCAGCAAACTCTCTCCAGAAGTTCAGTGAGGATCTCTGAATGATCCAATGTTGACCTAAATGACTAATGATGATAAATACAATCCACCTGTGTGTAATCAAGTCTCCGTATAAATTCACCTGCACTGTGATAGTCTCAGAGGTTCGTTAAAAGCGCAGAGAGCATCATGAAGAACAAGGAACACACCAGGCAGGTCCGAGATACTGTTGTGAAGAAGTTTAAAGCCGGATTTGGATACAAAAAGATTTCCCAAGCTTTAAACATCCCAAGGAGCACTGTGCAAGTGATAATATTGAAATGGAAGAAGTATCAGACCACTGCAAATCTACCAAGACCTGGCCGTCCCTCTAAACTTTCAGCTCATACAAGGAGAAGACTGATCAGAGATGCAGCCAAGAGGCCCATGATCACTCTGGATGAACTGCAGAGATCTACAGCTGAGGTGGGAGACTCTGTCCATAGGACAACAATCAGTCGTATATTGCACAAATCTGGCCTTTATGGAAGAGTGGCAAGAAGAAAGCCATTTCTTAAAGATATCCATAAAAAGTGTTGTTTAAAGTTTGCCACAAGCCACCTGGGAGACGCACCAAACGTGGAAGAAGGTGCTCTGGTCAGATTAAACCAAAATTGAACTTTTTGGCAACAATGCAAAACGTTATGTTTGGCGTAAAAGCAACACAGCTCATCACCCTGAACACACCATACCCGCTGTCAAACATGGTGGTGGCAGCATCATGGTTTGGGCCTGCTTTTCTTCAGCAGGGACAGGGAAGATGGTTAAAATTGATGGGAAGATGGATGGAGCCAAATACAGGACCATTCTGGAAGAACCTGATGGAGTGTTCAAAAGACATGAGACTGGGACGGAGATTTGTCTTCCAACAAGACAATGATCCAAAACATAAAGCAAAATCTACAATGGAATGGTTCAAAAATAAACATATCCAGGTGTTAGAATGGCCAAGTCAAAGTCCAGACCTGAATCCAATCGAGAATCTGTGGAAAGAACTGAAAACTGCTGTTCACAAATGCTCCCCATCCAACCTCACTGAGCTCGAGCTGTTTTGCAAGGAGGAAAAAATGTCAGTCTCTCGATGTGCAAAACTGATAGAGACATACCCCAAGCGACTTACAGCAAAAGGTGGCGCTACAAAGTATTAACTTAAGGGGGCTGAATAATTTTGCACGCCCAATTTTTCAGTTTTTGATTTGTTAAAAAAGTTTGAAATATCCAATAAATGTCGTTCCACTTCATGATTGTGTCCCACTTGTTGTTGATTCTTCACAAAAAAATACAGTTTTATATCTTTGTTTGAATTCTGAAATGTGGCAAAAGGTCGCAAAGTTCAAGGGGGCCGAATACTTTCGCAAGGCACTGTGTGTATATATATATATATATATATATATATATATATATATTTATTTATTTATTTATTTATATTTATTTATTTATATGTATATATATAAATAAATAAATATATATTTATTTATATGTATACACATGGATATTTGTGTGATTTATGTTATGTTGTTATATATATTTAATCAAATGGCATTGTATGCAGTAACTTTACAGAAGATTTACTTTCACTGGAACTAAGGGGCCCAAACCATGAAAAACCGCCCCGGACCATTATTCCTCCTCCACCAAACTTTACAGTTGGCACTATGTAGTCGGGCAGGTAGCGTTCTCCTGGCATCCGCCAAACCCAGATTCGTCTGCCGAACTGCCAGAACGTGATTCATCACTCAAGAGAATGCATTTCCATTGCTCCAGAGTCCAATGGTGGTGAGCTTTACACCACTCCAGCCGACGCTTGGAATTGCACATGGTGATCTTAAGCTTGTGTCCAGCTGCTTGGCCATGGAAACCCATTTCATGAAGCTCCCGACAAACAGTTATTGTGTTGACCTTGGTTCCAAAGGCAGTCTGGAACTCAGTAGTGAGTGTTGCAACTGAGGATAACACTTGGCGGTCCCGTTCTGTGTGCTTGTGTGGCCTACCACTTCGCTGCTGAGCCGTTGTTGCTCCTAGATGTTTCCACTTCACAATAACACGGGTGTGCCTGAAATAGCCAAATCTACTAATTTGAAGGGGTGTCCACACACTATATATACAAAAGTATTTTAGCTAATTCTTGATATGCTCTGCAAGTGGCAGGTTGTTTAGATGCCAACTTATGAAATACTGTATAGTATACAAGTTGGTTTGGTGAAAACATGGGCACAAGTACCCCTCTTTGCATTGTGCAATCTCGTTGATAAGCGTATGTGGGTTTTGGTAATTACCAGGCAATGTTTCTTAACCTTACAAAACTAAATATAAATGTTCATTACTTGTTATGGTGATGTCTAAGATCCCATTTCCATATGTTTTTACCAGAAATCAAAGCCTTTGCTTATTCCACATTTTTTGAATGTAAACTATAAACTTCACATGTTTGTGGTCATGGGTCCATTTAAATGGAAATGCCTGACTCCTTCGTCTCTTGTGTTGAAAAGACAGACTCAAAACATTTGAAAAGAGTGTTGCTTTCGACAACACTGCATTTGACAAGATGCCATCTAATGAAAACTGCCTTCGTCATCACACAATCTGTCAAGGTAACTTGATTGCTAGCAGTAATTAGCCGACTTGTGTCTTGACCATGTATCCTCAGCTGTCAGAAGGTGACATCAGATGTACATTTAACAGTATGTAGACTTAATGACGGAGGGTACAAGTGCGTAGGTGTGCACAGGTCCCTGCATTGAAAGAATACGAGTGTTTTAAAGAAACTAGATGTTGAAAAGAGAACTGTACCAGCTGCCACATCTTTTTAGCAAACTCACCGTAAATTTCAAGTGACCCAGCTGAGACTCTGAAATTAACCTCTGTCTCAAATAGACCCCCTTAAGACACCAAATGGACACATGATCCCATGAACTATATTAGCGCATGCTGCACCACTGTAAGTTACGGACAAGTGCTCGTCAGCTGTCATTACTTGACACCCTGAATCACGTGAATGTCTAAATGAAAAGAAAACAAGGGACTAAGGGGTCCTGCCTAGATAATGGCACATGGCCAGGAGACAGGGATTGGGCCGCTGAGGGAGGACGAGGTGAGAACAGTCTGAACTGGGTTGGTGGTGAGTGACTGGAGCAGTCTCTGGTCCAGGCAAAGCCAGGGGAGCACAAACATATTGAACATAAAGTCACCAGCCACACACTGGGAAACACTTATAAAGATAAATGGAATGTATTGGTTTATCCGTTCCCGACAGCAACCAGGACTTGACAGAGTTTTCCCGACAATTCCCCTTGTGTCTGCCACAGAGTGATCAAATACTGCTGACAACCTGACAAGCTTATGTTCTATTAGTGTGTATTTTTTGTTTTGTATTTTTTAAGCTGCTATCTCATTGACTCATAGGTGACCCATGGGACCTTTTCAATCTATGACGTAGTATTCTCCCTACTGCAGAAACATGACAACTTTGTATATGTGGGTTATGTATTTAATTTGGCACATTATTAAACTCATTATGTTATGGCCATTGGAAATCAATATGGAATTTGTGATGTGATTTTAAGGTGTTTTTACACAAGTTTGTTTGCTGTAGTTTGAAACAGAATTAGATTATTATTATTATTATTATTATTATTATTTATTATTATTTTTTCCATTAATTGCGAAGACATCAAAACTATGGAATCATGTTGAAACCAAAAAAGTGTTAATCAAGTCAACATATAGTCGTAGCCAAAAGTTTTGAGAAGGGCACAAATATTAATTTTCACAAAGTCTGCTGTATAATGGCAATTTGCATATACTCCAGAATGTTATCAAGAGTGATCAGATGAATTGCAATTAATTGCAAAGTCCCTCTTTGCCATTCAAATAACTGAATCCCCCCAAAACATTTCCACTGCATTTCAGCCCTACCACAAAAGGACCAGCTGACATCATGTCAGTGATTCTCTCGTGAACACAGGTGTGAGTGTTGAAGAGGACAAGGCTGGAGATCACTCTGTCATGCTGATTGAGTTAAAATAACAGACTGTAAGCTTCAAAATGAGGGTGGTGCTTGGAATCATTGTTCTTCCTCTGGCAACCATGGTTACCTGCAAGGAAACATGTGCTGTCATCATTGCTTTGCACAAAAAGGGCTTCACAGGCAGGGATATTGCTGCCAGTAAGATTGCACCTAAATCAACCATTTATCGGATCATCAAAAACTTCAGGGAGAGCGGTTCAATTGTTGTGAAGAAGGCTACAAGGGCGCCCAAGAAAGTCCAGCAAGCGCCAGGACGTCTCCTAAAGTTGATTCAGCTGCGGGATCGGGGCACCACCAGTATAGAGCTTGCTCAGGAATGGCAGCAGGCAGGTGTGAGTGCATCTGCACGCACAGTGAGGCAAAGACTTTTGTAGAATGGCCTGGTGTCAAGAAGGGCAGCAAAGAAGCCACTTCTCTCCAGGAAAAACATCGGGGACTGATATTCTGCAAAATATACAGGGATCGGACTGCTGAGGACTGGGGTAAAGTCATTTTCTCTGATGAATCCCCTTTCCGATTGTTTGGGGCATCCGGAAATTGCTTGTCCGGAGAAGACAAGGTGAGCGCTACCATCAGTCCTTTGTTATGCCAACAGAAAAGCATCCTGAGACCATTCATGTGTGGGGTTGCTTCTCAGCCAAGGGAGTGGGCTCACTCACAATTTTGCCGAAGAACACAGCCATGAATAATGAATGGTACCAACACGTCCTCCGAGAGCAACTTCTCCCAAACATCCAGGAACAGTTTGGTGACGAACAATGCCTTTTCCAGCATGATGGATCACTTTGCCATAAGGCAAAAGTGATAACTAAGTGGCTCGGGATATTTTGGATCCATGGCCAGGAAACTCCCCAGACCTTAATCCCATTGAGAACTTGTGGTCAATCCTCAAGAGGTGGTTGAAAACTTGTGGTCAATCCTCATATTCTGACAAACTCCAAGAAATGGTTATGCAAGAATGGGCTGCCGTTAGTCCGTATGTGGCACAGAAGTTAATTGACAGCATGTCAGGGCGGATTGCAGAGTTCTTGAAAAAGAAGTGTCAACTGCAAATATTGACTCTTTGCATCAACTTTATGTAAGTGTCAATAAAAGCCTTTGACACTTATGTGAAATGCTTGTAATTATACTTTAGTATCCCATAGTAACATCTGACAAAAATATCTAAAGACACTGGAGCAGCAAACTTTGTGAAAATTAATATTTGTGTCATTCTCAACTTTTGGCCACGACTGAACACTACCGTTCAAAAGTTTGGGGTCACTTAGAAATGTCCTTGTTTTCCATGAAAACATAGATGAAATTAGTTGCAAAATGAATAGGGAATATCATCAAGACATTGACAGGGTTATAAATAATGATTTTTAATTGAAATAATAATTGTGTCCTTTAAACTTTGCTTTCGTCAAAGAGTCCTCCATTTGCAGCAATTACAGCCTTGCAGACCTTTTGGCATTCGAGTTGTCAATTTGTTGAGGTAATCTGAAGAGATTTCACCCCATGCTTCCTGAAGCACCTCCCACAAGTTGGATTGGCCCGATGGGCTCTTAAGCAGACCTTTTGGCATTCGAGTTGTCAATTTGTTGAGGTAATCTGAAGAGATTTCACCCCATGCTTCCTGAAGCACCTCCCACAAGTTGGATTGGCCCGATGGGCTCTTAAGTACCATACAGTCAAGTTGCTCCTACAACAGCTCAATAGGGTTGAGATCCGGTGACTGTACTGGCCACTCCATTACAGCCAGAATACCAGCTGACTGCTTCTCCCCTAAATAGTTATTGCGTAGTTTGGAGCTGTGCTTTGGGTCATTGTCCAGTTGTAGGAGGAAATTGGCTCCAATTAAGCGCCCTCCACAGGTTATGGCATGGTGTTGCAAATGGAGTGATAGCCTTCCTTTTTCAAGATCCTCTTTACCCTGTACAAATCTCCCACTTTACCACCAACAAAGCACCCCCAGACCTTCACATTGCCTCCACCATGCTTGACAGATGGCGTCAAGCACTACTCCAGCATATTTCTATTTTTTCTGCGTCTCACGAATGTTCTTCTTTGTGATCCGAACACCTCAAACTTAGATTTGTCTATCGATAACACTTTTTTTTCTAATCTTCCACTGTTCAGTGTCTGTTCTTTTTCCCATCTAAATCTTTTTTTGGGGGGGCCAATCTGAGATCTGGCTTTTTCTTTGCAACTCTGCCTAGAAGGCCAGCATACTGGAGTCGCCTCTTGACGTTGAGACTGGTGTTTTTCCGTTTACTATTTAATGAAGCTGCCAGTTGAGGACTTGTGAGGTGTCTGTTTCTCAAACTAGACACTGATGTACATGTCCCCTTGCTCAGTTGTGCACCGGGGCCTCCCACTCTTTCTATTCTGGTTAGAACCAGTTTGTGAGAGAGTGGTACACAGCGTTGTACAAAATCTTCAATTTCTTGGCAATGTCTCGCATGGAATAGGCTTATTTTCTCAAAACAAGAATAGTCTGACGAGTTTCCGAAGAAATGTCTTTGTTTCTGGTCATTTTGAGCCTTTAACCGAACCCACATGGTGGTGCTCCAGATATGGAATAGTGCTAACATAATTGCAAAGGGGTTTTCTTGTGATCAATTAGCCTTTTAAAATTATAAACTTGGAATAGCTAACACAACGTGCCATTGGAACACAGGATGGTTGCTGATAATGGGCCTCTGTACGCCTATGTAGATATTCCATAAAAAATCTGCCTTTTCCAGCTAGAATAGTCATTTACAACATTAACAATGTCTACACTGTATTTCTGATCAATTTGATGTTGTTTTAATGGACAAAAAATGAGCTTTTCTTTCAAAAACAAGGACCTTCCTAAGTGACGCCAAACTTTTGTGTGTGTGTGTGTACACACTGTATTTCCTGAGTTTTCTTATGTCTTCTAGATATCTTCTAGATATAGGACAGACACTTCAAAACCTTATTCCTTCTGTTATTTATTGTGTTTCTATGGGCTATAGTAGTAGTGGCCAAATTCAATATTTTGTCAAATATAGAAAAAAGGTTTGCTACCTAAAGGGGTCCTGAAATTCCAAATCCAATAGCTAAATGATTCATGTTATGACCTTCTTAAAACAACTCCATATGTCAGTATGTCAGCTTAGATCATTAACAATTAATCCATTTCTCACAGTAACAACCAATGATACTGCACACTTCTGGTTCTTTTCCTGTGTTTAGTCCGGACTGCATTCTCACCTGTAGCTAACCACACCAGGGTACCGAGACAACCCTTTTTAAGCGAACCAGTGAGTTGTTTGGAGCGCACCTGCGTGCGGATTTGAGTTTTCAGACCTGTCCAAACGAACTGAATATAGGTTGTAAATGCTCCAAACATCCTTGGTGTGAAAGCCCCCTTAAGAGTCCTACTGTAGGCCTATGTTTCCCTGGCTTCATTGCTCCTAATTGAGTGTGAGGAGTTCGGACAGTTTCCTCTCACTCAGTAGTGGTGGCCTGTTCACAAACGCATGCACGCATGTATACACTAAGGTAATGGTTTATTCTGTCTTTCTACTCACTGCTGCAGGCTGGTGGAATGGTTCTGCTCCATTCACTTTTATGTGCCTTAAATTCCCGAATCTCTGACTGTATTTTTGTGTGCGTGGAGAAGAAGAAACGACTAATTCAATGGGTCCACCTGCCACAACAGGAGTAAGGGTTGGTTTTGTTTCATTTAAAAAGCTACCTTGTGATCTTGGCACTCCTTCAAGACTCGCTCCCTGCAGTCCAAATCAGAAACTGAAACCAAGGTTAGCTTATTTGGCATAACAAGGTGTGGTTGCCCTGTGGGCAGTTGTTCTTTGATACCCTTCTACACCAACCAGAAACTCGTTGGGAAAAAGCCCAAATGCTAAACTCAGTTTTTGTGATGTTTTTTATTTGGTTTGGATTCTTAACTCTTTTACTTTATTGTAGTGTACAAATATTGTATGATTACTTCAGGAAAATATATAGATATATATTTTTTTACATTAGCTAGCATGCCCAATGTGAAAACTGAGTGTCACAGCTGATTTAGCCCATTCAAGATAACATGCTACAGATGAATGAAACAGACACAGAATAATTAGCTAGCTAATGCAGTAGTATAAAGTTGTCATTTACACTCAACAATGTAGTTATAAGTGGGTCGGATTTTCAGTTTGTCTACACGTAGTCGTACGCAGGCACAATTTTCTTTACGATGTGTTTGATCAATGGGTAGGCCTATTAGTTGGCCAAAATGAGTAATTCCAGCAGTTCAGAATGATTTCGATTTTAGGTAGCAAAGCAATCAATATTCTATCCTAAACTTGCTGGGTAGGTGTAGATGAATTGTATACCAATACAGTTACACCAATCCACTGCTTTTAATCTTCGAGGGGGTATGAACAAGTGCACAGGCGAGAAGGGGTGTGACTTGGGATTTGGCTCATGTCATCCTAGTAACTTCAAGTACGCAGTCTTCCCGTTTTTATAGTTAGTCATCGATCATCGTTGAAGCTGACTTCTCAGATAAATAACGATGTTTGATTTAGCTAGCTAGTTGTCATTCTTTTGAGCAAAGCTGCCAGAATGCTCTGAATTATTGGTAAACACATTTTACGACTGGTCCCAACGGTCATCGGTCACCTCAACTTGGATGGCGAGATGAGCGAGCATCTTGACTGAGGAGCAAGGAAGGTATGTTAAAAGCTAGTTAAGTACTCAATGCATTTGTAGACTTTACTATATGGCCTTCTACCTGCATCTACTCTGTATTTGTTCAAGGTAAGCTATAGCCAGTGTTGTTGGCGTGACTGTACTATTCAAGAAAAGTTTGAAGATGAGCTGCTATAGCTAATGTTAGCCTAAATGTTTCACTGACTATTTCACCAGATGTTTATGTTTCATCTCAGTATCCCACAAAACAAATGAACTAGCTAACAAGTTAATGTTAATTCACTCAGAGTGAGAGGGAGGGTGAGCTAGAGATAAATATTTGAAGAGGGAGAGAGCCACTTTGTGTGTGTTTAAAACATTTGGGTCTCCATGACAATTTTACTTTATTGTGGACCCAAATAAATAAGACTGATAAAGCACTGAAATGTGTTTTTCCCCTCAGGGTAACATGAAGGGAATGGGCGGGCTCATAGATCTGGTGGCCAGGGCGGGCTCATAGATCTGGTGGCCAGAGCTGGCTCTCAGGTGGTCGTCACCATGAAGCACTCAGCTAAGGTAAGAATGATGACCTAGTAGTTAGTTTGTTAGAGATCTCTTTGTGTTTGTTTGTCAGAGAGAGAGAGAGAGAGAGAGAGAGAGAGAGAGAGAGAGAGAGAGAGAGAGAGTGAAAATCATTCATATCAATATGAATTAAATCCTTATTGCCCACTGCCATCCGGGCTTCAAACATAGATCAGGCCACCGTCAACGCACAACACTACCCAGTCACTTGATGCCTCTAAAGTTATTTATGTTTTGTGTATTTGTATTGTTTTTTACTTTGCCTGTAAGACAAACTTATTTCATCTTCTCTCAGCAGATGAGATTGTTCTTCCTGGTCATGGAGACGACGGCAACTTGTTCCAGTAACCATTCCTGCAAGCTGAATTTAAATAATTGTTCATTATTTTTGCCATCTTTCATGCCATCCAGTAATGTATCTAGTCAAATCAAACTGATCTTTCTTTAATGTTTTAGTTTTTATATTGGTTGTTGACAGTTCATAATCATACTTAAATGTATGCTATATTTCTCCAATTCAAATGTCTATTATTGTATAAAATTCATTATAGTAATGATTTTTTAATGCAAACAATACCAGCAGTTTAAAAAATAATACATCTAGTGCCAATCTCTTTTGAAACAACCGAGCTGAGTGTTGGTGTTTTTCTCTCATGCCTCTCAATTGAATTAGATTAAAACCGAATAAAACTTTGAATGTTGATCTTTTGAATGTTGTTTTCTCAATTTTAAATGAATTAAATGTTAAAATCTCATAACTCAGGCTCTGCTGAAGGTATCTCAGTGATTTAAAAAAAAAAAATCTGGATTTGGGACCATTTGTCGCTTTCAGAACTGTACAAAACATTTAAAAAGTCAAAATATCACAATGTGAAGGGTTTCCCTAAGCCGCCACACGTGTGTCGTTCAAGTCAAGGTGTGTGTGTGTGTGTGTCTGTGGTATTGCAAGGGGCATGTTGCCTGCTGTAGTTGTTGGCTTAGTGCCAGCGTTTCTTCCCCCTGCGGGAGAGCGTCACCGGAGCATACCTGCGCTAGTTTACCAAACTGACACGTGACAAGGACTCACTCCACTTCAGAGGAGAATGGGCAAAGTGACTCGCCTGGGAAAATAAGCAGCTGATAGTGGGTGGGAATTGGGAACAGAGGGTGGGTCGCCCAATGCCATTGCTGGGCGGGGCTAAATGTCAACACACGGGAGTGTGTATAGTGTCTGTTTACACGTTGTATTTAGGTCATTCTGAGTGACAAAAGCACTTGTCTAAACACAATGTACTTGTGTAAACACAATGCTTCCAGTATGAAGTTTGGCCTGTGTTTGCCCTTCCGTTTTTGGTCTGCACGGTTGAAGTGAGCTTGTGTTTATACAGGACCTCCCGCCCTCACCTACCATCATCCAATCATATCAATGCGGAGCGGTGGGTATGGAGTTCAATTTGGCTTCTGCTGGCCTTCGCAATTGCGTCACACCATCCATATGGCTCCTCCAAACACGTTTTTCGGCTCAAGCATACGTTATTTCAGACCTCCATTCTCACAAGGTGGAGTTACAGTGAAGGGTTGTGAAGTGATGAACATTAGTTAGATTCCCTGTCAAAGAAAGTTTCTTATTTCTGAAAAAGTGCGAGCTGAGATTCTTCTAGTTCCCACATGCACAAGGCCAGGCATTCCCTCTGAAATCCAGCTCTGCTCATGATTTAAGGCATTTTAATTAACTTCGGACAAATGTGCTGCAATTAGCTACAGACGTGCTAGATTTTATGAGCGGAAAACTCTAGAATATGTGGAAATAATAATTGCAATGTAGGTCAAAACTGATACTCCCCTCTTGCAATAGCCTTTTTAAGTCTCAACATCGTGAATCCTTAAACAGATGTCATGCTCAGTGACATCTGGTTAAGTTTCTATTATTTTGATTCCTGCATGGCCTTGCTGTAGTCTAGAGAGAGCTACAGTACTTCCAAGCAGGGGACATCTATTCTGTGCTACTTTGAAGAACACAATGTTGCTCTTTTGGGTCTGAGGTTAGCCTTAGCTGAAAGTGTAATTAATTATATCACAATGCAATGGTGCTGCTACACACTTTTTATTTACTCTCCGGCAGCGCCGTTATCTAAATATAACCCTTGACTGCATCATACAATACAATGGAGCCTGAGGCTAGATAATCATGGTGGCCTCGCACCAGTTAATTACCTGCCCAAGGGAGCGGGGGGTCTGATCCCAGCGTCAGATTGGAAGGCCACCCTATTGAGTTAACATCACTCTGTTATAAAAATGAAAAATTAAAATCAACCCTTGTATAAGTGGAGACAGTTTTAATGGTCACTCAAACTTGCTGGCTAAACCAGCAGTGCTCTTTGTGCCAGGTTCTAATTACTGCCAACTATAGGTCTTCTCGTATCCCAAAATTGAGATCCAAACAGAATTGGATGCACAAAATTCAACTTCAGACCCTACAGGATCCGGTCATAAAAATAATATAATAATCTGACCTGAAACATGTCCGTGTAGAGGGAATTGGATTAAAATCGGGTTGGGTCTGTATCCGACCCAAATGAATCGAAATGTTTTGGACTCAAATTTTCGGTTGTAGGCCTGTCTAAAATAATTGATTTGTGGTCTACAGCTTAGAATTTTCATAATGACATCTCTATAGTTGGATGGAGAACATTTGAGGTTTTTAGAAATGTTTGTTATATATATTTTCATGTGATCATCGCGTGCCAGACTGAGAGCAGCGAGTAATTCATTTTGTCTATCTAACCTAATATTCTGTATTCTTTTACTTTGCAACATTCAAATCTAGCCTATTGCACTGTTTTGATTAACATTGATTTAGACTATAAGGTAGGCTACAGTCTGTTTGACCAGCAAGCTCCACCCTGAGACATGCCTATATAGAAAACTGTAGACCCCACAAAAAACTAGAAAGAGATGGAGCAAGAAGAAGAGTAGAATAAGAGAATGTCAGCAGGATAAACTAGAAAGAGGTAGAAAAAGGGGTGGTAGAAGAGGGTGGGAGGTAGGAATCCTTGAGATTTCTGCTTGTCATTCAGTCGTACTGACAAAGAAGCATTGCTCGGGTCAGGGATGGGTTGGACCATTCATCACCCCGCTTCCCTCTGCTTGCAGAATCAGGTTTAAATATAGTATGTGATGCAAGCTCTTGGATCAGCTCACCCTCTTTTTCCGTACTGGCCCCAACAGTAAAAGCAATGACATCATGACTAATAGGGGCTGGCTGTCTATCCCATCCTTTGACTTCTGCTGCTGAGTGCCAAGCGATTGCAAATATGAATCCCTCTCAATGCCTAACCAGGCCATTCTATCTTCCAACTGACTCTGATCTCCACTGGGACATTGTGTGCCCGCTGTTATGGTAACAGAACAAGGAGGACTATTGTGCTTGGCTCGCGGGTCGGCCTTGCCTTGCCTGAGGCGTTGCTGGAGGGTAAGCCATCATACTAACGGTTCAGCCTGTTCAGAACATTTTCTCTTCTGCGAACTGCGGTGATAACAGCCCAGTTTTGAACAAGAGCCCAGTCGGAGAATGAAGTGAACTAGTCATTATTCTCCTAATCTCCCTCGATAAGGCTCATTCATTATGGGAATATGTCCTTCTCTCTGTCACACTGGAGATAAAACAAACTTTGTACTGACTGCATTTACAGCAACTAGGCCTACTGCTTGTTGAACTTTGGGAACGTTGGTCGTCTGAAAGCCGCCAAGTTTCCTCCAGGCTCTTGGAAAGGTCACGGTGAACTCTTGGTTGCTGCTGCCTTGGGAACTGGGCTTGTTCCAAAGACATGCTCCACAAACCACTGCAAACAGTCTGCCCTTTCCTGCTCTGCTCAGCCCATGAACAAGCTCTCTCTCTGGGGCTAGAGGGAGCTGGAGGGGAGTGGGTGAGCCTGGTGCAAGCTTTGGGAGGAGTGTGGACTGAGCCACCACTTGCATGCTTAATGAATTGCCTGGACTCTTGTCACAAAGTGAGAAGACCTCCACTGCTGTTCTACTTGATATTCAGTTCAGACATGGATTACTGGCATCATAAGTGGTGCTGTTGTGTGAGAACTAACCTGGTCCAGGTTGCTATGTGCTTAGCCAACTCCCCTAAACTTGATATCTGTATAGGCAAGATGTAGATGATGTGATCCAAGTGGTCGTGTCCTCACGTTCAGGATGGGGTGATTACTGTATGTTTGATGTGGTTTGAGGTTAATAGCATGCATATAGGCTATGGTTCTAGTTATGAAAGGGATGACTAGCTTTCCACTGGAGCACGAGATCACAGCCTGGTTACCCCTTCCTTGTCCAGGCGGTTTTACCTCAACTCGCCTCTTCAAGTTCTCCCCCCATTACCTCACTAGGAGGCAGCTTTCAAGAAAGGTAATCCGCCTATTTACCCAATTTAATTCCTGTTAATATTCAACCAATATGATAAATTGAAAGACATTTGTCAATTTTCTTATTCCTATAGGCATACATTTATGCATTTGATCTGTGTCTACTGTATTATGGTTTAAGACTGTTATCAATAGCATTATCCTAGCATATTGGTAAACATCTGCTCTAGACCACGGGTTTAAAGACTGTGTTCACATGGACCCATTTACCCGTTGGCCCACACAGAAATAGCAGCTCGTCAATTAGACACAGAGGAAGGAATTGGTCACGGTTAAAAACAGAAGCAAGAGGATGGCAAGGGGAGCATTAGCATGAATGCCCTGATGTTTATTTGAGTGATTCCTCACGAAACGCACACTGAAAAATACCTAGATTTTTTTTTGGGGGGGGGGGGATTTTCACGAAATGTAATCCATAGAATAGTCCTTTGGAGCAAAGATTGTTCACATAGTTAATTCTAAAGATTTTATTTCTATTAATAATGTGAAATGAACAGCTGAACAGAAAGACTCATGGCAAATTACAGAGGAGGAACTTATTGAGGCAATTAAAGCCTTTAAGTCCGGGTTAACTCGAGGACTGGATGGCATACCAGTTGAGGTACTGTATACCAAACCTTATTTCATGCACTCAGAGGACCAATATTAGCATGGTTTACCCACTCCTATAAAAGTGGTAGATTATCAGACACGTAACCAACCAGGTCTGATTTCAATATTACTGAAAGAGGGCCCGGTTGGTAAATATAAAGATCAATACAAAATCAATAATAATTGTGGTCCCTTATACTTCAGTGTTGTGACGCATAAATTCTAGCATAGTGCATATAATTAAAAAGGTATTTTCGGATATTATTCATCCCGTTCTTCTCTGCAGATCTCCTCACGCTCTGTCAGGTTGGATGGGGAGCGTCGCTGCACAGCTATTTTCAAGTCTCTCCAGAGATGTTCAAACTCTGGCTGGGCCACTCAAGGACATTGAGACTTGTCCCGAAGCCACTCCTGCATTGTCTTGTTGGAAGGTGAACGTTCTCCCCATAGCAGGTTTTCATCAAGGATCTCTCTGGACTTTGCCCAGTTCATCTTTCCCTCGATCCTAACTAGCCTCCCAGTCACCTGCCGCTGAAAAACATCCTCACAGCATGACGCTGCCACCACCATGCTTCACCTTAGAGATGGTGCCAGATTTCCTTCTGACGTGACGCTTGGCATTCAGGCCAAAGAGTTCAATCTTGGGTTCATCAGACCAGAGAATCAGTTTTTTCATGGTCAGAGTTCTTTAGGTGCCTTTTGGCAAACTCCAAGCGGTTTGTCATGTGCCTTTTACTGAGGAGTGGCTTCCGTCTGGCCACTCTAAAAATAAAGGCCTGATTGGTGAAGTGCTGCAGAGATGGTTGTCCTTCTGGAAGGTTCTCCCATCTCCACAGAGGAACTCTGGAGCTCTGTCAGAGTTACCATCGGGTTCTTGGTCACCTCCATGACCAAGGACCTTCTCCCCCGATTGGTCAGTTGGCCAGGCGGCCAGCTCTAGGAAGAGTCTTGGTGGTTCCAAACTTCTCCCAATGAAAAATGATGGAGGCCACTGTGTTCTTGGGGACCTTCAATGCTGCAGACATGTTTTGGTACCCTTCCCCAGATCTGTGCCTCAACACAATCCTGTCTCTGAGCTCTACGGACAATTTCTTCGACCTTATGGCTTGATTTTTGCTGTGACATGCACTGTCAACTGTGGGACCTGGTCTAACAGGTGTGTGCCTTTCCAAATCATGTCCAATCAATTTAATTTACAACAGGTGGACTCCAGTCAAGTTCAAACATCTCAAGGATGATCAATGGAAACAACAGGATGCACCTGAGCTCAATTTCGAGTCCCATAGCAAAGGTTCTGAATACTTTTTTTTTTTTTGCAAAAATAAATAAATAAAATAACTGTTTTTGCTTTGACATTATGGGGTACTATGTGTAGTCAAGGGGTCTGAATAGTTTCTCAATGCACTGGGGATAATATAAGACAGTTACTTGAAACAATACAATAATAATATAACACTAAGACAAATCTGGGAAACCAGGCTTGTTATTCATAGCTGACTTTGAAAAGGCTTTTGATAAAGTATGACTGGAAATGATACAGTTGAAGTCGGGCTTACATACACCTAAGCCAAATACATTTAAACTACATTTTTCACAATTCCTGACATTTAATCCTAGTAAAAATTCACTGTCTTAGGTCAGTTAGAATCACCACTTTATTTTAAGAATATGAAATGTCAGAATAATAGTACAGAGAGATGTATTTCAGCATTCATCGCATTCCCAGTGGGTCAGAAATGTACATACACTCAATTAGTATTTGGTAGCATTGCCTTTAAATTGCTTAATTTGGGCCAAACGTTTCGGGTAACCTTCCACAAGCTTCTCACAATAAATTGGGTGAATTGTGGCCCATTCCTCCTGACAGAGCTGGTGTAACTGCATCAGGTTTGTTGGTCTCCTTGCTCGCACACGCTTTTTCAGTTCTGCCCACAGATTTTTTTATAGGATTGAGGTCAGAGCTTTGTGATGGCCACTCCAATACCTTGACTTTGTTGTCCTTAAGCCATTTTGCCACAACTTTGGAAGTATGCTTGGGGTCATTGTCCTTTTGGAAGACCCATTTGCGACCAAGCTTTAACTTCCTGACTGATGTCTTGAGATGTTGCTTCAATATATCCACATAACATCGTTTTACTGTGGATATATATATATATTTTTTTTACATGTTTCCTCCAGCATCTTCACAAGACCCTTTGTTGTTTTTCTGGGATTGATTTGCACTATTCGCACCAAAGTACGTTCATTTCTAGGAGACAGAACGCGTCTCCATCCTGAGCGGTATGGCAGTTGCGTGGTCCCATGGTGTTTATACTTGTGTACTATTGTTTGTACAGATGACCGTGGTACCTTCAGGCATTTGGAAATTGCTCCCAAGGATGAACTAGACTTGTGGAGGTCTACAATTGTTTTTCTGAGGTCTTGGCTGATTTCTTTTGATTTTCCCATGTTGTCAAGCAAGGAGGCTCTGAGGTTGAAGGTAGGCCTTGAAATACATCCACAGGTACACCTCCAATTGATTCAAATTATGTCAATTAGCCTATCAGAAGATTCTGAAGCCATGACATCATTTTCTGGTTATTTTCCAAGCTGTTTAAAGACATTGTCAACTTCTGACCCACTGGAATTGTGATAGTGAATTATAAGTGAAATAATTTGTCTGTAAACAATTGTTGGAAAAATTACGTATGTTATGCACAAAGTAGATGTCCTGACCGACTTGCCAAAACTATAGTTTGTTAACAAGAAATGTGTTAATTGGTTGAAAAACAAGTTTTAATGACTCCAACCTAAGTGTATGTGAACTTCCGACTTCAACTGTATATAAATGCTTGGAATATTTCACGTTTGGATAATTAAGTGTATAGTAACCCTAGGTGTAAAATAGTAAATAATGGCTACTTCTCAAAGTAGTAAACTGTACAAGGAGTATAACAAGGTTGTACACTATCGGCATATCTATTCAATGTCCATCTAAATGTTTATTATTAAAATCTGATCCAACAATTATATTAACGGGCTATAAATCCAGGGCTTAAAAACAAAGCTGTCGTTGTATGCTGATTCATGTTTTCTTTTAAAACCACAACTTGGATCCCTCCACAGCATCATAGAGGATCTAGATAATTTTTTGAACCTCTGGATTACAACCCGGTTATGATAAGTGTGTGTACAGTACCACAGTGTTTTCAGTACCATACAGTACCATTCAAAAATGTGGACACACCTACTCATTCAAGGGTTTTCTTTATTTAAAATATTTTCTACATTGTAGAATAGTGAAGGCATCAAAATGATGAAATAAACCATATGTAATCATGTAGTAACCAAATAAGTGTTAAACAAATATATTTGCGATTTATGATTGTTCAAAGTAGCCACCTTGACAGCTTTGCACACTCTTTGCATTCTCTCAACCATTTTAATCCTGGAATACTTTTCCAACAGTCTTGAAGGAGTTCTTACTTATGCTGAGCACTTGTTGGCTGCTTTTCCTTCACTCTGTGGTCCAACTCATCCCAAACCATCTTAATTTGGTTGAGGTCGAGGGATTGTGGAGGCCAGGTCATCTGATGCAGCACTCCCTCACTCTCCTTCTTGGTCAAATTGCCCTTGCACAGCCTGGAGATGTGTTGGGTCATTGTCCTGTTAAAAACAACTAATAGTCCCACTATGCGCAAACCAGATGGGATGGGGGATTGCTGCAGAATGCTGTGGTAGCCATGCTGGTTAAGTGTGCCTTGAATTCTAAATAAATCACAGACAGTGTCACCAGCAAAGCACCTCCACACCATCAGACCTGCTCCTCCATGCTTCATGGTGGGAACCACACGTGTGGAGATTATCCGTTCTGAACCAAATATGAACGCAACATGTGAAGTGTTGGTCCCATGTTTCGTGAGCTGTAATAAAATATCCTAGAAATGTTCCATATGCACACAAAAAGCTTATTTCTCTCAAATTTGGTACACACATTTTTTTATATCCCTGTTAGTGAGCATTTTTCCTTTGCCAAGATAATCCATCCACCAGACAGGTGTGCCATATCAAGACGCTGATTAAACAGCATGTTCATTACACAGGTGCAACTTGTGTAGAGGACAATAAAAGGTCACTCTAAAAGGTGCAGTTTTTTTCACTCAATACAATGCCACAGACCTCAAGTTTTGCGGGAACGTGCAATTGGCATGCTGACTGCAGGCACGTCCACCAGAGCTGTGGCAAAATAATTGAATGATAATTCCACTACCATTCGCCACGTCTAACGTCATTTTAGAGAATTTGACACTGTGTCCAACTGGCCTCAACCCCAGACCATGTGTATGCGTGAGGGATTTGCTGATTGTGAACAGAGTCCCCCATGGTGGCGGTGGGGTTATAGTATGGGGAGGCATGAGCTATGGACAACGAACACAATTGCATTTTATCGACGGTTATTTGAATGCACAGAGATACCGTGACGAGATGCTGAGGGCCATTGTCGTGCCATTCATCTGCCACCATCACCTCATGTTTCAGCATAATGCCCGGCCCCATTTCACAAGGATCTGTACACAATTCTTGGAAGCTGAAAATGTCCCAGTTCTTCGATGGCCTGTATACTTCACCAGACATGTTCCCTTTTGAGCATGTTTGGGATGCTGTGTACGACAGCATGTTCCAGTTCCCACCAATATCCAGCAACTTTGCACAGCCACTGAAGAGGAGTGGGACAACATTCCATACCCTATAATTGCAAAATAGTTGAGATTTTTGATGTTCCGATTCCATGGCATGTGGTTTATGAACTGATACTCAAAATGGCGCGTAATTTAAAACTTTGTTTTTCATTTTAAATTATACAAAATTCTTGCAACAATAGAATTTTAGAAAGATGGGGGATACAACCATCCCAGCTCTGCAGATTTTGCTGCGAAGACTCAGGATCATTAGATTATTTGTTTTTGTACTGTCCATATATAGCTTGTTTTTGGTCGTAGGTTCAGGAATGGCTGAAGAATTGCAACATTTACCTGGAATGAACTCTGCAAATAGCACTGCTGGGTGATCTGAAAAGTCATAGTCAGTTGATCAATAATATAATGATACTCTTTGCTGTTCACTTGTGCTGAAAAGATGGGAGTTCCATACACTAATGGCTCGGTATAATACTGTATGTTTCCTTGAATTTGTTCTAGACCTGGGGACTGTGAAAAATAACCCTGGTGGCGTAAGTGTGTGTTTGTCAGTGCTTTTTGTAAGTTGACTATGCAAACAATTTGGAATTTCTAACACATTAATGTTTCTTATAAAACAAGCAGTGTCGCATTCAGTCTTTCCTCAACTCTTTGCCAAGAGAGACATAGCATGCGTTGTATTAATAAAAGCCCTCTGATTACAATTAAGAAAAAGTCATGCGAGTTTGTTCTGGGTCAGCTGCATCTTAACTAGGTCTTAATTTGTAGCACTTGACCATAAAACTGCACAATAATCAAGATGAGATAAAACTAGAGCCTGCAGCACTTTCTTTGAAGTGTGGTGTCAAAAAAGCAGAGCATCTCTTTAAGGACAGACCTCCCCCATCTTTACAACCATTGAATCTATATGTTTTGACTATGACAGTTTACAATCCAAGGTAACACCAAGTAATTTAGTCTCCTCAACTTGTTCAACAGCCACACTATTCATTACTAGATTATAGAATTTATGGAATGATTTGTACCAAATACAATGCTCTTAGTTTTAGAGATGTTAAGGACCAGTTTATTACTGGCCACCCGTTCGTTCCAAAACAGACTGCAACTCTTTTCTAAGGGTTTCAGTCACATCATTAGCTGTGGTTGCTGATGTGTACATGGTTGAATCATCAAATCAAATGTATTTATAAAGCCCTTCTTACATCAGCTGATATCTCAAAGTGATATACAGAAACCCAGCCTAAACCCCCAAACACCAAG
The DNA here is from genome assembly GCF_013265735.2 of Oncorhynchus mykiss. Lineage (NCBI taxonomy): Eukaryota > Metazoa > Chordata > Actinopteri > Salmoniformes > Salmonidae > Oncorhynchus > Oncorhynchus mykiss. The sequence goes on along the minus strand of NC_048566.1, from coordinate 49,386,194 downwards.
CAATGCAGGTGTACAAGCACTGTGGCTAGGTAAAACTCCCTAGAAAGGCCAGAACCTAGGAAGAAACCTAGAGAGGAACCAGGCTATGAGGGGTGGCCAGTCCTCTTCGGGCTGTGCCGGGTGGAGATTATAACAGAACATGGCCAAGATGTTCAAATGTTCATAGATGACCAGCAGGGTCAAATAATAATAGTCACAGTGGATGTCGAGGGTGCAACAGGTCAGCACCTCAGGAGTAAATGTCAGTTGGCTTTTCATAGCCGATCATTCAGAGTATCTCTACCGCTCCTGCTGTCTCTAGAGAGTTGAAAACAGCAGGTCTGGGACAGGTAGCATGTCCGGTGAACAGGTTAGGGTTCCATAGCCACAGGCAGAACAGTTGAAACTGGAGCAGCAGCACGGCCAGGAGGACTGGGGACAGCAAGGAGTCATCAGGCCAGGTAGTCCTGAGGCATGGTCCTAGGGCTCTGGTCCTCCGAGAGAGAAAGAAAGAGAGAAGGAAAGAAAGGGGGAATTAAAGAGAGCATACTTAAATTCACTCAAGACACTGGAGAAGACAGGATAAATATTCCAGATATAATAGACTGACACTAGCCCCCTGACACAAACTACTGCAGTATAAATACTGGAGGCTGAGATCTCCACAAAGATCTCCGCCACGGCACAACCCAACCGGCCAACCCAGACAGGAAGATCACGTCAGTGACTCAACCCACTCAATTGACGCACCCCTCCTAGGGACGGCATGGAAGAGCATCAGTAAGCCAGTGACTCAGCTCCTGTAATAGGGTTAGAGGCAGAGAATCCCAGGGGAAACAGGGGAACCGGGCAGAGACAGCAAGGGCGGTTCGTTGCTCCAGAGCTTTTCCGTTCACCTTCACACTCCTGGGCCAGAATACACTCAATCATAGGAGCTACTGAAGACATGAGTCTTCAATAAAGACTTAAAGGTTGAGACCGAGTCTGCATCTCTCTCATGGGTATGCAAACCATTCCATAAAAATGGAGCTCTATAGGAGAAAGCCCTGCCTCCAGCTGTTTGCTTAGAAATTCTAGGAACAGTTAGGAGGCCTGCGTCTTGTGACCGTAGCGTATGTGTAGGTATGTACGGCAGGAGCAAATCGGAAATATGGGTAGGAGCAAGCCCATAGAGTGCTTTGTAGGTTGTGAATCATCCAAGTACATTTACGTGGTTGACATTAGATAAGCTTTCAATCAATAATCAGTCATTTGTGTCAGTGCAGTACATATTGAGTGTCGTTCTCTATAAGCATGCTGAAATTCTGTTGTTAATTTGTTTACAGAGAAGTATCATTGTATTTGGTGAGACCATTTTTTAAAAATGTTTTACAATAGTTTGCTAAGAGCAGGCAGCAAGCTGATAGGTCTGCTGTTAGAACCAGTGAAGGCTGCTTTACCATGCTTGGGTAGCAGTCCAACGTACAAGTGTGGTTTTAGTGCATACCAGGAGAACCCTACCTGCCCAAATGCATAGTGCCAACTGTAAGTATGGTGGAGGATAAATCATATACATTCTAGACTATTCTGTGCTTCCAACTTTGTGGCAACAGTTTGGCCAAGGCCCTTTCCTGTTTTAGCATGACAATGCCCCCTTGCACAAAGCGAGGTCCATAGAGAAATGGCCATAATTTAGGAATGAGATGTTCGACGAACAGGTGTCCACATACTTTTTATGGGGATTTTTTATTATGTCACAGTGCCTTGCAAAGGTATTCACCCCTTGGCATTATTTCCTATTTTGTTGCATTTTTATTTGGATTTCATGTAATGGACATACACAAAATAGTCCAAATTTGGTGAAGTGAAATGAAAAAAAAAACTTGTTTCAACAAATTTCAACAAAATAAAAAACAGAAAAGTAATGCGTGCAAATGTATTCACCCCCCTTTTCTTTGAAGCCCCTAAATAAGATCTGGTGCAACCATGTACCTTCAGAAGTCACATAATTAGTGAAATAAAGCCACCTGTGTGCAATCTAAGTCACGTTATCTGTCACATGATCTCAGTATATATACAGTTAAAGTCGGAAGTTTACATACACTGTAAAATTGGAGTCATTAAAACTCAAATTTCTTGATAACAAACTATAGTTTTGGCAAGTTGGTTAGGACATCTACTTTGTGCATGACACAAGTAATTTTCCCAACAATTGTTTACAGACAGATTATTTCACTGTTTCACAATTGCAGTGGGTCAGAAGTTAAGTGCCTGTGCCTTTAAACAGCTTGGAAACCTCCAGAAAATGATGTCATGGCGTTAGAAGCTTCTGATAGGCTAATTGACATAATTTGAGTCAATTGGAGGTGTACCTGTGGATGTATTTCAAGGCCTACCTTGAAACTCAGTGCCTCTTTGCTTGACAACAATGGAAAATCAAAAGAAATCAGCCAAGACCTCAGAAAAACAATTACAGACCTCCACAAGTCTGGTTCATCCTTGTGAGCAATTTCCAAACGCCTGAAGGTACCACGTTCATTTGTACAAACAAGCAAGTATAAATGCCATGGGACCACGCAGCCGTCATACCACTCAGGAAGGAGACGCGTTTTGTCTCCTAGAGATGAGAACGTACTTTGGTGTGAAAAGTGCAAATCAATCCCAAAACAACAGCAAAGGACCTTGTGAAGATGCTGGAGGAAACCGGTACAAAAGCATCTATATCCACAGTAAAACGAGTCCTATATCGACATAACCTGAAAGGCCGCTCAGTAAGGAAGAAGCCACTGGTCCAAAACCGGCATAAAAAAGCCAGACTACAGTTTGCAACTACACATGGGGACAAAGATCGTACTTTTTGGAGAAATTATGGAACAAAAATATAACTGTTTGGCCATAATGACCATCGTTATGTTTGGAGGAGAAATGGGGAGGCTTGCAAGCCGAAGAACACCATCCCAACCGTGAAGCCCGGTAGTGGCAGCATCATGTTGTGGTGGTGCTTTGCTGCAGGAAGGACTGGTGCACTTCACAAAATAGATGGCATCATGAGGAGAGAAAATTATGTGGATATATTGAAGCAACATCTCAAGACATCAGTCAGGAAGTTCAAGCTTGGACAATGACTCCACGCATACTTCCAAAGTTGTGGCAAAATGGCTTAAAGATACCAAAGTCAAGGTATTGGAGTGGCCATCATAAAGCCCTAACCTCAATCCTATAGAATATTTGTGGGCAGAACTGAAAAAGCGTGTGCGAGCAAGGAGGCCGACAAACCTGACTCAGTTACATCAGCTCTGTCAGGATGAATGGGACAAAATTCACCCAACTTATTGTGGGAAGCTTGTGGAAGGATACCTGAAATGTTTGACCCAAGTTTAATAATTTTAAAGGCAATGCTACCAAATAGTAATTGAGTGCATTTAAACTTCTGACCACTGGGAATGTGATGAAATAAATAAAAGCTGAAAGAAATAATTTTCTCTATTATTCTGACATTTCACATTCTTACAAATTGCTTTTTTACACAAATTGCTAGGATTAAATGTCAGGAATTGTGAAAAACTGAGTAAATGTTTTTGGCTAAGGTGTATGTAAACTTTCGACTTCAACTGTAATTTACATACATACATACATACGGCTCCCGAGTGGCCCCAGTGGTCCAAGGCACTGCATCTCAGTGCTAGAGGTGTCACTATATACCCTTTTTACTGGTACTGTATGTTGAAGAGGGTGGGGCTTAAGCTGCTTCCCTTTCTCACCCAATGGCCCCGTTGAAAGAAATGTCTGTTTTTTGCCCATTTTTACCACACACTTGTTGTTTGTTTACATGGATTTTATAATGTATGTTTTTCCCCCAACACGACTTTCCATCGATTTCTATAGCAGACCCTCATGCCAAATTGTGTCAAAAGCTTTTTTGAAATCAACAAAACATGAGAAGACTGTCTTTGTTTTATTTTGTTTGTTTGCAATTAGGGTGTGCAGGGTGAATATATGGTCTGTTTTATGGTAATTTGGTAAAAATCCAATTTGTAATTTGCACAGTACATTGTTTTCACTGAGGAAATGTCCAAGTCACTGTCTCTGTCAGAGAGTGTCTCCCATTTCCTCTGTGTGTACCTGCCAGCTTGAGAGAGAGTAGCGAAGATAAAGGAGAAAAAAATGAGGGACAAATGAAGTGAGAAAAAAGGTTGAGAAAAGAGAGGGATGGATGAGAGAAAGAGAAGCCGCGGGACAGACCATGAGAAATGGGGTTCATTCAATTCCAAGAGAAAGAGGGACAGAGAATGGAAGTTGGAAATCCTAAAATCCTTAAATGGCCATCCTTTTGTTGTCATTTTTCTTTATGACAACCACTGGTCTGAAAGGATCTGATAGTTGAGAACAAAAAAGTAAAATCCTCTCAGCTCTTTTAATCTACAGCATTAGTGGTTGGAGTGTAAACAAGGAGGGGCTGCTATTCTAGATGATTGGGAAACAGACCAAGAGGAAAGTGACAGAGAGAGACAAGGAGAGGGATCAGGAAAGAGAGGGAATTTATTTATGTATTCCGCACACAGCAACGCTGCCCCTTCAGCGTACTCTGGAAATAGAATCCCCAGCAAAACAGTGCAGCAACCCCACCTCCACAACAACCCTCACACGTGCACAAACATACAGAAATGGTAACACTAATGCAGCCACCACCTGGAGAGCGGTCCATCCTGACAGTAAAGGGCGAGGGGTGAAGTTTTTCCGCCCTGGGCGTGACCCCATGTTGAGGGAGAAGCTGGAGGGGTTTTCAGGGGGAGGACATGTCCTGTGCCCTCTACGCCGAAATCTCCCCTCACTTCCTGGCCCCAGACCACAAGCAGACAATAAATACGCATGTTAGTGTTGGACTCCGGTTCAAGGAGACAAGTCATGTTGAGCAACCCGGGCCCTCTTACAAAGGAAAAATGAAAAAGGATTTAGCGTAAACAGACCTCCGACCTGGCAGTCTCCACTTACTTCAGCACTTTGTTCCAAACTCCTGTGTAGGCCTACAGTGCATCCAAGGCCTTATATAGCATTGTGTCTGCTGGAGCGGCCTCTAAGGAAGGTGAAATCAGAATGCCATGCCTGCAGATGGAGACAAATTGAGGTCAAGGCAAGATCTTAACCCGTGGTACTGGTGAGAGTCATAGGGTTTTAATGAAAAATAGGATTCAACAATGCTGTCAGAATGGGAAAAAAAGCTATTGACTTAGTCGGTGAGGGGGATGGAGTTTTTTTTAACATTATCCTTATATTCTTTCAGTGAGTCATGGTTTGTCTCAGAGAGAAGTGTAGCATTGGGCGTGTCACTGGGTGTCAGTGAAGATGAGGTTGAATAATTGAGTTAGCCTAATATTGTGTAGTGTTATTTGCTGCAGGCCCAACAGATTCCATCAAGACCAAATGTAACCAAATCTAAAAGGCCTTTGCCTTGTTGACAATCTCACTAGTTCTCCATTGTTAGATACAGAAACAATATTCTCTCACCCAATATGAACACACAGGGCATATACCTATGTCAATACTTTATTTTTTTTTATTTCACCTTTATATAACCAGGTAGGCTAGTTGAGAACAAGTTCTCATTTACAACTGTGACCTGGCCAAGATAAAGCAAAGCAGTGTGAATAACATCAACACAGAGTTACACATGGATTAAACAAACACACAGTCAATAATACAAAAGAAGAACTCTATATACCATGTGTGTAAATAAGGTAGGTAAGGCAATACATAGGCCATAGTGGCAAATAATTACAATTTAGCAATTAAACACTGGAATGGTAGATTTGCAGAAGATGAATGTGCAAGTAGAGATACTGGGGTGCAAAGGAACAAAATAAATAACAGTATGGAGATGAGGTAGTTGGATGGGCTATTTACAGATGGGCTATGTACAGGTGCAGTGATCTGTGCTTCAAGCTAGTGAGAGAGATATGAGTCACCAGCTTCAGTGATTTTTGCAGTTCGTTCCAGGCGTTCCAGCAGCAGAGAACTGGAAGGAAAGGCGGGCGTAGGAGGAATTGGCTTTGGGGGTGACCAGTGAGATATACCTGCTGGAGCGTGTGCTACGGGTGGGTGCTGCTATGGTGACCAGTGAGATAAAGTGGGGCTTTACCTAGTAAAGACTTATAGATTACCTGGAGCCAGTGGGTTTGGCGACGAATATGAAGCAAGGGCCAGCCAACGAGGGCATACAGGTCGCAGTGATGGGTCGTGTATGGGGCTTTGGTGATAAAACAGATGGCACTGTGATAGACTACATCCAATTTGCTGAGTAGAGTGTTGGAGGCTATTTTGTAAATTACATCACCGAAGTCAAGGATCGGTAGGATAGTTAGTTTTACGAGTATGTTTGGCAGCATGAGTGAAGGATGCTTTGTTTGAAAAATAGATGAATGTGAGTCTGGAGAGTTTGCAGTCTAACCAGACACCTAGGTATTTGTAGTTGTCCACATATTCTAAGTCAACCGTCTGGAGTAGTGATGCTGGACGGGCAGGCAGGTGCAGGCAGCGATCGGTTGAAAAGCATGCAATTAGTTTTACTTGCATTTAAGAGCAGTTGGAGGCCACGGAAGGAGAGTTGTATGGTATTGAAGCTCGTCTGGACGATAGTTAACGCAGTGTCGAAGGAAGGGCCAGAAGTATACAGAATGGTGTCGTCTGCGTAGAGGTGGATCAGAGAATCACCAGCAGCAAGAGTGACATCATTGATGTATACAGAGAAAAGAGTCGGCCCGAGGATTGAACCCTGTGTCACCCCCATAGAGACTGCCAGAGGTCCGGACAACAGGCCCTCCAATTTGACACACTGAACTCTGTCTGAGAAGTAGTTGGTGAACCAGGCGAGGCAGTCATTTGAATAACCAAGGCTGTTGAGTCTGCCGATAAGAATGTGGTGATTGACAGTCGAAAGCCTTGGCCAGGTCAATGAATACAGCTGCACAGTATTGTCTCTTATCGATGGCGGTTATGATATCGTTTAGGACCTTGAGCGTGGCTGAGGTGCACCAATGGCCAGCTCGGAAACCAGATTGCATAGCGGAGAAGGTACAGTGGGATTCGAAATGGTCGGTGATCTTTTTGTTAACTTGGCTTTCGAAGATCTTAGAAAGGCAGGGTAGGGTAGAATAGACCCAAACTGCTACAGACCTATATCTGTCTCCCCTTTTGAAGAGGGGGATGACCGCGGCAGCTTCCCAATCTTTGGGGATCTCAGACGATACGAAAGAGGTTGAACAGGCTAGTAATATTGGTTGCAACAATTTCGGCAGATAATTTAAGAAAGAGAGGGTCCAGATTGTCTAGCCCGGCTGATTTGTAGGGGTCCAGATTTTGCAGCTCTTTCTGAACACTAGCTATCGGGATTTGGGTGAAGGAGAAATGGGGGAGGCTTGGGCAAGTTGCTGTGGGGGGTGCAGAGCTGTTGGCCAGGGTAGGGGTAGCCAGGTAGAAAGCATGGCCAGCCGTAGAAAAATGCAATTATCAATTATCACGGATTTATCGGTGGTAACAGTGTTTCAGAGCTTTTTGGAGTTTGTGCTACAGGATGCAAATTTCTGTTAGGAAAGCAACGGTTTTTCAAACTGCCTGAGTATATTGGTTCCTAACTTCCCTGAAAAGTTGCATATCGCGGGGATATTCGATGCTAATGCAGTACGCCACAGGATGTTTCTGTGCTAGTCAAGGGCAGTCAGGTCTGGAGTGAACCAAGGGCTATATCTGTTCCTGGTTCTATATTGTATTTTCCATTTCTCTAACAACCTGCTATAACATGCAAACCCCAAGTCTCTGCATTGAGGATGCTAACAGGGCTCTAATGATAAGCTGTCGCTAGGTAAACAAGCCCAAATCTTGGGTCACTGACTAATGACAATCCTAAAATGACAAGATTTCAGTTTCTTAGTCTTATTTTTGCCCTATTCATGTACCATTGGCTAATGTGCCTTATCTGGCTGGCTTGAGCGGCAGGGATCTGTGAAGTTCCCGCTAAACGAGGGAGCGTGTAACATAATTCCTCTACTTCTGCTTACCTGAGCCCAGTGTGATGCACACAGGGCCACCGGGCCTCTTGCCGCCCAGGTTATTTTTCTATTTATTTAATGTGTTTGAGCAGCCCAGTCTCCAGAGGCCCTTCCCTCTCCTCTCCTCCCCACGTGGAGCTGTGCCTGGGCAGGAATCTGGAAATCTGTTCCAACTCCTCTATGAACACACTCTAACTCTCTCTCTCTGTCTCTCTCTCTCTCTCTCTCTCTCTCTGTCTCTCTCTCTCTGTCTCTCTCTCTCTGTCTCTCTCTCTCTGTCTCTCTCTCTCTGTCTCTCTCTCTCTGTCTCTCTCTCTCTGTCTCTCTCTCTCTGTCTCTCTCTCTCTGTCTCTCTCTCTCTGTCTCTCTCTCTCTCTCTCTCTCTCTCTCTGTCTCTCTCTCTGCCTCTCTCTGCCTCTCTCTCTCTCTCTCTCTCTCTCTCTCTCTCTGCCTCTACCTCTCTTTCTGCAGGTCAAATGTTTGGCTTATGGCCTCTTTGGACACCAGTAGCTTATGTCTGTCTGAATCAGCTGTATCTGGTTGTATAACTGAGGAGTGAAGGGATCCACAGACAAGACATTCTTCATGCGTAGTAACCAGGTGAGTCAAGCTGGACTTTACTGCTGAGCTTATTCTGCTATTTATTTAGCAAATGTTAATGGTTTTTTGAAGGTTGTTTGACTGAAAGTGGCGCTTCAGTCTTTCCGAAACTGACCTGATCGTAATAGCTTAACTGAATTAGGAGCCTTGTTTTTGCTTTCAGTTAGTATCATCTTTTGGTTGCTACACCAGAGTCGAATCGCAGAGACAGAAATGGGATGCCATACATAACAGTCAGACCTCCTACAGAGAGAGTCAGCTAGATAGAAACATGCTCTATGTTATGAAACCAGCCACAAAGCGAGTACGCTAGATAGGGCATGTTTCTATGTTATGAAACCAGCCACAGAGCGAGTACACTAGATAGGGCATGTTTCTATGTTATGAAACCAGCCACAGAGCGAGTACGCTAGATAGAAACATGCTCGATGTTATGAAACCAGCCACAGAGCGAGTACGCTAGATAGGGCATGTTTCTATGTTATGAAACCAGCCACAGAGCGAGTATGCTAGATAGGGCATGTTTCTATGTTATGAAACCAGCCACAGAGCGAGTACGCTAGATAGAAACATGCTTGATGTTATGAAACCAGCCACAGAGCGAATACGCTAGATAGGGCATGTTTCTATGTTATGAAACCAGCCACAGAGCGAGTATGCTAGATAGGGCATGTTTCTATGTTATGAAACCAGCCACAGAGCGAGTACGCTAGATAGGGCATGTTTCTATGTTATGAAACCAGCCACAGAGTGAGTACGCTAGATAGAAATATGCCCTATGATATGAAACCAGCCACAGAGCGAGTACGCTAAATAGGGCATGTTTCTATGTTATGAAACCAGCCACAGAGCGAGTATGCTAGATAGGGCATGTTTCTATGTTATGAAACTAGTCAAAAGCCTTCTGTAAATATCAGGCAAAAATCACTCTCCAGCAGTGGATAGGGATTCAGGGGCCCCCAAACAATAAAGGTAGCATATGATAGCAAAATGTGTAGAATAACAGGAAATTTGCTTTAAAACTGAATATTTGGTAAAATGTGTAGAATAGCATTATAAAACTGAATTTTTTTCCTACTCTAATTGTGTTGAAATGCAGGACGTTAGCCGTTGTCAGATTAATATTAATTTTATGGGCCCCCCAGATAACACATGATAGCAAAAGGAGTAGAATTGTAGGAAACTGCAACATTTTCTCTTGCCTCATAACAAAATGTGCATAATAGCATTATAAAACGGCAACTTTTTCAATGTGTTGAAATGCAGAATATTAGCTGTCGCCCCCCCCCCCCCCCCCCCCCCCCCCAAAAAAGTATGTTTTCCAAACCATACAATTATAATTGGTGCTCCGGGTAGTCCGGCCTGCATTGAACTCACCCGGTTGTCATGGATCAATGTAATGTGTGTGCGTGCATGTGTGTGTGTGACCCCCTTGCTGAGAGTCTGGGACAGGTTTTCCATCTCTGCTGAAGCGCTGGGAGGCAAGAAAGAGGAGGAGGGAGATTGGAGAAGGGGCAGAGAATAAGATGTGGGAACTTATTCCCTCCCTGTAAACCCCATGGAAAACAAACAAACAAGCGTTATTACTAACAAACCGGAGAACTAACCAATGGCTGCGACTGTGGAGGAAATGAGCCCTGCTTAGCCAAAGCCTCCCACGGTAGGAAGGGACAGGTCACCATCAAGAACATGCTATGTACAGTTCATCTCTGAATCTGGAGAGCTGATTTTCCTGTCCCCAGACATCACCTCCCAGAGCCTCTGTACGGTTGATTCTTTCAACCATATTTTATTTTCAAGCTCTCATTCCCTCATTAAATGGTCAATATTTAATATTTTCAGTAGATAGTATTACTTCTACCGCCCTTCCTATAGTGAGGATATGGCTTCATTTTTAGACACTGCTCTCCTGAATTAGGAGGGCTGTGATTGGTTGCATTGCCTACTATGCCAATTTCTCTGTATAACTTGGGCAACTTTAAAACTAGCGGAGACCCCACTCTCGTGTGGATGGACAAAATCAACATGTGCGCGATGGGGCACGCGGATGAGAAAATAGCAAACTTGCAGGAACTTGCACAAGTTTTCACAAGTCTGAAACGATCAAATGGGACAGGATAAGCAGGGAAGGGAAAGGGAGGGGAGAGTAATATGCCAAATATGAAGTTGTTTCAAAACACGAGGAAACCAAGGAGTGACTGCTTCGTTGACAGAGAATTCAGGCAGATAGGAGAGTGACGTACAGCACAAATGAAAAGGTCAGAGCCGAGGTAATAACCTGTGATAAGCATGTGTGACGTTATTGAGTGATTCCTCACAAAACCCCCCCAAAAAAGGCCATGGTTTTATGCATTTTCACAAAATGTAGTCCATAGAATAGTCCTTTGGAGGAAGGATTGTTGACATATATTTGCCGTGTGTATGTAAAAGCATAATTGAGAAAAAAATCAAAGTTGGCATATTTCTGACATTTTGGCCTTACCCGGGCCTCCTTTAAGACTCCATAGTGTTTAATCTGTAAATGCTGCAAAGCAAAAAATGGTGTCATATGAAGAAGCTTTACCGCCTGCTCTGTGATCCTTTTATTTCAATAAAACATGAATATTGAAAATATATTTAAAAAATATTATATTATGGCTAATTGTTCAAAATAGTGTTGAAAATACAGTGAGCTCCAAAAGAATATGGAACAGTGACACATTTGTTGTTGGTTTGTCTCTGTACTCCAGGACTTTGGATTTGATACAGTAATGATGAGGTTAAAGTGCATACTGTCAGCTTTAATTTGAGGGTATTTTCATCCATATCGGGTGAACCGTTTAGTAATCACAGCACTTTTTGTGCATATAGAGGACCCTTATTTAGAGGACCAAAAGTATTGGAACAAATTCACATAGTGCCTACAGAAAGTATTCACACCCTTTCAATTTTTCCACATTTTGTTGTGTTACAATCTGCATTTTAAATGTATAAAAAAAACTACTAACAATAACCCATAATGTCAAAGTTTTTATTATGTTTTTCAAAATGTTAACAAATTATTTAAAAATTAAAAGCTGAAAAGTCTTGAGGCGATATGTATTCAACACCTTATGGGAAGCGTACATAAGATCAGGGGTAAAAATGCAAATGGCTCTGAGATACGAATATTATTACTACACAAATCATACACGTAACTAGCAAGGCAGCCGGCTAACGTTAGCTAGCTATCAGTACGCTTTAACTTGAAATGAAAACGAAAATGATCTGAAAATGTAGCTAGTTAGACTATCTTACCTGTATACATGGATGGACGGTTCTCCTTCTCTGTCACGGATGCCATGGTTGCCTTAGTTTGAAGATGTATTAAAGACCTGTCTCCGGATTACAACAGCTTTCTGTGTGCTCTCTCTTTGTCTCTGTCTGCATATTTGCAATCAAATTCCAGTATTTTCTTCCATCTCCTTAGTTATCATTAGCTTTTGCAGTTGTACTATGTGATATCTTTAGAAAAAGCAGCGGTAGAAAGGATTACCTACACAGCTCATATTGTAGACTGAAACGTGCTACATGACCAATCCTAACTCATCACTTGGCATGTCCTGTCTTTTTCTGTGGCTAAACCAACTAGGCTCGTAATTTAACAATTTTATTCGTATTTACAGATGGCATACAAGTTTGTTATTAAGACACATGAAAGTTCACATGTTCCAGAAGGCATTTCTATCAAAAAATATATATATTTTGATACAAAATAAAATAAAGTTTACGTTCAAATGGCTCTCTGTGAAGTAGTGACGCTCGATATACGCCTTTACTGAAACGAGTCACATTTGTAGATGGGTAAAATAAAAAAAAGCAAACATTGATTATCCCTTTGCACCTGGCGACGTTATTAATTACACTTTGGATGGTGTATCAGTCACAACAAATATACAGGCGCCCTTCCTAACTCAGTTGCCGGAGAGTAAAGAAATCGCTCAGGGATTTCACCATGAGGCCAAAGGTAACTTTAAAAACAGTTCAAGTTTAATGACTTTGATAGGAGAAAACTGAGGATGGATCAACAACGTTGTAGTTATTCCACAATACTAACCTAATTGAAAGAGTGAAAAAAAAATCCATTCCAGAAAAAAAAATCCATTCCAAAATATTCATCCTGTTGGATTTGATACAATTCACTAAAGTAATACAAAGGCACTAAAGTAATATTGTAAAAAATGTGTCAAAGCAAGTAACTTTTTTTCCTGAATACAAAGTTTTATGTTTGGGGCAAATCCAAAACAACACATTACTGAGGGCCACTCTTAATATTTTAAAGCATAGTGGTGGCTGCATCATGTTATGGGTATGCTTGTAATCGTTAAGGACTGGGCAGTTTTTCAGGATAAAAAGTACATTGAATGGAGCTAGGGCTGGGCAGTATACTGTGTTTTGCGATATACCGATATTGATTCACGGACCCGTTTGGGTTTTTACTTCTATACCGGTATTTGAATGTTTGGTTTGTTAAATGTGATACACACTGTGTAACGTACATTTTTATAGTTTACTTCTCTACTTGAGTCATCTCTTTTCACTCTATGCCGCTTTCCACGCCCCCTGTCACTCAAGGAGCGCATTTGTTTATCCACGACCACAAGACACTTGCGTTCAGTCTGCATGGTCATTGCAGCATATGCAACACTTGATGACAACGACGCAGTTTCCACGTTGCTTCTTAATACAAATCCACTAGCGTTCTATAATTACACTATTAGCTTGTGTTTCTTACATCCGCAAAGAGCTAGTTTATTGTGTGTAGATGGGTGTGAAAAATATCTATTTAATCAATTTTGTATTCTGGCTATAACATATCAAAATGGGTAATAAGTCAAGGAGTATGAATACTTTCTGGATGCACTGTATTTGTGTATTAAAGTAGTCAAACGTTTAGTATTTAGTTCCATATTCCTAGCATGCAATGATTATATCAAGCTTGTGACTCTACAAGCTACAAGCTTGTTGGATGCATTTGCTGTTTTTTTTTTTTTTTTTTTTTTTTTTCAGATTATTTTGTGCCCAATAAATTAATGGTAAATAATGTATTGTGTGATTGGAGTAAATTTGATTGAAAATAAGAATAGAATATGTTTCTAAACACTGCTACATTAATGTCGAGGATACCATGATTACAGATAGTCCTGAATGAATTGTGAATTATGACGAGTAAGAAGGTTACAGACTCACAAATCATACCCCCAAGACATGCTTTGATGAATTATTCCTCAATTATGCTTTTAGATACATGTCAAATATACGTCAACAATCCTTCCTCCAAAGGACTATTTCGTGAAAATCCATAAAATCATAATCACTCAATAAAGTCATACATGCTTATCACTTTATTATTAGCTTTTCTGCTGTTATGGCTCTATTTCCTTTGTACTGTATGGCACTCTCCTGTCTGCCTGAATCAACTGTCTATGAAGCTGTCATTCCTTGGTTTTCTCATGCTTTGAAACAGCTTCATACTTCACATTTGGCATATTCCGCTACCCACCCTTTCCTTCCCTGCTTATTCTGTCCCACTTGATCTATTTTGTTGTTTTTGAGACTTTTGAAAACTTGTGCAAGTTCCACCCTCCCCCACAATATGTTTTTTTGATGAATCGTGACTTTTGGCCTTACTGCTGTTAGCCCATAGAAACACATTGAATAACAGATAGTCCTTACTGCTATTAGCCCATACAAACACATTGAATAACATATAGTCCTTACCGCTATTAGCCCATACAAACACATTGAATAACAGATAGTCCTTACTGCTATTAGTCCATACAAACACATTGAACAACAGATAGTCCTTACTGCTGTTAGTCCATAGAAGCACATTGAATAACAGAACATTCTTTCTGCTATTAGCCCATACAAACACATTGAATAACATATAGTCCTTGCTGCTATTAGTCCATACAAACACATTGAATAAAATATAGTCCTTACTGCTATTAGCCCATAGAAAACATTGAATAACAGATCTTCCTTACCTCTATTAGCCCATAGAAACACATTGAATAACAGATAGTCCTTACTTCTATTAGCCCATAGAAACACATTGAATAACAGATAGTCCTTACCTCTATTAGCCCATAGAAAACATTGAATAACAGATCGTCCTTACTGCTATTAGCCCATAGAAACACATTGAATAACAGATAGTCCTTACCTCTATTAGCCCATAGAAACACATTGAATAACAGATAGTCCTTACCTCTATTAGCCCATAGAAAACATTGAATAACAGATCGTCCTTACTGCTATTAGCCCATAGAAACACATTGAATAACAGATAGTCCTTACCGCTATTAGCCCATAGAAACACATTGAATAACAGATAGTCCTTACTGCTATTAGCCCATAGAAACACATTTAATAGCAGATAGTCCTTACTGCTCTTAGCCAATAGAAACACATTGAATAACAGATAGTCCTTACTGCTATTAGCCAATAGAAACACATTGAATAACATATAGTCCTTACTGCTCTTAGCCAATAGAAACACATTGAATAACAGATAGTCCTTACTGCTATTAGCCCATAGAAACACATTGAATAACAGATAGTCCTTACTGCTATTAGCCCATAGAAACATATTGAATAACAGATAGTCCTTACTGCTATTAGCCAATAGAAACACATTGAATAACAGATAGTCCTTACTGCTATTAGCCCATAGAAACACATTGAATAACAGATAGTCCTTACTGCTATTAGCCCATAGAAACATATTGAATAACAGATAGTCCTTATCTCTATTAGCCCATAGAAACACATTGAATAACAGATAGTCCTTACTTCTATTAGCCCATAGAAACACATTGAATAACAGATAGTCCTTACTGCTATTAGCCAATAGAAACACATTGAATAACAGATAGTCCTTACTGCTATTAGCCCATAGAAACACATTGAATAACAGATAGTCCTTACTGCTATTAGCCCATAGAAACATATTGAATAACAGATAGTCCTTACTGCTATTAGCCAATAGAAACACATTGAATAACAGATAGTCCTTATCTCTATTAGCCCATAGAAACACATTGAATAACAGATAGTCCTTACTTCTATTAGCCCATAGAAACACATTGAATAACAGATAGTCCTTACTGCTATTAGCCCATAGAAACACATTGAATAACAGATAGTCCTTACTGCTATTAGCCCATAGAAACATATTGAATAACATATAGTCCTTATCTCTATTAGCCCATAGAAACACATTGAATAACAGATAGTCCTTACTGCTGTTACTCCATAGAAACATATTGAATATTTCACCACATGGAACAACAGATAGTCCTCTGAAAAATGTGTCTTATATCTAGGTATTATAGGGGTATAATGGGAAAAAAATGAAAACATTTTTAATACATGCATTTAACCCTGTTTGTTCACTAAACAGTCTACATACTATACTTCCAGGGTTTTTTCTTTATTTTTTACTATTTTCTAAATTGTAGAATAATAGTGAATACATCAAAACTATGAAATAATACATATGGAATCATATAGTAACCAAAAAAGTGTTAAACAAATCAATATATTTTAGATTCTTCTAAGTGGTCACCCTTTGTCCTGATGACAGCTTTGCACACACTTTGCATTCTCTCGTCCAGCTTAATCTGGAATGCTTTTCCAACTGTCTTGAAGGAGTTCCCACATATGCTGTGCACTTGTTGGCTGCTTTTCCTTCACTCTTTGGTCCAACACATCCCAAACCATCTCAATTGGGTTAAAGTCGGGTGATTGTGGAGGCCAGGTCATCTGATGCAGCACTTCATCACTCTCCTTCTTGGTCAAAGAGCCCTCACACAGCCTGGAGGTGTGTTTTGGATTATTGTCCTGCAAAAACCAGATGAGATGGTGTATCACTGCAGAATTCTGTGATAGCCATGCTGATTAAGTGTGCCTTGAATTCTAAATACATCACAGACCATGTCACCAGCAAAGCACCATCACACCTCTTCCATGCTTCACAGTTGGAACCAAACATCTTAAATTTGGACTCATCAGACTAAAGGACACATTTCCACCAGTCTAATGTCCATTGCTCGTGTTTCTTGGCCCAAGCTAGTCTTTTCTTCTTATTGGTATTCTTTAATAGAGGTTTCAACCACGAAGGCCTGCTTCATAGTCTCCCTTTGAACAGTTGATGTTGAGATGTGTCTGTTACTTGAACTCTGTGAAGCATTTATTTGGGCTTCAATTTATGAGACTGGGAACTCTAATGAACTTATCCTCTGCAGCAGAGACACTGGCTCTTCCATTCCCGTGGCTGTCCTCATGAGAGCCAGTTTCATCATAGTACTTGCTGTTTTTTGTGACTGCACTTGAGGAAACTATCAAAGTTCTAGAAATGTTCTGAATTGACTGACTTTCATATCATAAAGTAATGATGGACTGTCATTTCTCTTTGCTTATTTGAGCTGTTCTTGCCATAATATGGACTTAGCCCTATTTGGTAAAATACCATCTTCTGTATACTACCCCTACCTTGTCACAACACAACTGATTGGCTGAAACGCATTAAGAAGGAAAGAAATTCCACAAATTAACTTTTTAAGAAGGCACACCTGTTAATTGAAATGCTTTCCAGGTGACTACCTCATGAAGCTGGTTGAGAGAATGCCAAGAGTGTGCAAAGCTGTCATCAAGGCACAGGGTGGCGACTTTGAAGAATCTCATAAAATATATATATATTTTTTTATGATTCTTTGTTATTTCATAGTTTTGATATCTTCACTATTATTATTATACTATTATTCTAATATGTAGACAATAGTAAAAATAAATACAATTCCTTGAATGAGTATGTGTGTCCAAACTTTTGACTGGTACTGTACATATTCGTGAGAGTATCACCTTTACACCAGAGGTGTCATATTAGTTTGTAGCCCAAACAATTTGGACACTACAGACAGAAGTTGTCAGATCGGCTATACCGACCTCAGACGAGTTCCAAGTCGCTTGTGGGGGTCGTAGAGCGTAATTGGGAACACCATTGTGTTCGTGAGAGTCTCATTTTTTCATAGACTGGTACTAGTTTGTAGGCCAAGCCGTTCGGAAGCTACAAACTGTTTTTTGAGAAGACCGATTCCTGGGATTCCTCATGGTCTGACAAATACCGCTCTAGCTTTGTCACCTTTCACCACAGATGTGGAAGTGTTACATTGGCGGATGCGGTGGATTGAGAGACCTACAGTACAGAAAAACATATCTCTATCTTAAATTGACAGATTTTTATGGGGATTTTTTTATTATGCTAAGTTCATTTCCACTGGGGCGTGGACAACGACCTTAAGGGGTTTAAATCTTCTTAAAAGTAATTAGGTAATTTACAATCATCTGAAAACTAAGAATCTTAATTAATAAAAACTACAAAGATATGTCAAATCAGCTAATTCCAGTCTGAAAGAATGCTTTGAATTAATTTCCCTCAGTCATTGGATGTGTGTTGTCACACTCCATTCTAACGCGTCCTTGTTACCGCAGGAGAGGAAAACAGAAGGCACGTACGTACGTATGTGTTCCTGAGAGTCGCAGCTTTCAGGAATGGGGTCATAATATTTGAACTTAAACCGTTCAAACGCTAGAACCAAATTCATATGGGGAAAAAAATAATCAACATTCCACATAGGCCCTAGAAACCACACACGTTTGTCATTTTGTTACTGAAAGTCCAGTTTTTGGCTAGGCTTTTTTTTTTTTATATAAAAAAGTTTATTCATGATTAGAATTGATCAAAATTGAGTCTAAATTCATAAACGGGCCGCCTGTTGAATATCCCTGCCATACACACATCATTCACATGGTTGCCAACCACACCATTCACATGGTTGCCACCCAGATGTAATGATGAGTTCAATGTCTAAGGTGCAACAGAGTAAACACCAGCTCTTCCTTCCTAATCTTACCTTTGAATCTTGGTCTACCAACCTTTCTTTGGAGGGCATATAAATGCCGGCCCTTCTTCTGCCACACATCTATCATAAGTGCTCTAATCTTACATTTGACCTCACTTACCGCCCCGGTCGCACTGTCTGAACCAACTTGACTGTGTATCAAATCATGCTTCCCCAAATGTATACATATTTAAATCATTATGTGGTTCATAAACTAGTTATGTAATTGTAAGACAGTTTGTCTAGTGTCTGTAGCATAAACTGTGAAGAGCTGTACCATTTTGAAAACCAACCACTTTTAGCTATATGCTAGTTAGCATGCCATTTCAAATAGTTATAGTGTGCAGTAATAATGTTTGGTGGCAGGATATGTGCGATTATCAGACAATTGTCTGAAGCCGAAAAAGACAGGACATTGTAAATCTAATTTGACCTATGCACTAACAAGGCTTTTCAGCATCAGCAGCTTGACTACTGCTAGAGTACTGTACCTTTTATTGATCTACTGTTCTTCAACAACAGATGTACTCACATTGGATGGGTTGATTAGGATTCAAACCTTCTCTCAAACAGCCTAATACATACTCTTAGAGTAGGTTTAACCAATTAATGTACTTGGTAATGTAAACATGTTTTTTAATCTAAGACACATATGCAATCTGCCATCTGGGAATCTGTTCTATATTCCTCATCTTGATATATATACCCATTAGTTCTTAAAGGGTAGTCTGCTGTTCAAACAACAACAAAAGCCCAACACCCTGCCACTGTTTTGGTAAAAAGCTGAAGAATTGGGGGTGGAGAAATGTAACTACTCTCAAATTCATCAATAGAGCTATGGATACATACTTTACAAACAAAAATAAATGGAATTAATACAATACAATTCTAAAGAATAGAGTAATGACTTACATTGCTAAACTCTGTTAAACAGCCTTATAATAACCAAAGGTGGCAGCAGGTAGCCTAGCGGTTAGACCTTTGGCCAGTAACCGAATTCCACGAGCCAACAAGTTGAAAAATCTCTATGTGCACTTGAGCAAGGCACTTAACCCTAAGTGCTCCAGGGTTGCTGTTAATAATGGCAGACCCTGGCCGTGAATCCACTCTCCGAGGGTGTCTCGGGGAGAGTTGGGATATGCAAAAAAAAAAACATTTCCAATTCACAGTTGTGAAATAGGACAACTAAGAATACATTATTTGTATTTATTTATAATAAATATTTCCTATTAATAGCTGAATATAGAGAGAGCATGCCAACCAATAGGTCCTTCATGACCCCAATGCATTAACAGTAGAACCGCCTGGCCTTCCAGCCTTTAAGTACCCGCTAGAGAACGTTACCGGGTGTCCTCTTTAGCATATGCATCAGATGCATATCAACCCACAAGGTGCAGCAAACATAACAAAAAACACTTGGTATTATAAAGGATGAAACGCATGAATTAATATTTGTCAGGAAAAATAACAATAGATAGTCAAGGCTATGTTTTGTATAATTCCTAGAGAAAACGTAGGCCTATATAGCCTATTTTCGTTTCTCTTCCAATGACAACATTAGTGTAATGCATATGATCAAGTTGATTTGTAGATTCCATTAGTAATAGTTATAGAAATGAATAAAGTCCAGTTACAGCTTCTTTTGACAAAGTGGAAATAAAAAAGATAATATAACCAGGCAAGGTGCGCTGGTGAAATAATTTGCTGTATTCCTAAACAAAAACACATGAACAATTGTAAAGCATGACTTGTATAAATAATTAGCATATTTTAATTTGATTATGTTACCAGTTTTTGCTTAGTAGCCACAGTAATGCTGCCGAGTGAGTGGTGAATGCAGGGACAGCACAGATGTTATTGGATAAACTGACATTTGGAAATAGAGTTGCGCCTTTTGGAATTATGAGTTATTTGACAAAGGTAAGTGTAATAGAAACTACACACTATGCTCCTTCTGATACTATATAGAAATCTAAATGTTTTACCTGCATGTGACTCTGAAGAAGGATTTGCTAAAGTGATGCTCCTTTCCCTGCATCTGTAAATTACAAGGTGCACCCATCTCTTCATGTGCAATTTGTCAACCTATAGGCCTAAAATTGTCACTCATCCGATTGTCAATTGAATCTTGTCTATAACCTGTCTTATTATGTGTGGAATTAGTTTCGGTATAGTTTAGGTGTAGTTTCAATGGGCCAGCTGTACAGTTTGACTTGCATCCTTTTATTTCTTGCTCATCAACTTGGATAGAGTCAATGACATGTTTTGCATTATTCTAAAGGCCTACTGCAACACATTGCATGTTGTCGTTCCCCTTACAATACATTTGATTAGTAATTGAGTTACAGTCAATAAAACAGTTCTGTAACAGCTTTGTCATGACGTTGCCATCTTTGGGTACAGCACCCCTCCATTTGCACCAGCCCTTGTCTATGCACCATCCCCCTAACCCCCCTGTCTCCTACACCCAGGCTGCTGTGGTCAGAGAGAGGTCGTAAATTCCTGGAGGAGATTATCTCCTCATGGCCACAGTATAGAGAGAGAGTGAATTTTCATAGAGAACAAAGGAATTTCTTCCACCTCACAGAACTTGAGGTCCGAACAACATTTATGTTCTGGAGAAGGTATACAAGATCGGGGAAGAATCCAGCTACGAACTGGTCCGTTTGGTACAATTTTGTGAAACTCATGGGAGACTCCGTTATCATTTCCTTGTAACTATCTGCTGTTTGTTTATACATTTCTGTGAACTACTTAGTTAGTAAATAAATGATTTAAGACAATTGATGTATAGATGACTCATTGTGAAGACTGGGTTCGTGCAGATAACCAACAATTTACGACGTTTGGAATGAGACTAACATGAGGTAAATAAAAAATTATAACTATAATCTGAATATTTTCCTTGGTGCCCCGACTTCCTACTTAATTACAGTTACATGATTAATCAGTTTAATTGCGTAGTAATAGAGTTATTTGATAAATAGGTCTTCAGTTTTAATGATGCCAAAGACACGACAGCTTATTTTTACAAAGTAAAATGTATAAGATAATTGTAAAAGTATTCACATAACACTGATTTAAATAGGCATAACACAAAATCATCATCACACTATTGTTCTATATTAAATCAACCTCTTCACCCTCATTACTCAGTTAGGCCTAATTTAAATTTGATTGTGAAATAACTTGCACAATTATCACCCATTCCATCTATTTGTCATTCATTCAGTAGGCTGGCTTCGTTTGCTACGCTGGATAGTCAAGGTTATGTAAAAGAGAATGGTATCAACCCCAACACTTGGTCAAATGATATTCTGCTGATAAATAGGCATAACACAAACTCATCTCGCTATTGTCTTTCTAAATTAAAACAACCTCTTCACCCTCCTTATCATTCAGTTAGATGTGAGGTGTAAGGTGCACACGTATCACCCATTCATCCATGTGTCATTCATTCAGTGAGGAGAGAGAGACTCATTAGCGCCTAGCTGGGTGCCAACGTCCTACAGCACATTGTCTTGGCGGCTTAAGTTAGGAATAGGTGTGGGGGAAAACATTTAAGTCTCATACTTTTCTGTTTGGGGGGGGGGGGGGCTAATTTCTATAATCAAACGTCAGTGGCCATTGGCCTATGGCGGTTCTAGTGTTAAAATCTACACCATGTCCAGGCCAGTAGAAATTCTGTTTGGGCAAGTAGATTTTTTTTGTCCAACTGCCTGGTCATTTTTTTTTATTTATTTTATTTCACCTTTATTTAACCAGGTAGGCTAGTTGAGAACAAGTTCTCATTTGCAACTGCGACCTGGCCAAGATAAAGCATAGCAGTATGAGCAGACAACACAGAGTTACACATGGAGTAAACAATTAACAAGTCAATAACACAGTAGAAAAACAAAGGGGGGAGTCTATATACAATGTGTGCAAAAGGCATGAGGTAGGCGAATAATTACAATTTTGCAGATTAACACTGGAGTGATAAATGATCAGATGGTCATGTACAGGTAGAGATATTGGTGTGCAAAAGAGCAGAAAAATAAATAAATAAAAACAGTATGGGGATGAGGTAGGTGAAAATGGGTGGGCTATTTACCAATAGACTATGTACAGCTGCAGCGATCGGTTAGCTGCTCAGATAGCAGATGTTTGAAGTTGGTGAGGGAGATAAAAGTCTCCAACTTCAGCGATTTTTGCAATTCGTTCCAGTCACAGGCAGCAGAGTACTGGAACGAAAGGCGGCCAAATGAGGTGTTGGCTTTAGGGATGATCAGTGAGATACACCTGCTGGAGCGCGTGCTACGGATGGGTGTTGCCATCGTGACCAGTGAGCTGAGATAAGGCGGAGCTTTACCTAGCATGGACTTGTAGATGACCTGGAGCCAGTGGGTCTGGCGACGAATATGTAGCGAGGGCCAGCCGACTAGAGCATACAAGTCGCAGTGGTGGGTGGTATAAGGTGCTTTAGTGACAAAACGGATGGCACTGTGATAGACTGCATCCAGTTTGCTGAGTAGAGTGTTGGAAGCCATTTTGTAGATGACATCGCCGAAGTCGAGGATCGGTAGGATAGTCAGTTTTACTAGGGTAAGCTTGGCGGCGTGAGTGAAGGAGGCTTTGTTGCGGAATAGAAAGCCGACTCTTGATTTGATTTTCGATTGGAGATGTTTGATATGAGTCTGGAAGGAGAGTTTGCAGTCTAGCCAGACACCTAGGTACTTATAGATGTCCACATATTCTAGGTCGGAACCATCCAGGGTGGTGATGCTAGGCGGGGATGCGGGTGCAGGCAGCGATCGGTTGAAAAGCATGCATTTGGTTTTACTAGCGTTTAAGAGCAGTCGGAGGCCACGGAAGGAGTGTTGTATGGCATTGAAGCTTGTTTGGAGGTTAGATAGCACAGTGTCCAATGACGGGCCGAAAGTATATAGAATGGTGTCGTCTGCGTAGAGGTGGATCAGGGAATCGCCCGCAGCAAGAGCAACATCATTGATGTATACAGAGAAAAGAGTCGGCCCGAGAATTGAACCCTGTGGCACCCCCATAGAGACTGCCAGAGGACCGGACAGCATGCCCTCCGATTTGACACACTGAACTCTGTCTGCAAAGTAATTGGTGAACCAGGCAAGGCAGTCATCCGAAAAACCGAGGCTACTGAGTCTGCCGATAAGAATATGGTGATTGACAGAGTCGAAAGCCTTGGCAAGGTCGATGAAGACGGCTGCACAGTACTGTCTTTTATCAATGGCGGTTATGATCAATGGCGGTCATGCCAGCTAACCAAAAAAGGTTAGCATTGGACCCTGTCATAGCCTATGAATAGGACCCAGAGTTTTACCTGACCAGGTCATGAGATAAAGCAAAAACTCCAGGCCCCAGAAAAGACACATACAAATTTTGCCACACCACTTTTGAACCTGTGCTTTAAATTCTATAACTTATGTCTCAAGAGCATAGTGTAACTGTCCAATCATAACCCCAAATATAAGGTTGCATTACTCTGTTTATAACAGGAACATAAACCATGTATAGCTTCAACATGTGTTCAAAAGCTGACAACTACCTGGTCCATTTCTCATCGGAGTAGGCTTATGAGTTAGGCTAGGTCAAATGTAGGGTTAGGGGCGGTTTTGTGAACACAGATTACACCTAGTCCTGGACTCATTTTGGCCAGAGATTTTCTATTGACCTTGCTTTTTAGTCCAGGACCAGGCTTAATCTGTGTCTGGGAAAATCTCCCCATAATGTTTAAATGAGTGAAATGGGATGATGTCTTAAAAGAAAAACATGTTTACATTACCAAGTACATTAATTGGGTAAACCTACTCTAAGAGTATGTATTAGGCTTTTTGAGAGGTTTGAATCCTAATCAACCCATCCAATGTGAGTACATCTGTTGAAGAACAGTAGATCAATAAAGGTACAGTACTCTAGCAGTAGTCAAGGTGCTGATGCTGAAAAGCCTTGTTAGTGCATAGGTCGAATTAGATTTACAATGTCCTGTCTTTTTCAGCTTCAGAAAAAAGCAAATTTCATTTAAAACGTTTTTTTTTTTGCATTAATATTATTAGTAATTTCAAAAGAGAAGGCATAGGTAACAGTAACTTATTATTAAACTCCAGTGCCTTTGAATCCCTCTTAACCATCTGGGCTGTCAAGTGTTCATAATCAAATGCAAGTTTAGAACTCGCAAAGTTTTGTGTGTTTGTGTTCCATGGCCAAGAAGCGAGGAGTATCTCTTTCTCTAAACCTTGAACTGGGATTGGATTATGACAGTGGAGGAGAAAAATGTCAACAACACAGCAACCCCATTGTGTCTGAACAAACTCTCTGTTTCATTGGGCTTACACGACTGTCCTCTTCATTAGATTTGCATGATTGCACTTAGCACCACAGCAAAATCCTGCATTTGTCTTGGGGTGGACTCAGACTCATCTCAAACTTAATTGGACTTTCTAGCTTTGGCAAGCACCACACAATTATCTCTATGCCTTCTTGTTCCTGTTGACATACGTGTCTCCTATCTCCTCTGCAAGAAATCATCTCTCGGGGAGAGTTGGGTATATTTATTTGTTCGACATAATTCACCTAAATGCTGATTGGCCGATAGTGAGGTCATTAGCTGAAATGTGCTGAGCATAAGTAGGAATGTGAAACCAACGTCTCTGCTTCCTCTGGGGACGCCCACACTGTGAGGCGACAGCCATAATAATCCGCCGCCATATGATAATGTCTAGCCAATGGCAGAGAGCTACAAAAGCCCAAAACAAATGGCAGACACACCAGAGCAGAACTTAGTTATCTAATTTAGGAATTAAATTCAGGTAATCAGAATGATGTTCCCATTGAAGAGGACAATGTTAACTCACCAAGCTGAAGGGTCGACAGTATCTGTTTTCGGACATCAAGGCACTGTTTCATCATTATCAGAGCAAACGCCATGTTTTCCGATCCCACTTGACACTTTTGGGCAAGGCGATGCATCGAAATGAACCGTTTAGAACACATTAACCCTGTTGCCTCTAATCTGGATACAGTGATTCCCCTGATATGAAGAATGGTTCAGGACTTCTGTGAATGCTTCCACGTAACGTGAACGGGCTCGAATATCCAGAGACATTTCAGGCTTGTAAACTGCACTCATCAAGAGTCTGCTGTTTATTCACTGATTCAGCTCTTGGCTGGGACCATGTTTACAGGTTTCATAAGGCAAGCCATGGCCACTTCAAAATGGTGGTGAAACAAAATCCAGGGTGGTCGGCTGGTGTTGTATCATCTTTCCTTCTACGTACATAGAGCTGTTGGAGGAGGTGCATTCTCAGTGTCTAATCGAGGGTCTGTTGTGTTCAGCACTGATTGTTTAGTGTAGCATCCATGATTTGTATCATCGATTGCACAGTCTGTTTTGTTGTTATCGTAAATCACTGTAGGTGAGATGCTACTCATTTAGATAAATGTCAGCCTTAACTCTTTCTTTAGTTTCAAACATAACATTTGGCGAACGAGGATGGCTGAAAGTATTTCAACATTAACCCTACCTCCTCCAGGGCCGTTCTTGCCTCAGTCGGGAAAACCAACAATCCCATGGGAAAGATGGAAGTTGTCGTTCCAGACGTACACGCTAGCTACCGGACTGCATGTGGTTAGCCCTGAGTGGAAAAGTCTCCACTGTCTCGATGCATAGGGCCTGCACATCTGCCAAACGCTCGGGGAAGTGCACATATAATGCAGCTTTTGAACTTTTGGATACATTTTCAGCGACACAGTACGCTGCTGATCTTAAGCTGTTCAAGTTGTGCAGGAGTCTGTGGTCAGACTGTACCTGTCAGTCAGACCGTAACATGAGTGTCTCAGTGCTGGTCAAGCTGTGCAGCAGTCAGTGGTCAGACTGTACCTGTCAGTCAGACAGTAACATGAGCCTCAGTGCTGTTCAAGCTGTGTAGAAGTCAGTGGTCAGACTGTACCTGTCACTCAGACAGTAACATGAGCCTCATTGCTGTTGATGAGACCCCAGTCGTGTCAACTGTGGTGCCAGGACACCATGCACGGCCCCCTGACTGCCCTGCTAGTGGATAGACGATGTCGGAAACCAAACCAATTTGCAAAATTGTAGGCAGTGGTGTAAAGTACTTAAGTAAAATTACTACTTATGTTGTTTTTTTGGGGTATCTGTACTGTACTATTTATTTTTTTGACAACTTTTGCCTCACTACATTCCTACAGAAAATTATGTACTTTTTACTCCATACATTTTCCCTGACACATTTTGAATGCTTAGCAGGACAGAAAAATGGTCTAATTCACACTCTTGTCAAGAGAACACATGGTCATCTCTACTGCCTCTGATCTGGCGGACTCACTAAACACATGCTTCGTTTGTAAATTATGTTGGAGTGTGCCCATTGAAGGCAATTTGAATGCACAGAAATACCGTGACGAGATCCTGTGGCCCGTTGTCGTGCCATTCATCCACTGCCATCACCTCATGTTTCAGCATGATAATGCATGAACCCATGTCGCAAGGATTTAGACACAATTCCTGGATGCAGAACATGTCCCTGTTCTTCCATGGCTTGCATACTCTCCAGACATGTCACCCATTGAGCATGTTTGAGATGCTCTGGGGTCGACGTGTACGACAGCGTGTTCCAGTTCCCGCCAATATCCAGCAACTTCACCCAGCCATTGAAGAGGACAGGGACAACATTCCATAATCCACAATAAACAGCCTGATCAACTCGATGTGAAGGAGCTGTGTCGCGCTGCATGAGGCAAATGGTGGTCACACTAGATACTGTTTTTCTGATCCACTGCCCTACCTTAGATTGGGGCCTAATTCATTTATTTCAATTGACTGATTTCCAAGTATGAAATGTAACTCGGTTATATCTTTAAAATTGTTGCATGTTGCAGTTATTTTTGTTCATCATAAAAGTACACTAAACACGATGACAGACTAACCAGGGAGGAGAAGTCGACAGAGAATAAAAGCTAAGTATCTGACATGGAGATAGAGGGAGTTCCAGAGTTGGGGAGCTGCACTGCTTATTAATGCCTGGTCTCCCATGGAGCAGAGCCTGGTACAAGGGATGGTGAGGAGGCCAGTGTCAGAGGAGCGCAGTGAATAGGTGGGAGTGTAGGGGTGCAGGAGGTCAGTAATGTAGGTGGGTCGGCAGTCCATTGAGTGCTTTGTAGGTGAGCATGAGCAATTTGCCGATTATCCTTTATTGAACTGGGAGCCAGTGGAGTTTGAGGGTGCGGGCTATGTGGTCCCAAGGTCTGTTCCTATGTGTCTCAGTTAGTTGAGCATGGCACTTGCAACGTGAGGGTTGTTGGTTCGATTCCTGTGAGGTACCAGTACAAATAAAATATGAAAATGTATGCACTCACTACATTGTCGCTCTGGATAAGAGCGTCTGCTAAATGACAAACATTTTAAATGTCTGGTGAGGACTTGTGCAGCTGAAGTTTGAATATGTTGACATCTGTTCAGTGTTTTGGCGGGGAGTCTGTAGAGAGTGATGTTGCAGTAGTCCAAGCATGATAAAAGGTCTGAATGAGGGTTTCGGAAGTGGGGTCAGTGAGAGAGATTGAGCTGTTTTTGAAGTGGAAGAAGGCTAACTTGGTGACGTTCCGGATGTGGGGTTCAAATGACACACCAAGGTTCCTGACTGTGGAGTTGGAGTGGATGGTGCAGCCGTTGATTGTGATGAGTTGACCCAGTTTCTTGATGAGGGAGTTGCGACCCATGAGCATGATCCCTGTTTTGCCGTCATTTAGTTAAAAAAAAGTTATTGCTCATCCAAGTTCTCATTTCATGGAGACCGTCAACAACAGAGGGGGGTGGCAGAGTGGAGTTGGGGTTTGTGTGGATGTAGATTTGTGTGCCATCTGCATAACAGTGCAATGAGTCCAACTTGATGGAGGATCTGACCCAGGGGCAGCATGTAAATACTAAACTGTAATTGACCAAACACTGAGCCTTGTGGGACACGTTGTTATACAGGGGCTGGGGCAAGCTTGCAGTTGTCAAGGGAGACAAAATGTGGTCTATCAGATAGATAGGAGTGGAACCAGGCAAGGGGTGTTCCGGAAACTCCTAGAAGCCTCTCCATGTGGTCAGTTAAAATCTGATGACCAACAGTGTCAAATGCTGAAGAGCAATGGCCAATCCTCTTCAACGGCGTAGGTGCCCTGACACTATTCACACACAATGCCCTCCTCGATCCTACGGTGACTCTAGTCCTTCAGCCTTTACGCCGTATCCCGCTGTCTTTACTCGAGGAGGTCACTAAGGATCTACGCAAACCGCTTGAGGATGGATTTATGGAGCCGGTGGAAGCCTCATCATGGGTGTTCAACTTGGTCATCGCTAAATAGAAGCCTGGAGAGCTGCGGGTCTGCTTGGATCTGATCCAACAAGGCTGTCATACCTGATCGGTACCCACTGCCAACCATAGAGAACTGGGGTTTTCAAAGTTTTTCAGCTGGACCTTCACAAGGGCTACCTCCAAGTTCCCCTACACCCAGAGAGTAGGAACCTGACAGCCTTTGTCACTCATATCGGGGTATTCCGCTACACAAAGATGCCTTTTGGTCTCAGTTCGGCCCCCATCTGTTTCCAGAAGATAATGTCCACCATCCTTACCTGGTTCACTGGAGTGGCTGTCTACTTGGACGATGTAGTCCGTGGTCCCAACACTGCGGTTCATGCCGAATGTCTGCAAGCAGCCATTCGCAGCGCTCAGTCAACACAACTTCACACTCAACACTGAGAAGTGCCTGTTCTCAGTGCCAGAGATCGACTTCATTGGGCTCCGCATCAGCCTGAGGGTTCTCACCGCTGCAGTCAAACGTGGAAGCCATCCATTGTGTCCCAGAACCAACATCTGCTACACAACTCACTTCATATCTTGGAATGCCCCACTTCCCCTCTGTGTCAGCTGTTGAATGAGGAGGTGTACGTGGCCTAGACTGTGCACTGGCTGTCCACTCTCTCAAAGAACTACTGACCACTTCACCTGTGCTGGCCCACTTTAACATCACCAGCCCAACCCTGGTCACCTGTGATGCGTCAGCCACAGCAGTGGGAGCGGTCCTCTCTCAGCTCCCAGGATGGTGTTGAGAAGACTGAGGCTTTCGCCTCTGGCGCATTGAATACCACCGAACAGATGTACTCCATTGGAGAGCGGGAGGCCTGTATGGGCTTGTGAGCGGTTGCTCTATGGACGTTATTTCACCCTGTATACCGACCACCAGGCCCTCACAGCCTCGATGTCTACCTCCAGGTCGGGTCACAAGCCACTCCGCATGTACCGCCTTCAGCAATTGAACTTTAAGTTGAAGGTCACACCGGGCAGGGACAATATAGAGACTGACCTCCTTTTGCTCTCAATGCCCAGGTTGACTCAGAGGAGTACCTCATCCAGCTCCTAAGCGCACCTCTCCAAGACAGTGTTGCTGAAAGAGCTGACCCAAGAATCAGCCAACGACCCAATCTTCATGACCTTGCAGGAATACGTAGCTGGCTGGCCGACACAGCTCCCATCGGAACTCCAACCACATGCCAGGGTCAAACATGAGATGTCATGCTGGAATGACACGTCAGGCTGATGGAAACTGCTCCGTCATGCCAAGCAGGCTCAGAGGACGAGTGTTGGCCATGGCTCATGAGGGCCACCTTGGCATTGCGAAGCTGAAGCAGCACTGCCGGGACCTGGTGTGGTGGCCTGTCATCGATCACAATAGGCTGAAGCGCACCCTGTGCTCCATGTCTTGTCAGTGGAAAGACAGGCCCAGCTCTGCCACCACCACTGCAACCACTTGCCTGGCCCTCCCGTCCATGCGAACATATCCTACTGGACAACTGCTGTGAACTCCACAATTTGTCACTTCACCAACAATTTCCTGGTGGTTGCTTATGACCTACATTCAAAATGACCAGAGGTTACATCAGGGGCCATCAAACTTCCTAGAAATGGTCTTTGCTCGCTGTGAACTGGCTACAACTCTGACCAGGAACAATGACCCTCAGCTGGTCGTGGTAAAGTTCAGCTCTTACACCCAAAGCAAGGGGATTAAGCACATCAGAACAGTCTACTACCACACCCAGGTTCAATCAAACCCTAGCTCACCTAGTTCAGGGTTGCTCCTTCACTGAGTCCTTGTCACAAGCTCTGCTGCTCGACAGAGCTGCTCACCACTCCACCATCGGAGTCGCTCCTGCCAAGCTGATGGAAGGATGGGAACTAGATCTGCCCTTACACAGGCTCCATCCCTCGGTTTGCCACCCAACAGTCAAAGCCACAGTGCAAAGCCAACAATGTACAAGTCAAGAGCGCTGCAACAAAAGACAGAGCGCATGGCTTCCTGGAATCCAAGTGAGTGATTGGGTCAGGGCGCAACAACCACAACGTGCAGACAAGCTATGCACCTTCTGGTCAACACCATGTCAAGTTGAACGTCACCTGGGCCCAGCAACATTTCATCTGACTTTAACGGTTCTCACGGTCATGCCAACTGACAGAAAGGTGCCACCTCCTGCATGTCTCTGATGTGCAATTGATGCCACCCTGAGTGGTTCACTACCGGTGGCACACGCTCCCTTGGCCCCAGCTGAAGTACAACAGCTTCACAGGCACATGTTGATGTTGCTGCAGCACCCGTCCTGCAGCCTGTAAGGGTGCGCTTCCGCCCTGCTCACCCTCAATATTTTATAATCTCCTTTCATGCCTAGTTTAAAAGAGGCTGGATGTTGTGTTCAGCACCGATTGTTTAGTGCAGCGTCCATGATTTGTATCATTGATTACACAGTCTGTTTTGTTGATATGTTGTTATCGGAAATCACTGGATTTGGTTGTTCTATTTATGTTGTATGTGAGATGCTACTCATTTAGATAAGTGTTTGTTTCGTTGTTTTCAAACATAACCAGGTCACGGCCAGTGCAAGGGAAGGGCTCTTGAATTGTAAGCCTGTACCAAACTCCCACTAGAAACACTTAAAATGCAGTAGAACACATTTCTTACACTTAATTCTAGGACAGAAGCAGAAGAACTGAAATACGGCATGAGGATATTGTGTGGAGTTGTCAGAGGCATAACGTGATCACTCAGAAGAACGCCGGAGCACTACCAAACTCAGGGTGTATTGACCGCTTGTAGTGTGTTCACTACATGGAATCATTTTGTTTTACGTTTGGCTTACTCGTGAAAGATTCCCAATCGATGGTTGTATATTTTCCCCCTCTTAATTGCCCGTGGTAAATGACTTAGTGTGTGACAGCAATGTTTTTCTTCCGACATTCCCACTTTGAGGGGCTCTTAGAGCGCTCTCTTTATCTAGCCTCTGTAGTAAACTATGAGAAGGTAATCCCTCGGGGCTCAGTTGATCAATACAACAATCAATCAAGCTATACAAAGTACCTCCCTGGAAATGTGGTACAGACAGTAGCTGAAAAGATGGGACTTCGATAGGCTGTTGTCCTTCATAACATGAAAGTCATTGGATGCAAGCTCAAGGTAGATCAATAAAAGGGAATGCCTGAAATGTAGGTGCCGTGACTCACCCAATCCCCTTGCCTATCCCTTCCCAGGCCCCTCTAGACAATGCTACTGTAAACCACAGCTGTTGGCTTTCCTATCAAAGCCCCACAGAGAGGAGAGTAACCGACGCAAGGCCAGACGAGGGCCTAAAATATCAATATCAAATGGACGTTTGTAGTGCTCTTCTCTTTCTCCAAACACTACTCAGGGAGTGCCTCAGAGGGATAGCTTCTGCACCTGCTCAGGTTCAAAGGCCCAACTGTTAACATAGGATTCGAGGTGGGATGCAAGCTCCCTTCCTTTTGCATAGTCCCCAATGGATCGTCCAGAGTCAACTACAATTCTGTTATCTACGATGTTGTAATTGTCCTTTTGAAAAACGGAACAATGGCATAGAAAAGCAGAACCAAACAAATTCAGTTAACTTTTCTAGCTGCTGGGAATAATGGTCAATCGGTGATGTCAGTTTGACATTCTCACCCTCCC
This sequence comes from Oncorhynchus mykiss, assembly GCF_013265735.2. Lineage (NCBI taxonomy): Eukaryota > Metazoa > Chordata > Actinopteri > Salmoniformes > Salmonidae > Oncorhynchus > Oncorhynchus mykiss. The sequence continues at coordinate 49,353,643 of NC_048566.1, read as the reverse complement.
AGATCAAATGTCAGCGGCAGAAGAGTGGGTGGCAGTCCCTCTGATTTCCGCCTAGATGTGCCCCCGCCACGGCCGTTGCTATAGTTATCCCCGGCCTGTTTAGGCTGAGGAATATGGGAGGAATGTGCACTAGCATGAGAAGAGGTCATCAGTCCTGATAGCCCAGCGTGACTATCCCGGCCTTGGTCAAAGGTGTAGAAAGACAACCATGCTTTCCCACACACACTAGTCTTCATGGAGATTATCACAGTGGGTTGGTTGGTCTTATATCTCAAAAGAAGAAAATATGCAGTTGCTTCCTGACAATCAGTACAAAGGATATTTGGCTAATATTGGAAGAAAATGGAAGTTGAATTAAACGTATTACTTTATTTTTGTTGATTCGAAATATGATTTGCTACATTAGCCATTAGTCACTGATTGATCCTGCTTCATGACAAATGGAAGAACAGCAACAATGAGACATATTTAGCCTTTTGATCAGCAGGCAACAGATGCAGACATCGTGCAGCTGATCAAATCAACATTTGAGGTTAATTTGAGTATGTTTTATTTGCTTGACTTCACATCGCTGTTGGTGGCCATAGGGTCAGTATGATCGAAAACACATGGCCTCAGATATTATATTTGTTTCTGCGTTTGTTCAAGCCCTACATGTTCTATGTTTTAACTTCGATCACATGGAGAATGTATACTGTGTGTACTTATGTTTTAACTTCGATCACATGGAGAATCTATACTGTGTGTAATTATGTTTTAACTTCGATCACATGGAGAATGTATACTGTGTGTACTTATGTTTTAACTTCGATCACATGGAGAATGTATACTGTGTCTACTTATGCGAAGGCTATGGATTTCTGTCCACTACTCTGCAAATTGGTCTGGAACAGCTGTCAGTGTAAACTCTATTTAGCTCTAAAAAGCTGCTGCTGTTATTCCAATGTATTTTAAAGTGTTTAAAGTGCATTGTTTAAATGTACATTGCATTCCCTAATGTTCAGGGCCATTAATAAGTCAAATGTACAGCAATTTAATAAACCGCTGCATTTTGTTTTACTCAAATACAATGCTGGTTTGACCATATAGATTAGTCAAACACTTATTCCAGCACACAAGGAAGTACTTTGGCAGTAATCCTCAGAAGTCGTCTAATTCACCTACTAGGCTAAAACGTTTGAAGATCTCATTTGTTTTCATTTGTTTTAAAGGAGTGGAGGGAAATGGATAAACATATGCACTGCTTTCGATAAACTCCAAACTTGGTCGAATCAAGTCCTGTTTGCATCATTGGGTGTAAATGTCATGGGGGTTAAGAATGTCAATGTCTTTTATTTTCTTTCTTGATGTATGTCATCCACATGGGGAAGGTTACTGAGTATCTACTTTGGGGGCAATGGTGCCCTAGCCTTTGCATCTCAGACAGGATTCAGTTACTTCACAGTGCCATGTAATCTGTGTTTCTATTTAGTCAGTCTAGCTGTGGTCTGGCCTCAGACTTTCAGACTTTTGATCTCCTCTCATTTGTCTGCCCAGCTATTGTTTCACTGTTTAGTCAACCTTGTCATGTGTGGTTTTAAACGGTTTCAACTGGTGCCCCTCTGTTTATGCTTTGAAGTTGGTATGATACATGGGATTTCATGCTTTGGAATTGATATTGGAACGGGAATGGGGGAATTGCAAAGGGGGGGGGGGGGGTCAATGTGTCTTCACTGAGTAAGCCCTCTGGCTGTCATATCATATGGCACTGAGCTCTTGAGCACTCATATCATTAGTGATATAGCTACAGCTCAGTCACCTGGCCTCCATACAGGATCACACTGCTCTGATCTGCTTGTGGTGCTGTGTTTTCATGCTATAACATTACAAGAGTTCACAATTTGGATAGGTGTGTGAAAGAGGTGGGTGAAGTCACTGTTAGATTGAACTTTTGATCCTAACTGGTTTCTCCCTCACTTGATATAATGTTATATATATGCAACAGAAACTGAATAAACTCCTGCTACCTGCTGGTCAAGGCCACTGTCAGCACTTACATTTTCATGTAGCAAAGTTTGAAAATGTTGGACTAGAAATTGGAGGGAGGCCAAACCCAGAAGAGTGTTATGTTACACTTCCTGTTAACCAAAGACTGTTGACAGAACCACCTTTCAGGAGCGATTGGAGGGATCCCCTTCAGCAGTGGCAAATGTCAAGTTATTGAGATGGGTGGGTTGGCGGGATGGCAGTTGCTGCTCCTCTCTACCCATGTTTCCTTCCCAGGGCCCACACAATAAATGATGATTGATGTCCCCCAGCGTTGCAGATTCTATGCCAGGCCAGCACGCGGAAGATAAAACCTGCCTCGCAGCCATTCATCGTCCTGTCAATTTAAAAGGCTTTTTCACGACCATATTTGGACCTTCAAGTGCAGGCATATTGGCGAATCGGAGCACTATCGATTGGACGGATGCGGAAATTGTCGACTCGCATACAATGAAGCAACAACCTGGGATGGAGGATGGAGGGTGTCTGTATTCATATAGGATCTTCTGGGAAGAAGAGTCCCATTTCTTGGAAAAGGAGTTCTGAAATGAAAACCTCCCCTAGTGCACTAAATGCTGCACAGTTCTAATCCCTCTGTCACAATTCCATTAAGTCTTTAAACTGTAATAATAGTTGCTCGGCACCAGCAGAACTCTTCATCTGGGTGACTAGAGGCCTGGAGAGCTACTCGCAGCGCACTGAGATCAAAGCGAGAGACTAGAGTTCCTTTGCCACATGCGTAATCCCATCAGCCGCTGCTTTGTTTTCCGCCCGGCTGGGCTGACCCCTTGACACTTCTCTGTCCAGAGCCTTCAACACCCTGCCACAGCTTGGTTCTCCACCCTCTGCAGTTTTGTTGCTATGCTTACAGCCTTTTATCTTCCTGGGCTGAAGGGTGGAGTTCTCCTTCCTTTATTCCAGAGATATTCCACATCGCTCATATTACTCTTGACATGTGGGTCAACTTCTGACTTTAAAGGACAAGATGGACTTGTGTGAAAGTGGAGTGAAGTCTAAGGGAAATAAATGACCCTACCGCTATGGAGGTAGAATCCTTCCCTTGCTAAACTCAGCCAGGTCAGATGTTTTTGAGAAATATTGTAGAAATTCATGGACATTCTTTACTTTCGCACAAACATGTTTTCCAGGAAACATACACCCATGAACATCATGAGTTCCACCTCACATGTATACATTTACAATGGAATCTGTGTTTACAAATTTGCCCCAAGTACTGATGGTACACAAAACAATGAATGGCATCCCAGATTCCACTACTAACCCAACCACCATAGCCTTGCACACAGTCTCTTTCCTGTTAGGGGGGTTTCCTAGCACTGTGGCAATGCTATCCCTTTGGAAAATGAAACTGTCAGTGTCTCTTCTAGAACAGATTTGGTCAGGCTTTCCAGGATTCGCTATGTTGTGACAGAAATCTCACATTGTTGGCTTACCCTCCAAATCTAATGTCTTCGTTCGTGATATTGCATTTTAATGCTGCTCTTGTTACTGTGCACTCTTCTTCCCCATAGTAATACCATAGCGATATCAGTGAGGAGCTGGCATGACCAGAAGGTACATTCAGTGTATGTGATTAGCATGATTGCGCTCATTTGTGTCAGTTGCATTGAAATCCCAGACGTGATCACGCTAGCAGCAGGCAGCAATAATTTAGTGTGATTGTGACGTCCACACGGATAGTATATTTTCCACAATGTTGAGATTCTAGTGTAGTGTTTCATAAACGTTACATTGATATACTCAACGAGTGAAGTGAGGTTAGCTTGATTGCTTCTTCCCTGCTGAAGCGTATTTATTAACATGGCTCTAATGTACATTATATAATTCATTATTACAATGTGGGTTCCGGAATTATTGGATCCCTTGATAAAGATGAGAAAAAATACCAATATAAAATAAATAATACAAAAGGACGACAGTTGAAGTCGGAGGTTTACCTACACCTTAGCCAAATACATTTAAACTCAGTTTTTCACAATTCCTGGCATTTAATCCTAGTAAATATTCCCTGTCTTAGGTCAGTTAGGACAACCACTTTATTTTAAGAATGTGAAATGTCAGAGAAGGATTTATTTCAGCACATTCCCAGTGAGTCAGAAGTTTACATACAGTCAATTAGTATTTGTAGCATTGCCTTTAAATTGTTTAACTTGGGTCAAATGTTTCAGGTAGCCTTCCACAAGCTTCCCACAGTAAGTTGGGTGCATTTAGGCCCGCTCCTCCTGACAGAGCTGGTGTAACTGAGTCAGGTTTGTAGGCCTCTTTGCTCGCACACACTTTTTCAGTTCTGCCCACAAATGTTCTATAGAATTGAGGTCAGGGCTTTGTGATGGCCACTCCAATATCTTGACTTTGTTGTCCTTAAGCCATTTTGCCACAACTTTGGAATTATGCTTGGGGTCATTGTCCATTTGGAAGACCCATTTGCGACCAAGCTTTAACTTCCTGACTGATGTCTTGAGATGTTGCTTCAGTATATCCACATAATTGTCCATCCTCATGATGCCATCTATTGTGTGAAGTGCACCAGTCCCTCCTGCAGCAAAGCAACCCCACAACATGATGCTGCCACCACCGTGCTTCACAGTTGGGATGGTGTTCTTCGGCTTGCAAGCCTCCTCCTTTTTCCTCCAAACATAAGATGGTCATTATGTCCAAACAGTTCTATTTTTTATTTTATCAGACCAGAGGACATTTCTCCAAAAAGTACGATCTTTGTCCCCATGTGCAGTTGCAAACTGTAATCTGGCTTTTTTTATGGCGGTTTTGGAGCAGTGGCTTCTTCCTTGCTGAGCGGCCTTTCAGGTTATGTCAATATAGGACTCGTTTTACTTTGGATATAGATACATTTGTACCGGTTTCCACCAGCATCTTCACAAGGTCCTTTGCTGTTGTTCTGGGATTGATTTGCACCTTTCACACCAAAGTACGTTTGTTATCAGTAAAATTACTACAACTAATTGGTAGGTCTTCCATTACTTGTTACTTCTGTGAACTTCCATTATCCTCCCTCCTTATGAGTAAGAGAAATTAGAAAATAAAAATGTGGGTTTTGGAAACGGAATTACACGGCAACATTTCTTAAACTTAGGGAAGATAAACATTTTCTCCAAAACGAAATATATTATATTAGTTGGCAGGGGTCATTACTTTGTTTTGATGTATTTCCGATACCTTTTAAGACTTTCTGGTAGATTATTTTTTAAATCCCCTTTTTCCATCTGTTTATCCCCCAAGAATTTGATGAAAAATCTATGCTTTAATTTCCAAAAAATATGCAATCTTAGCTTTCATTTGATACCCAATTTGATATGCTCTTATGAACGTTGCATGTTGATGCTCATGGTTCCTTTTCGATGGAAATGTCCAAGAGGGAAAGAGAGCGAGTCGAATGCAGCAAAATGCCTCGGGAGAATGGCGGAAAAGGAGCGTATTCCAATATAGAAGAGGAGAGGGTTGTTATGTAACAGTATAACCCTCACGTGTAGATGCCACATCCATAGTTCCGATACAGTAATCCTTCACTGTGGAGTCTATCATGTCTGATTCTTCCCTCCAAGCAGTGGAATCAGTGAGCATACTCCTCAGAGCATTCACGCTTCGGTGCCCTTCAATCAAGTGTGCTTAAACCGCTCATCACTTGCAGCAGGGGAAGGGAGAGAGGGACGAGTGAGACATGTCAGTCACATCAGGCTTAAAGGATATTGACTGATTGAAGCTTGCCATATCAGTTGCATTTTGAACACTAGCTTTTCCTTCATCACTGTTGAAATATAGACTACCATTGGATGTGATCCTCGTTTGTCTCGGCCATTGCTTTCTTATCTGTATTGGCAAAACACACACACACACACGTCCGCATACATTGTTTTGTTCCTGGTCATTGTGTTTGTTTGCAACATTCATTGTACACTTACATTGTGATATTGTATACTCTTGAATCTTGGGTGGTCCTTTTGTAGCTCAGTTGGTAGAGCGTAGTGCTTGTAACGTTATGATAGTGCGTTTGATTCCTGAGCCCACACATATGTAAAACGTATGCACGTGTGACTTTCGACAAAATTGTCTGCAAAATGGCATATACATTTTACACTGAGTGTACAAAATATCAGGAGCACCTTCCTAATATTGAGTTGCACCGCCTTTTTCTCTCAGAACAACTTAAATTCGTCGGGGCGTGAACTATAAGGTGTCGAAAGCGTTCCACAGGGAAGCTGGCGCATGTTGACTCAAATGCTTCCCACAGTTGTGTCAAGTTGTCCTTTGGGTGGTGGACCATTCTTGATACACAGGAAACTGTCGAGTGTGAACCTCAGCAGTGTTGCATTTCGTGACACACTCAAACCGGTGTGCCTGGCACCTACTATCATACCCTGTTCAAAGGCACTTCAATCTTTTATCTTGCCCATTCACCCTCTGAACAGCACACATACAGAGTCATTGTCTCAAGGCTTACAAATCATTCCTTAACCTGTCTTCTACCCTTCATCTACACTGATTGAAGTGGACTTAACAGGCGGTATCAATATGGGATCATAACTTTCACCAGGATTCACCTGGTCAGTCTGTGATGGAAAGAGCAGGTTTTTTGTACACTTAGAGTATTATCTAAGTGAGAACAGCCAGCTCACTTAGAACAGAACATCCCTCAGGAATTAGTATTGTGTTCCCTTTAAAGCTGTTATGTAGGCCTATACGGTTCAGAGTACTTCTATTTGATCTTCTTTTTAATAAAAGAGAGCTATGAGAACTGTGGCATTGTGGGGAGTGTTCGCCCTGAAATTGGAAGGTTAGGATCCCCAGGCGAGTCCACGCCCCGCGGAAATTCAATTAGCATAATACAAAAATCCCCTTCACAATCTGTCAATTTAGGGGCTCCCGTGTGGTGCAGCGGTCTTAAGGCACTGCATTGCATGCAGTAGTGCTAGAGGTGTTACTACGGTCCCGGGTTCCCATCCCGGACTGTGCCACAACCGGCCGTGGTTGGGAGTCCCATAGGACGGACCAGCGTCATCCGGGTTAGTGGAGGGTTTGGCCGGGGGGCTTTACTTGGCTCATTGCGCTCTAGTGACTCCTTGTGGCGGGCCGGGTATCTGTGGGCTGACCCCAGATGCCAGTTGAACGGTGTTCCGGGTTAAGCTGGCGGGTGTTAGGGAGCGCGGTTAGGCGGGTCATGTTTCAGAGGACGCATGACTCCACCTTCGCCTCTCCTGAGCCCATTGGGGAGTTGCAGCGATGTGCCAAGATCTAAAAATTGGGGAGAAAAAGGGGTTAAAATACAAACAAACAATCTGTTAATTTAAGCTAGAGGTATCTGGGTTTTTTTGCTTCTCAATTCACCGCATCCGCAATTGTTGCTTTTCCTCATCTATTATGACCCCTTTTCAGACACTTTATAACAATCTTCCTTCAGATTTTTTTTTCGGGGGGACTATCTGTTGTTCCATGCAGGGAATCTGTTATTCAATGCATTTGTGTGTGCTAATAGCAGTAAGGCCAATTCAAAATCAAATTGCTAAATTATTCTTGGTATGACCTTTAAAAAAAAAAAATCCATATAGCTTAGTAGATCCCCTCCCCCGTCTTAGATGGGGCTTAGTCTCTTATGGGTTTAAGTAGATAGATTGGGGCTAAGGCCCTGCGATAGACTAGCATCCTGTCCAGGTGGTCCTGTCAAGCTGCCTCAAGCTACAGGAACAGGACATAGGCGCAGGAGCCTATCAGCCGTTCCGGCTCGCACATGCCAAGGCTCGTGCAAGGCTACTTATGGAAAAACTCCATGTACTTTCTGTAAAACTGCTCCCTCTGTATTCATTGGTAGGCTGAAAGAACAGGGCCACGTTCTATCCATTGATCTGCTGCCTTCTGTAAGTTAATGCTCTAAATGGGCCCAAGTTATTTCAGGAAATCCTATCATTTTTGCCCGATTTGAAGTCAGTGGCTTAATGACTTTTTTTTTACTCATTTTGAGGAGCGAACTCCACATTCCAGTAATATGACGCCAGCTAATGTATACTGCAGATGAGATTAGTTATCCAAGCGATGGGACCAACTCTGAGTCACGTTCCGCTTTCCCATTGGCTAAACGAGAGGTCCTGGGGCTGTGAGGACACTGAGAGACTCAAACTGCATCACTGAGGAAATAATTGAGGTTGATAATCCACTTATGTTGAAGAAGTATTTCCTCCATGCCGACCAATGCCAGTCAATAAGGGTGGTAATTTAGCAACAAAGAGGAGCCTTGATATATGCGTTGCTAATCTGTTGACCAGAACGTGCATCATGTTAGCTTTTCCCTGCCTCTAAGAGTAGCCCCACCCAACCTCAGGGCATCGATCAGTCTAACACTGATTTGGCCCGTTTTGTGTCCAAGTTGAATACATGTGCCATTTCTATGCGCACGATGCAGCAAAAGCAAGGGTCTACAAGAGACGCCAGAGAGGAAGGCATTGAGACTCGAGGAGCCTTGGTGTCTGCTGAACCAAAAAGGTGCTCACCATCAACCACAAGCTGTTTGTTTTGGACCTCGTCAAATAGGACATTAACTTTGGGGATCATTTTATAGCTGGGGTGTAATATGAAAATGTATTATGCATCAAGCTGATTGTTTCCCTCCTTCCCTGCAGACATTCGCCCAATATTTGCTCTCAATATTTATAGAATGCACTTCAGAGTCTGTCACATTCTCGGGTTTCATTTCTGAGTGAAGGGGAAATAATAATGGATGATTATTGATTTGATTTTTGAATTAAACTGGCACATGATTTCATTATTGAAATGTATGATGTAAGCTGACTTTTGATTTGCATCGAATGGATTACAATGCCTGGGACTTCTACCGTATGGGTTCTCTGTTTTGATTATCGGACAAAACAAACTAGATGCTTTGACTGTTAAAGTACTGCTCCAAACTGGAATGGCTGAAGTAATTGAGAAGATGATAGGTTAACCATTAATGTATCTGACCATTAATGTATCTGACAAGTATTAAGTACACCAGAACCCCTTTAGGCAGTTGGGCCTTATGACTACATGAAGTCTTCCAGCGCAAACGATGCAAGATTACGTCCCAGGTCAAAGACAACATTAGTATGCCTGACTCGCTGATGTTCTGCTCAACCAGATCCATCTTGCCTCCCAGCCCCCACCTCTTCAGTGTTTATTTTTTATTAGTCTCTTGCCAGGAGAGTTGAAAAGCTATATATTTTCTCAAGTATGAATTAGATTTTTTTTTTGAGTGCTGGCAAACGGAAAAGTGAGAAACTATTTTAGTGGAGAAAATATTGATTTTTTTTAATTGGTCAAAAAGCAAGGTCTCACCTTGGCTTTGTAAGAGGATGAAATACAATATAGAAAATACAGCAGGAATGTTCAGCCAAATAACATTTTAAAGAGTACCTTTCTAAGTTCTTTAGGTACCCTGTAGGCTTGTGGCAATTTTACGATAGCATCGTCTTATCACACAATGATTGAAAGTCACCGTTGATGTTGACGACGATGGTTTAACCTATTTGAACTTGACTGGCACCACGCAGTACAAAACAGAGTCTCGCAGCACACAGCAGGACGGCACACAGCAGTACGGCACACAGCAGTACGGCAGCACACAGCAGGACGGCAGCACACAGCAGGACGGCAGCACACAGCAGGACGGCAGCACACAGCAGGACGGCAGCACACAGCAGGACGGCAGCACACAGCAGGACGGCAGCACACAGCAGGACGGCAGCACACAGCAGGACGGCAGCACACAGCAGGACGGCAGCACACAGCAGGACGGCAGCACACAGCAGGACAGCGCTCGTGACCTTCCAAGTCATTTTCCTATTCCTTTTTTCTATAGCCTATTTCAACAAACACGTTATACAGAACGCAAGAGGGGAATGTTGGCCAAACAGAGCGTAGAATTGCACCAAACCAGTGTAAAATGTCCGGTCTGAAAATATTTTGTCATTTTTATAATGGACACTCCTATCTTGTGCCTAGCAGTTTTAGAAAACATAGCCTATTCCTTTCTCTATGTATAAGACTTTGGGCTATAGGCTACTTTTTCTCGTTTTATGCTTGGTTTTCTCTTGATCAAACGATGAATGTAATGAAGTTCCATCTCAAAGTTGTTTGAATAGTCTAAAACCATAAGATAAATGTAATAGAGTTCCATCTCAAAGTTGTTTGAATAGACTAAAACCATAAGATGAATGTAATGGAGTTCCATCTCAAGGTTGTTTGAATAGACTAAAACCATAAGATGAATGTAATGGAGTTCCATCTCAAGGTTGTTTGAATAGTCTAAAACCATAAGATGAATGTAATGGAGTTCCATCTCAAGGTTGCTTGAATAGTCTAAAACCATAAGATGAATGTAATGGAGTTCCATCTCAAGGTTGTTTGAATAGCCTAAAACCATAAGATGAATGTAATGGAGTTCCATCTCAAGGTTGTTTGAATAGACTAAAACCATAAGATGAATGTAATGGAGTTCCATCTCAAGGTTGTTTGAATAGCCTAAAACCATAAGATGAATGTAATAGAGTTCCATCTCAAGGTTGTTTGAATAGACTAAAACCATAAGATAGATGACTAATGTAAGAAGAACAAACAATATCAATAGCCGAAGAAGGTGTTGTCCTAAAGTTACAACTTTCAAAAATAACAAGAATTATAGTCTATAGCCTAAGCATAGGCTATTCTCAATCATAGCTTTATTTGAGATAGAACAATGTTATTTATTTAAGGAGGCAAATAAAGCAATTTATATCCAGTTTTGAAGATGGTAGACTGCTTCTATCCAGGCCATGATACAGTGCCTTTGGAAAGTATTCAGACCCCTTGATTTTTTCCCCACATTTTGTTAGGTTACAGACTTATTCTAAAATGTATTAAATAGCTTTTTTCTCATCAATCTGCACATAATGACTAAGCAAAAACAGGTTTTTAGAAATGTTTGCTAATTTATAAAATACAAAAAACCAACAACAGCACATTTACATAAGTATTCAGAACTTTGTTGAAGCACCTTTGGCAGCGATTAGAGACTTGAGTCTTCTTAGGAATGACACTAAAAGCTTGGCACACCTGATTCATCCAGTTTTAGCATTCTATTTTTCACTGTATCCCAATGATTATTTGAGATATTTCCCAATTCTATGCACAATGCCCATTTTGAACAATTACAATGTTTTACTGGAAAAACTGCAGGTGCAAAGTTTAGTAACTGAATGATGGTAAAATGGCCTTCAGTTTTATTCTATGACCAAACTTTGTATCTGTACAGTTCTTCCTGTAAATGGGCTGTAAAATGTTCTTTGGAAATTGTTAAAGGTAGTCCTTGTGCATGTAGTTCTATGGTTTGTTAAACTTTTAAATCAAATATTTTTTGTTATGTATACATTTTAAAGTGATAAAGCTAACTCTCAGCGTAATTGCTTTAACATGAAATTGCCCAGAATCAATACAGTCCTCAGCTGGCATTCCACTGATTCCTTTTTATGATGGAAACACTTTCAACCGATGGACAAAATACATATCAGAATCAATGCCACCACTACAGCATTTCATTTGTCAGGAATGTTGCATAACAGACTTAGCGAATGTGCTAATTTACATCCCCAGGCAGGATACAAGGCAGGTACATGGCACATACATGTCAGATCTGCGTGTCTCCAGATTGAAACTACATGGCTCCTCTTCGAAGATATTTCTTTGTGTGAAATTATTTTCTTTCTCCCTTCAAACATTTACCCCATTTAGTCGTTGCTCGTTTGCACTGGTGAACATCCTGTGAGGGCAATGAACTGTTGTCTGAATGGAACACACCGAGCATGGGGCATACCTCAGGGATTGAGGGGAAGCAGATGGCAGATCTTCAGTAATGGAGAATGTAATGAGGTTGAAAAAATGTCATTACCTAAGACAATGGCGCTCCTCTCTCTTGGGGGTCAGGGTGTGAGGTGTTGGGGTCTGAGTCTCCGACACGGGGTCAGCCTTGGGAGTTTCCAGAGTAGTGTAGTTTTTCCTCTTCCGTGTGGTTGAACAGCTCAATATTCCACAGGGGGCTAACACACGTGTTCCAATGGCACTAAGTGTTGCTGGATGAGGCTTCTCAATATTCCACAGAGGGCTAGCACACGTGTTCCACTGGCACTAAGTGTTGCTGGATGAGGTTTCTCAATTTTCCACAGGGGGCTAACACACGTGTTCCACTGGCACTAAGTGTTGTAGGCCATATACTGATTTACAGGCCGGAGCTCAAACACTTAAGATCTGACCAAAGAAACAGATGTTTGTCGTGGTGGGACGCAAAGGTCCTGAAAGGCTCTGTTGGAAAGAGCATGGCTCCCACACATAATAAAACTGTACTGTCAGTTGCTTTGGAAAAAAAAGTTTACTAAGTGACATATATGCTATTATAGCAACATCCAGGGATGCACCAATCATTTCAGTTGAAATCAATTTAATCCAAACGTTCATTGGTGACTGAGTTGGTGGGCTATCTGTCCTGTTTGAGAAACAGTACAGGGCACACTGAAACTGTCTGCAAATAATGTTGTTTCACTGTCCACACTATTCTAACTGTGCAGTGTATTGACCGTGTCCTTCATAGGAAATGATAAACAAGATACCCGGCTCTGTCTCTCATCGTGGCATATGACACGTCTGCAGGTGTTAAATTACATGTGATTGTTTATGCACAACGGAAGTCTATTGTGCAATGAGCACTGTCTATGATGTGAACAAACATCATACTCAGAAAATGACAGTTGAGATTCAATGATAAACAAGATACCCGGCTCTGTCTCTCATCGTGGCATATGACACGTCTGCAGGTGTTAAATTACATGTGATTGTTTATGCACAACGGAAGTCTATTGTGCAATGAGCACTGTCTATGATGTGAACAAACATCATACTCAGAAAATGACAGTTGAGATTCATGTTTCCTAATAGGCTTTCTATTCTCACTGTGTAATGGAAAACCAGAATGGAAATCCATTATGCCATCTGTCAGATGAACAAACAATATTCACTTGAAATAGTTGCAGTTAGTCAATGGAAAGTTTGAGTAGTCTGTGGACCGATGCTCATAAATGGAGTCACAGAGAGGGAGTTCATTCAACTTAGGAATGACATCAATTCAGCAAATGGAATTCAGGCAATTCAACTCATAACTTAACTTTTAGTCTCTGACTTTGACCTTCATCTTTGCTGGCTCATGTAGAGGGGCGTACAAATATGGCTCCAGTGCTTTACTGAAAAGGCCAATGTTTGTCTTGTGACCCCCGCTTCCTGCTTGTGTTTGGTGTTCTGTTGCTGCATGTCCCTTTGCTCTCTCAGCTCTCAGCTATTGATGGAATGTCAGGGTGGGAAAGCAGAACCATGGCTTGTGTCTGAGCACTTGAGTGTGCCCCTATGGGCTACAAGCCAGCTAGCTATAGGTAGGCCTAACTAAAGTTTATTTAACCAATTCTGTGGTGAAGTACAAACCTCTCTACATAGTACTGTTACTCCTTCCATCCATGAATGATTTTAGATTCAACTGGTTACCATATGTTTTTGTGGCCTTTTTTTCTCCTAACTTAATTGGAAGTCTAGAAAAGGTCTTAAAACACTGACTTTGAGGCATAGTTGTGTATGAACCTTTAGTATAACAACATACTGTACTACAATGTTGTATGTATGTAGGATTGAGGTGTATGGCATGTTATTAACAAGGTCTGCAGGTCTACAGTCCCTTCAAAGTATTCATACCCCTTGACTTATTCCACATTTTCTTGTGTTACAGCCTGAATTCAAAATGGATTAAATTGATTTATTTTCTCACCAATCTACAAACACGACCCCAATAATGACAATGTGAAAACATGTTTTTAGAGAAATGTATGCACATTTATTGAAAATGAAATACAGTAATATCTCATTTACATAAGTATTCACACCCAAAAGTCAATACATGTTAGAATCACCTTTGGCAATGATTTTGCTACTTTATTGACATTTCAGCTTTGAACAAATGTCAAAAACATTATTCCACTTTGACATTATGGGGTATTGTGTGTAGGCCAGTGACACAAAATCTCAATCTAATACATCTTAAATTCAGACTGTAACACAACAAAATAAGGAAACAGTCAAGAGGTGTGAATACTTTCTGAAGTGGTATTCAAACTTTTTCAGCGGGGACCCCATTTTCTCAGCATGAATCTCTCGCGACCCCCACCCCAAATCTATTGACACAACCTTAAAATCTTTAAATGTTTATTTTTACATCAACAAATAAGCTTCAATTCATGAAATGTTCATATCTTATCAAAATGAAATGAAACCTATAAAAACATTTACTCAATTAAATGGTATATTTCAAATGATCTTTCTCACAAATGTTTTTACATTGTTAATGGTCTTTAATTGGTAAGGGGTACTGTATGAAGGTACGTTTTTAGGAGCTCAATTCACACAGGCTTTCTATTGGAGGCTCATCTAACTTATCTCCTGACAGAAAATACCCTACAAAAGTAAATTAAATTCCTCACTCAGTGAGTCTTCTCACCAACTTCCTTAAAATAACCCTGAAATATAAATCTATTTTGCTCTCTTTCATGTAGCTTATTATTCCTCATTGTATAATTCTCCTTTCACAATAAGCTGAGATGTTGCTACCAACTCTTTCTCTCTCCCTCGTCATTTTTTTTCCTCCCGAATACTTGAAGTTGCAAATCATCAGCGAGCTAATTTTAGGACCGAGTTGCTTTAAATAGAATGTAGAATCCACGTGATGCCCGAAAACGCTAGGGGATTGCCTCCATCTTCTGATTACTTCATTTATATGCTAAGCGCTAAACAGAGCGCTGATTGATATTGATGCCGTGCTTTTCTCTGTGGTGACTCAGTGCTCAGAGTCTTTAGCGCCTTTGCACAGCCTCATCATCTGCATGCAGGTACTCATGTCTACTCTGCCTCGAGACAATTAATTTTTTTATTAGGGTGAAGAAATGTTGAATTTTGATTTGAGAGGCCACACAAGATTTGTCATAGATTGTGCTTGTGTGTCTGTGCTACTCCTATGGCCCTGGAGAGAGCGGGTCTTATTATCCCAGGCTTTATAGTGGTTGTGCCTTTAGTGGATGATGCAGTCAGAGAACGTTTTTAAACACGGTATGTTGTAGTTACCAGTACATTGATGAAAACTCCCATGTCAAGGGAATACATTCATTAATGTAGGCCTATATTCAAACGGTGCTGCTGGTTATGCAATTTTTTCTGACCAAAATAGACTCAAATCACGAGATCTAAGATTAGCAGTAACTGCATGCGAGGCTTTTCATTTCCAGGTTTTTCCTGATTCATCTGCAACTTTGATGGCATGTCATTTGCACTAAGCTGATCCTAAAATGACATTGTTCTGTATGCTCCTCCACTGGCATCCATTTTTAACATTTGACCCTCTGCACTCTATTGTTTTCCACGTGAGACACAGATAGACATTGTTGTATTTTAAGACAATGGTGGTTTGAGAGTTGTTTTTCTCCGCAACGTTATTTTTTGCATATTTCAAGCAATGTTGTTTATAAAGTGTCCAATGTGTGTCATTCCACAATGAACAGAACTTTGTTGTCTTTTCAAACAGGGAGAGGCTATATGGACACGCCTGGTGCCACAATTGATGTCGCGCAGCTGAGAGTCAAATTGAGACTAATGGATTCAGTTCAGTCAGTCGTCCTGATGAGCCCTTCCCAGCTATCTAGTTAATGCTTACGGCAAACTTCAGCAAGAGTGTGAAAGTTGTCTGCCGATGTTGGAATCATTCCGTTTGATTTGATGTAGATGTTAAAGGTCTAGTTGTACATTTCCAGTGAAAATCACTAGCTGCAATACATGTGCTTTAGCTGTCACCCTGGCCTGTTATTATATCACCCTTATTTTAGCTACATTAGTTGTACATTTCCAGTGAAAATCACTAGTTACAATACATGTGCTTTAGCTGTCAGCCTGGCCTGTTATTGGAAATTGCTCCCAAGGATGAACCAGACTTGTGGAGGTCTACCATTTTTTTTATGAGGTCTTGGCTGATTTCTTTTGATTTTCATATGATGTCAAGCAAAGAGGCACTGAGTTTGAAGGTAGGCCTTGAAATACATCCACAGGTACACCTCCAATTGACTCAAAGTATGTCAATTAGCCTATCAGAAGCTTCTAAGGCCATGACATAATTGTCTGGAATTGTCCAAGCTGTTTAAAGGCACAGTCAACTTCGTGTATGTAAACTTCTGACTCACTGGAATTGTGATACAGTGAATTAAGTGAAATCTGTCTGTAAACAATTGTTGGAAACATTACTTAGACCTCTGAAAAAACAATGTAGACCTCCACAAGTCTGGTTCATCCTTGGGAGCAATTTCCAAACGCCTGAAGGTACCATGTTCATCTGTACAAACAATAGCATGCAAGTATAAACACCACGGGACCACGCAGCGGTCATACAGCTCAGGAAGGAGATGCGTTCTGTCTCCTAGAGATTAACGTACTTTGGTGCAAAAAGCGAAAATCAATCCCAGAACAACAGCAAAGGACCTTGTGAATATCCTGGAGGAAACGAGTACAAAAGTATCTATATCCACAGTAAAACAAGTCCTATTTCGACATAACCCGAAAGGCTGCTCAGCAAGGAAGAAGCCACTGCTCCTAAACCGCCATAAAAAAGCCAGACTACGGTTTGCAACTGCACATGGAAACAAAGATCATACTTTTTGGAGAAATTTCCTCTGCTCTGATGAAACACAAATATAACTGTTTGTCCGTAACGACCATCGTTATGTTTGGAGGAAAAAGGGGGAGGCTTGCAAGCCGAAGAACACCATCCCAACCGTGATTCACGGGGGTGGCAGCATCATGTTGTGGGAGTGCTTTGCTGTAGGAGGGACTGGTACACTTCACACAATAGATGGCATCATGAGGGAGGAAAATTATGTGGATATATTAAAGCAACATCTCAAGAAATCAGTCAGGAAGTTGAAGCTTGGTCGCAAATGGGTATTCCAAATGGACAATGACCCAAGCATACTTCCAAAGTTGTGGCAAAATGGCTTAAGGACAACAAAGTCAAGGTATTGTAGTAGCCATCACAAAGCCCTGACATCAATTCTTTCGATAATGTGTTGGCAGAACTAAAAAAGCGTGTGCGAGCGAGGAGGCCTACAAGCCTGACTGTTACACCAGCTTTGTCAGGATGAATGTTCCAAAATTCACCCAACTTATTGTGGGAAGCTTGTGGAAGGCTACCTGAAATGTTTGACACAAGTTAAACAATTTAAAGGCAATGCTACCAAATACTAATTGAGTGTATGTAAACTTCTGACCCACTGGGAATGTGCTGAAAGAAATAAAAGCTGAAATAAATAATTCTCTCTACTATTATTCTGAAATTTCACATTCTTAAAATAAAGTGGTGATCCTAACTGACCTAAGGCAAGGAATTTTTACTTGGATTAAATGTCAGGAATTGTCAAAAACTGAGTTTAAATGTATTTGGCTAAGGTGTATGTAAACTTCCGACTTCAGCTGTACATAGATAAGGCACTTACTTTGGCAGGATGCACACATGTCCAAAGTTATTATTTGTAAGGAAATCAACAATGAAGGCAATGCGAGCGCCAGCCAGAAAATGTGCCAGGGAGAAAAACTTTGTGCAAGACTGCGCAAATGTCTGCATACATGATCTGCGGAAACACTAGGAAAATGCTTGGGCTCTCTTCGAAGCGAGAAATTTGTCCGGCTCAGTAAAGCCTCAAACATAAATTGTCTGCAAGAGTCAAATGGGCTTCTTCTATATGAATTAATGAAGAGGGGAACACAGCTCAATTCATACTGTTGTTAGAAAATAAAACCTGTCAGCAAATCATTTGAAATTGAAACAACATAGCCTATAGATAATTTGAGGGCAGCGAGTGTTAACGGTCCTATTGAGTAAAAATGACATTTTGGAAAAGTGAGTGCATTCTGACATTACGTGCATAAAAAAAAACTCAATCTGGGGTGACTGTTAGAGATAATTGTAACTCACAGGTGATTAAGTTAAACAGTCCATGTTTAAGACAAATAAAACATAAAAACACCACTGTTAAAATGCAGTACAATAAGTCCCAAATGGAATGGAAACAGATTGTTTGTCATCTGTATTTCCATGAAATCAGCCAAAACACACTCAATGCATGCACACACTACTATTGAATATGCATTCACCTGTATTGTGAATAGACTTAGGCTACGTCAATACAGATTTACCATTCAAATAAATTATTACCATTATGTTGTTATGTAGTAAGATTGGTAAAAACAATGTCAAATTGATTGTAGAATAGAATCATTAATGCATACATCGATGTCTCTGAAAAATATTGATGTAAAACAATTCAAATGTAATGATATTTGAACTTAAATGATGCCCAACGACCGAACAGAGCAGTAGGTGAGTTTGTCTGGATCCAGTGTAATTTTGTGTCTTCGTTTTTTGCTGTGGTATCATTTTGGTACCGACTATCGTCCTGGTATCAAAGTCTAAATTCTGGTATCGTGACAACAGTAGTTCACAATCTGTAAATCAGATGAGCATTTTCTCAAAACCAACAGCATTTTGCAGTTATTTTGTCTGAGACCTTCGGAGTTAGTTAGCTCCCACAGCCAATGCTGGCTAACATGGCCTTAGGTCATGCCACACTCTCTGGTAGTTTACGTCTGCAAAACGTATTTTCTTCCCTATGCATTTTAATATCATCTATATTGATAGGCACCATAGGTGGATTGGCCATCTGGCAATTCTGGCAAATGCCAGATGGGCTGGACCATTTTTTTATTGGGTGGGCTGGGGCCTACGGCCGGCAGCCCATGGGCCTGTTAAGTTTTTTACATTTATGGTTTTTACGCAATTTCTCTGTTATAATAATTATTATCAATTATTGAGCATTTGCCTGATCAGTAGGCAACGGCTGGCCACCATACCAATATGGGCCAGCCCGGTCTTCTGATTGGCTGAACTGAGGTCGCAAAAAGACCTGCTCTGACTTTGTCATCAGTCAGCCCAGATCATGGAACATAAAAAATGGAAAGATGGTGCTGAAAAAGATAGAGACCAAAAAATGGCTAGACTAGGGGCTGACGATGCTAAATGTGTGAAAGTAACCAACTTATCTTCTAAAAGTTCTGTCTCCTTTGTACCGAGTGCTGTGACTGTCTATGCTCAGCCCTGACAGATCAGCTGCTGCTGCAGAAGACAGTGCAGTCAACGTAGCGAGAAACAGTTAAATCAGTTAATATTTTGGCTGTTTATCGTATGAAATACTAGGCTAATTAACCCTTAGGCCTAATTAGGTAAGGACGGATTCAGGGGAACACATATGACAGCCACTAACTTGCAATAGCCTAAAAAGTCTTAGATTGCCTTTTATAACACAAAAGCCAATAGCCATCTAAATACAGTTCTATTGCTTTTTTAAAAATACAAGTCATCATATATTACAATGAAACACTAAATTAATGCATATAATTGCCAAATAATCCTCTGTAAAAGGTCAATTTGGGGAATGACTGTATTTTAATTGTTTTGACAAAGTTTATTCCCTTCTGAATCAGTCTCTTCAGGCAGCGAGTGGGTCTTAGTTTATGAGCTGTAGTAACGAGTGACTCTGGTGTCAGATTACATTACATAGCCAGCGCTACTGAAGGCTGGAAAATCTATTTTCTTCGCTGAAAGGCCATGACTTCTTGGCAAAGATATATATACGGGCCACTGTCAAATGAAGCACAAAGATGGAAATCTATCCGCATCTACATAAAATATGCCATGATTTTATAGTACTATTATTATAAGAATTTGTTCTTAACTGACTTGCCTAGTTAAATAAATCAACAACATTTGCATAAAGTAACTTATTTTATAAAAGTGTACACTGTCTCTTTAACCAGTAATGACATCATTCACAAGGCCAAGAGAGGGGCAGCCGTCAGAGCCCTGTTTGCTGAGACAATAGATCATCTTTGGGAGAGATCTGAGAGAGGCCGCAAATGAATAACGTTTTGGTGGCAATGCAATCAGCTTTGAAATCAGCATATTTCGTGTTAATAGTTTGCATAATACTGCAAACAAAGTACTAGGATAGTGAGGGAGACATCTGCTGCACTGGTCGACAGACTTGATCTGTGAGACACATTTGACAGAAGTACCGAAAGTATACCGTGCAGCACTATTTTGAACCAGTGGGACAGGGACGTTAGCCCCCCCAATGAAGGGTTTGTCCAACAATTGTTTTCTTGTGGAATTCACCTAACACACTTAGGGGCGGTTTCCGGGACACAGATTAAACCTTGTCCTGGACTAAGAAGCATGTTCAATGGAGATTCTCCATTCAAAAGTGAGTTTTAGTTCAGGACTAGGCTTAATCCGTATCTGGGAAACTGGCCTTTAAATCTGTACTAGTCTAGTGTTAAGCCAGTGGTACGGTTATCCATTTGTCACACTTTACAAGTCTTCTGGACCTAGCCTACTACACCAGTGTTGAGCCAGTGATACGACCTTGGTTAGGGTCAAGCCCACTCTGGGCTGCTGTGTGTGTGAGCTATGGCTCAGTGTTTTATGGCCCTAGACAGACCTCGTTTGCTCCATTCCATTAGTCCTGCTTTACACTCTTTGCTGGAAGTGCGCTCTCTCATAACCCCCACCATGCATATTTCATGAGATGACACCCAGGCCTACACTCTGTAAATAAAATAAGTTGGGGATATCTGTTGCTGTTACTTTTTTAAATGGGAACCAACGATTGGTGTGAAATATGAATCTGCAGTTGCCGCTCTTGAGGACTCGGAGTGAAGGTATCATGGTGCAAGCTATAACACCTTTTTAATTATGCATGGTCCTAACATGATATTGGTTTGATGTAATATGATGTCAATTGCTCTTTGATTAGAGAGAGTTACGACCATTGCAGTATTGCCCTTATTGGGGATGCTTGACTTGACAAACTGTAGTATATTGTTCATGCGTGATAGAGTATGCTCCCCTCTTTTTGGGTTAGGAAAAAAACATGAAATAGTCGCAATATTTTACCCACACAAAGCCTACATCTGAAATGATATGATTGCTAAAAGCCCCAGCACTGAAATGATTGTAATTTTGCCCTTACTTATCCTCATGGCCATAGCGAAGAGGCTCTGCACCGTCAGAACAGGAGCTGTTACACTAATCCAGCATTCAGTGGTGTTAAGTGCTAGTTAAGCATGGGGGAATTAGGTTCCTCTCTTTCCTCACTTCTAACCTTTCTCCCTTTCCTCATCCTATCCAAAGCACTAATTTTGTAGCTGTTTCCCATTTTCAAAACTCCTATTCAAATAACACCTGATACACAGATGACATTCAGCTAATGGGTCAGTCATGTCATTGGAAAAAGGTTACTCAAGTACAGTGAGCTAAGTTGCCATGTAATGTGTCAGCTTTTCATTCCCCATAACTGGACCTATAATGGAACCATTACATGGTTACAGTGCTAACCAAAAAACAATGACATAAAAGGGAATTGGATTTGGCACTCTTTTTCTCCTGGTATTATTAATCCTGCTGTGTTCTTAACAAACCTAACTGATAAAACATGACAACCAGAGGGGTGCCATTCATTTGATCTGTTCTGAATTCCTCACTTTGATCTAGTGTTGCACTGTACACCGAAACTGAGGTCATTTTCCGATACTACAACATGAAAACTGTTGGATACTAAAATGTTGTTACTTTCGGTTCTGCTATCAAATGTCTCACTGTTGGAAATCAACTAAATGTTTTGAACTTACTGGAACGTATATTAATCAAATAAAATGTATTTATATAGCCCTTCGTACATCATCTGATATCTCAAAGTGCTGTACAGAAACCCAGCCTAAAACCCCAAACAGCAAGCAATGCAGGTGTAGAAGCACGGTGGCTAGGAAAAACTCCCTAGAAAGGCCAAAACCTAGGAAGAAACCTAGAGAGGAACCAGGCTGTGTGGGGTGGCCAGTTCTCTTCTGGCTGTGCCAGGTGGAGATTATGACAGAACATGGCCAAGATGTTCAAATGTTCATAAATGACCAGCATGGTCAAATAATAATAATCACAGGCAGAACAGTTGAAACTGGAGCAGCAGCACGGCCAGGTGGACTGGGGACAGCAAGGAGTCATCATGTCAGGTAGTCCTGAGGCATGGTCCTAGGGCTCAGATCCTCTGAGAGAGAGAAAGAAAGAGAGAATTAGAGAGAGCATACCTAAATTCACACAGGACACCGGATAGGACAGGAGAAGTACTCCAGATATAACAAACTGACCCTAGCCCCCCGACACATAAACTACTGCAGCATAAATACTGGAGGCTGAGACAGGAGGGGTCAGGAGACACTGTGGCCCCATCCGATGACACCCCCGGACAGGGCCAAACAGGAAGGATATAACCCCACCCACTTTGCCAAAGCACAGCCCCCACACCACTAGAGGGATAACTTCAACCACCAACTTACCATCCTGAGACAAGGCCCACAAAGTATAGCCCACAAGTATAGCCCACAAAGATCTCCGCCACGGCACAACCCAAGGGGGGGCGTCAACCCAGACAGGAAGTCTAGTGACTCAACCCACTCAAGTGACGCACCCCTCCTAGGGACAGTATGAAAGAGCCCTAGTAAGCCAGTGACTCAGCCCCTGTAATAGGGTTGGAGAAAGAGAATCCCAGTGGAAAGAGGGGAACCGGCCAGGAGGAGACAGCAAGGGCGG
Organism: Oncorhynchus mykiss; assembly: GCF_013265735.2. Taxonomy (NCBI): domain Eukaryota; kingdom Metazoa; phylum Chordata; class Actinopteri; order Salmoniformes; family Salmonidae; genus Oncorhynchus; species Oncorhynchus mykiss. Next base: position 49,330,818 of record NC_048566.1, on the reverse strand, counting down.
TTCGTTGCTCCAGAGCCTTTCTGTTCACCTTCACACTCCTGGGCCAGACTACACTCAATCATATGACCCACTGAAGAGATGAGTCTTCAGTAAAGACTTAAAGGTTGAGACCGAGTTTGCTTCTCTCACATGGGTAGGCAGACCATTCCATAAAAATTGAGCTCTATAGGAGAAAGCACTGCCTCCAGCTGTTTGTTTAGAAATTCTAGGGACAATTAGGAGGCCTGCGTCTTGTGACCGTAGCGTACGTGTAGGTATGTACGGCAGGACCAAATCAGAGAGATAGGTAATGCCCATGTAAAGCTTTGTAGGTTAGCAGTAAAACCTTGAAATCAGCCCTTGCCTTGACAGGAAGCCAGTGTCGGGAGGATAGCACTGGAGTAATATAAATCAACATTTTTGGTTCTAGTCAGGATTCTAGCAGCCGTATTTAGCACTAACTAAAGTTTATTTAGTGCTGTACTCCACTCAATATTTATTTTTGGCTTAACTACACTGCTTGTAATGACTATATGCTGTCTTATACATGTACCACCTAATAGGATTTTGTTTTATTTTGTGTATGTGTGAGTTAAGTTTTTTTTTGTCCTCTAAATTGGCCATCCCATTCAACAGTACAATGAATGTCATTGTTAGTATTGCTGTCTTTTTTATTTGATTTTTTATTGTAAAATAATAAACATATTATTAAAAAAAAAAAGATTAATTGTCAGATTCAACAGAAGATCTCTTTGTTTCTTGGGACCTAGAACAAGCATCTCTGTTTTGTCCGAGTTTAAAAGTAGTACGTTTGCAGCCATCCACTTCCTTATGTCTGAAACACATGCTTCTAGCGAGGGCAATTTTGGGGCTTCACCATGTTTCATTGAAATGTACAGCTGTGTGTCATCCGCATATCGGTGAAAGTTAACATTATGTTTTTGAATGACATCCCCAAGAGGTAAAATATATAGTGAAAACAATAGTGGTCCTAAAACGGAACCTTGAGGAACACCAACATTTACTGTTGATTTGTCAAAGGACAAACCATTCACAGAGACAAACTGATATCTTTCCAACAGATAAGAGCTAAACCAGGCCAGAACTTGTCCATGTAGACCAATTTGGGTTTCCAATCTCTCCAAAAGAATGTGGTGATCGATGGTATCAAAAGCAGCACTAAGGTCTAGGAGCACGAGGACAGATGCAGAGCCTCGGTCTGATGCCATTAAAAGGTAATTTACCACCTTCACAAATGCAGTTTCAGTGCTATGATGGGGTCTAAAACCAGACAGAAGCATTTCGTATACATTGTTTGTCTTCAGGAAAGCAGTGAGTTGCTGCGCAACAGCCTTTTCTAAAAAATGTTTAGAGGAATGGAAGATTTGATATAGGCCGATAGTTTTTATATTTTTTGGGTCAAGGTTTGGCTTTTTCAAGAGAGGCTATATTACTGCCACTTTTAGTGAGTTTGGTACACATCCGGTGGATAGAGAGCCGTTTATTATGTTCAACATAGGAGGGCCAAGCACAGGAAGCAGCTCTTTCAGTAGTTTAGTTGGAATAGGGTCCAGTATGCAGCTTGAAGGTTTAGAGGCCATGATTATTTTCATCATTGTGTCCAGAGATATAGTACTAAAATACTTGAGTGTCTCTCTTGATCCTAGATCCTGGCAGAGTTGTGCAGACTCAGGACAACTGAGCTTTGAAGGAATACGCAGATTTAAAGAGGAGTCCGTAATTTGCTTTCTAATGATCATGATCTTTTCCTCAAAGAAGTTAATGAATTTATTACTGCTGAAATGAAAGCCATCCTCTCTTGGGGAATGCTGCTTTTTAGTTAGCTTTGCGACAGTATCAAAAAGGAATTTCAGATTGTTCTTATTTTCCCCAATTAAGTTGGAAAAATAGGATGATCGAGCAGCAGTAAGGGCTCTTTGATACTGCACGGTACTGTCTTTCCAAGCTAGTCGGAAGACTTCCAGTTTGCTGTGGCGCCATTTCCGTTCCAATTTTCTGGAAGCTTGCTTCAGCTCGGGTATTTTCTGTATACCAGGGAGCTAGTTTCTTATCAGAAATGTTTTTAGTTTTTAGGGGTGCAACTGCAACTAGGGTATTGCACATAGTTAAATTTAGTTCCTCAGTTAGGTGGTTAACTGATTTTTGTCCTCTGGCGTCCTTGGGTAGACAGAGGGAGTCTGGAAGGACATCAAGGAATCTTTGTGTTGTCTGTGAATTTATAGCACAACTTTTGATGTTCCTTGGTTGGGGTCTGAGCAGATTATTTGTTGCAATTGCAAACGTAATATAATGGTGGTCCGATAGTCCAGGATTATGAGGAAAAACATTAAGATCCACAACATTTATTCCAATGGGAAAAAACTAGGTCCAGAGTATGACTGTGACAGTGAGTAGGTCCAGAGACATGTTGGACAAAACCCACTGAGTCGATGATGGCCCCGAAAGCCTTTTGGAGTGGGTCTGTGGACTTTTCCATGTGAATATTAAAGTCACCAAAGATTTGAATATTATCTGCTATGACTACAAGGTCCGATAGGAATTCAGGGAACTCAATGAGGAATGCTGTATATGGCCCAGGAGGCCTGTAAACAGTAGCTATAAAAAGTGATTGAGTAGGCTGCATAGATTTCATGACTAGAAGCTCAAAAGACGAAAACGTCATTTTTTTTTTTGTAAATTGAAATTTGCTATCGTAAATTTTAGCAACACCTCCGCCTTTGCGGGATGATATGGTCACTAGTGTAGCCAGGAGGTGAGGCCTCATTTAACACAGTAAATTCATCATGCTTAAGCCATGTTTCAGTCAGGCCAATCACATCAAGATTATGATCAGTGATTAGTTCATTGACTATAATTGCCTTTGAAGTAAGGGATCTAACATTAAGTAGCCCTATTTTGAGATCATATCAACCTATCATGATCTCTTTCAATAATGACACGAATGGAGGAGGTCTTTATCCTATTGACATTGCTAAAGCGAACACCGCCATGTTTAGTTTTGCCCAACCTAGGTCGAGGCACAGACACGGTCTCAATGGGGATAGCTGAGCTGACTACACTGACTGTGCTAGTGGCAGACTCCACTATGCTGGCAAGCTGGCCTGACCTGCACCCTATTTCATTGTGGAGCTAGAGGAGTTAGAGCCCTGTCTATGTTGGTAGATAAGATGAGAGCACCCCTCCAGCTAGGATGGAGTCCGTCACTCCTCAGCAGGTCAGGCTTGGTCCCGTTTATGGGTGAGTCCCAGAAAGAGGGCCAATTATCTACAAATTATATATTTTGGGAGGGGCAGAAAACTGTTTTCAACCAGCGATTGAGTTGTGAGACTCTGCTGTAGAGCTCATCACTCCCCCTAACTGGGAGGGGGCCAGAGACAATTACTCGATGCCGACACATCTTTCTAGCTGATTTACACGCTGAAGCTATGTTGCGCTTGGTGATCTCTGACTGTTTCATCCTAACATCGTTGGTGCCGACGTGGATAACAATATCTCTATACTCTCTACACTCGCCAGTTTTAGCTTTAGCCAGCACCATCTTCAGATTAGCCTTAATGTCGGTAGCCCTGTCCCCTGGTAAACAGTGTATGATCGCTGGATGATTCTTTTTAAGTCTAATACTGCGGGTAATGGAGTCGCCAATGACTAGAGTTTTCAATTTGTCAGAGCTAATGGTGGGAAGCTTCGACATCTCAGACCCCGTAACGGGAGGAGTAGATACCAGAGAAGGCTCGGCCTCTGAATCCGACTCGTTGCTTAATGGGGAAAACAGGTTGAAAGTTTCTGTCGGCTGAATGAGCGACACAGGTTGAGCATTCCTACAGCATTTCCCTCCAGAAACCGTGAGAAAGTTGTCCGGCTGCGGGGACCCTGCGAGAGGATTTATAATAACGTTACTATCTGTACTTACTGGTGGCACAGACGCTGTTTCATCCTTTCCTACACTGAAATTACCCTTGCCTAACGATTGCGTCTGAAGCTGGGCTTGCAGCACAGCTACCCTCGCCATAAGGCGATCGTTCTCCTGTATATTATGAGTACAGCGACTGCAATTAGAAGGCATCATGTTAATGTTACTACTTAGCTTCGGCTGTTGGAGGTCCTGACGAACCATGTCCAGATAAAGCATCCGGAGTAAAAAAGTTGAATGAAAAAAAAAAAGTTGAGGGAAAAACCAGAAATATAAACAGTTATTAAAAAGTAAAAAACGTAACAGTTGTAAGGTAGCAAAGTAAGGTTAGCAACAAAACGCACAGCAACACGTAAACAAGTCTGCAAGTTTGACCGGAAATGGCATCCCCCAGGAACTGAGAAGTGGTCTGAGTTTGGCAATGCTCCAAACTGTAGTAGTAATGATTAGCCCATGTTTATCATAAGACCTGAACAGAATGCATCAGTGATTAGATTTCACATTTTTATTAGGATCCCCATTATACAACGCCAATGGTGACAGCTAGTCATACTGGGGTCCGACACCCAACGAAAAAGACGTAACAATTTACATGTAGTGTGTGTGCGCATCTATCAGTTACACACACAGTACCTTGCAAAAGTATTCATCCCCCTTGGCCTTTTTCCTATTTTGTTTCATTATAACCTGTCATTTAAATTGATTTTTATTTTGATTTCATGTAAGACATACACAAAATAGTCCAAACTGGTGAAGTGAAATGAAAAAAAAGAAACTTGTTTCAAATAATTATATTTAAAAAAAAAACGGAAAAGTGGTGCGTGCATATGTTTTCACCCCTTTTGCTATGAAGCCCTTAAATAAGATTCTGGTACCTTCAGAAATCACATAATTAGATAAATAAAGTCCACCTGTGTGCAATCTAAGTGTCACATGATCTGTCACATGATCTCAGTATATACACATCTGTTCTGAAAGGCCCCAGAGTCTGCAACACCACTAAGCAAGCGGCACCATGAAGACCAAGGAGCTCTCCAAACAGGTCAGGGACAAAGTTGTGGAGAAGTACAGATCAGGGTTGGGTTATAAAAAAGTATCCGACACAAGTAGGTCACATGGGGAGAGGTGTTGTGCCATGAGGAGTTGCTTTATTTGTTTTTTTTAAACCAGGTTTGCTATTCACTTACGTTATATGAGATGGAAGGGAATTCCATGCAATCATGGCTCTGTATAATACTGTACATTTCCTTGAGCTGCGGACTGTGAAAAGACCCCTGGTGGCATGTCTGGTGGAATAAGTGTGTCAGTAGTGCTGGCTTTAAGTTGACTGTGAACTATTTGGAATTTCTAACACATTAATGTTTCTTATATAAACGAGAAGAGATGCAGTCAGTCTTTCCTCAACTCCTAGCCAAGGGAGACTGTCATGCATAGTGTTGATATTAGCCCTCTGATTACAATGAAGAGCAAAACGTGCTGCTCTCTTCTGGGCCAGCTTAACTAGGCCCTTATGTGCAGTACTTGACCATATGAATGGACATTAATCAAGAAAAGATTAAAAACTAGAGCCTGCAGGACTTGCTTTGTGGAGTGTGGTGTCAAAAAAGCAGATACATTTTTTTATCACAGACAGACCTTGCACCATCTGTACAACCATTGAATCTATATGTTTTGACCATGACAGTTTACAATATAATGTAACATCAAGTAATTTAGTCTCTTCAACTTGTTCAACAGCCACACCATTCATTACCAGATTCAGCTGTGGTCTAGAACATTGTACCAAATACAATGCTCTTAATTTTCGAGATGTTCAGGACCAGATTATTACTGGCCACCCGTTCCAAAACTGACTGCAACTCTTTGTTATGGATTTCAGTGACTTCAATATCTTTAGTTTCTAATGTGTATAGGGTTGAATCATCAGTATACATGGGAACAAAGGCTTTGTTTAATGGCAGTGGCAGGTCATTGGTAATAGCAAAGAGTAGAGGGCCTAGAGAGCTGCCCTGTAGTACACCAGACTTTACATGTTTGACATTAGAGAAGCTTCCATTAAAGAAATCTGAGTTCTATTAGATAGCTTTGAATGCACTAGGTTGAAAAGCCATAACATGCGTTTTCTCAACAACATGTTATGGTGCTTCTGCATCTGCATTGCCTGCTGTTTGGGGCTTTAGGCTGGGTTTCTGTATAGCACTTTGACATCTGCTGATGTAAAAAGGGCTTTATAAATACATTTGATTGATTGATTGGTCAATAATATCACAGGCTGCACTGAAATCTAACAGTATAGCTCCCCCAATCTTCTTATTATCAATTTATTTCAACCAATTATGAGTTGTCCCTGCTTTCATTTTTTGCAGTGCATTCGTTTTGGTTTACATAGAGTATCGTGATATCAAAGTCAGAATTGTGGTATTGTGACAACACTACTTTAATCAAAAGGAAGTCGAATACTCCATGGAATGACACTTTTCTCTTTGTTGCATTCACGCTGTGTAATAAGAGAGACTTACATTTCCTTTTCATACTGCTCCTGTGGTTCACTTCACTTGGTTTGGTGTTGCATGTGTGGATAACTCCATTGAATGAATGTCCATTGAATGTGTGTACAGCTTAATAGCCCTTCGAATGAGTTCTTACTGTTCAGAGGGCCGAATTTCTCACTGTGGAGTGAGCGGAGGACAGTCAACAAAGGAAGCTCTGAGTTCAGGTGCTTTCATGAATACCAGTAATCTTGCTCGGCCCCGCCACTTGATGCAGCAAGAGCTGACACTCACTTCAAAAGCACCAATGTAATTCTTGAAACCATTCGGTTAGGCTATCATGTCCTTGTTGATTGTTTAGAAATGGTTGGTTTGTCATTGAGTTAATGCCCTTCCCCCTGCCTCACTCACAACCACACTCTGCTACAAAGCCTTACAGGAAGTAACATTTCATTGTGTGTTCTACAATGTTGTACAAATTGAATGAGAGGTCATCTTCCAGGCTGAGCGCATCTCTCACCTTGTAATACATGGCCTACTGATGTATGTGCAGAACAACGGTTTGTTGTGGTGTCTACCTTTTTAGTTTGATTACAAGTCCATGCACGTATGGACACAGACACACTGCCACTGAACATCCAGACACAGGAAAAAGGTGTAGAATTTGTCAGGTACTCTAGGGTCGAGGTGTGGTGCAGTGGGAGCACACTGGCCCATTCAACGAGGGGAATGTGACAGTGGCCAGAGAACCACTTACATGGCCTGAGTACCCTGACCTGAACCTTAAATGTGCTGGACCACTGACGGCTGGTGTCCCATTTCTCTGAGTGGACGGACATTCTTCCATATGCTCACTGTTTTGCTACAGTACTGAATGCATTCAAAGGCTCCAGCCAGTATCACTCAGAAATGCGGTATAACTTTCTATGAACCCTTTTGTGTAATGCATTATGAATGCATATCTTAATTTATAAAGGCTGTTTAAAAGCCTCAAGCTATGGCCATGGTAAAAGTCTTAGAATACGTTACATGCATGCATAATGCATTATACACCGTTGGTAAAGAAAGTGTTAGATAATCTATTCTTACTTGAAGTTCCATGGGTATGGTACCATTTATAGGTTGCTGTCTAGGCTGTGTTTAGCATATTCCCTCCCCCTTTTGAGTGGCTGAGGTGAAATGCTTGCTTATGAGCCCTTCCCAATAATGAAGAGTAAAAACATATTGAAAAATAGTAACATTAGGAATAAAATACACAATAATTAACCATATACAGGGACCATATGAGGTGGATATGTACATAAAGGCAGGGTAAAGTGACTAGGCGTCAGAATAGATAATAGGAGTAAGAATTGACCATGGAGAGCGAGATCACACAGTCATCCAGAACAACAGGACTTGCAGGACTTGTGTTGTTTTCCTTGAAGCAATCATAAAAGGCATTTAGCTGGCTTGGAAGTTCTTTGTAATCCCCTATTGTCTGCAAGCCCTGCCACATCCAACGAGAGCCGGTGTAACAGGATGACCACCTTCCTCCTATATATTGTCCTTTTCCATGTCTTATTGGAGGTCGTAGCAGTGAGTCAGGGATTGGACAGTGGTATCAGAAAGACAATTATGAGGATAACGCCACTGTAATTGACCTGCTGTGCACTCCTCCGTGGTGCTTTTCACACCAGGGGATTAGTAGTCCTTCTGCTGACTCAATCACCACTCAGGCTTGTCATCTTTCCATGTCTATACACAGATCATGCACAGACTCATTTACCATGTGAAGTCAGGCTTGCTGAAGCGGATCTCTAACATGTGGACAGCCTAGGTTTTACTAATGAGCTTGGATGCACCAAGGATTGATACACAGTCTCTGCCTCCATGCATCACTCTGGTAGATGCTCTAGTAGCAGCAGGTTGTAAACAACAAAGAGCTGTAGTACTATCTGTGCCAACCAGCTGCTCTACTTGCTCCCCAGTGCTCTACTGAAGCTTTTTCATATGTTTTGATCCTGTTAGTAGTGATTTGCCACGAGGCAGCAGCCTATAAGGAGGGCAGATTTTAGGGCCATGAATGCTGATAGCAGTGCAGAGGGGGAAAGCAGATGAGGAGAATGCCTTGTGGCGGTGGGAGTCACGAGGGCCCTGTACAAGCTGTATCTCAACCTTACAGACGTTTCTCAGAGAAGAAAAGCCTAAACAGCCTCAAGGCCATTTAAGTTCATAGAGCCTGGAAAAAGCCCCACAGATCCACTCAAGTTGAACAATACAAACTGAATCGTAAGTTGGCTCAAAAAAAAAAAAGTCTGTCCAAAAAAAACAGGGACTCTAATTTGTGAATACATTGACGGATACAGATGAGGGTCCTCCAAATGATTTTTCTGGTCAATGAACTTGGACTGGACCACTTGACCAAAGACTTCCAAGCTGTGCTTCCCATGGACCATTCTTATCTTTCCTCGCCGTCCAGCTCTGGTTGACAGAATTAGTATCCCCCTCCCCACACGTTCTGGCTCCAGTGCCTTATCTAGCGGTGGCTGTCTCTGGGCTCAGAACAGTCTCTGACGCTCTGGCGTCAGCGCTGAAAGAGAGGAGCATCTAGCTAAGCTAGATCTAGTCATGAGCCTGAGCAGCCTCTTCTTATTCCCAGCCGGGTTTGAAAACCGATTGATAGGACATTTTGTCATTTCTCCAAAGATGTCAAGCTTATTATTGGTCTGTTGTAATGTCATGCATACTGAGAGCATGTACAGCGAGTCAAAACCTACTTCCACTCTCTGGTATGTGTATGAAAACCCTTTGATGAGGAAATAGCTGGGATAAATCAACAAGAGAAATGGCCAAAGGGAAAGCACGTTGAGCGCTGGTATCTGCTCATGCTATGGCATTGAAGCTCAGTGTTTTTCCCACCCTGTGGACTTCAGACGGCCCCCGACAATTTAAATAGGGTATTAAAGTAACAGGAAACGGCAATACATCAGCAAGAAAATAGTAATTTCTAGGCAGGAGGCAAGACACTCATCCAGGTGTATGGGAGTGGGTCATCTGAAGGGGTGCCTCTCCTCCCAACCCCCCCCCCCCCAACAAAAACCATTGTGAAACTAAATGACAAGTTTTCAAAGAGCACACTCTTTAACCATTGTAATTTTCTTGTCCGGAGTCTGGCATTAAGTTTGGTAATTAACAGTCTTCTCAGCTGACTCAAAGCAGGGCAACTACAATACACTCTGTACTAAAGAAAATCTATATTGTTTTCCCAAAACCCTCTATAGAGTTATTAGCTATGGGGACCACTCATATGAATGAACATTTTTATTGACCATTGCAGTAAAACAGACCACTGTGTTCATCCCCATTATCACAATCTATCTGCCAGCTCAGAGGCCACATTTTCTTTTTTACGTACAATGTTTCTCTACCCTGTTTTGTGTCTATATACAAGTCTCTGTTCCACTGGCCATTTTCTTTTTCCATATTCACATGTTGAGATTACGGTTTCAGAAAATGCTCCTGAGTATTGCCTAAAGCTCTGCTAAATAAAGACTTCAGCTTATTTCCCATCATCTGTAGAGGACCAGATACTGTGGGTTTTTATTGTTTCACAAGCTCTCTACTCGATGCCTTGTGTACTGGGAGATCAGTCTTGTCAGTGAGCCCACCATCTGATCCCAGGACAGATAGTGTCAGGGACTACAAAGGCTCTTGTGCTATTTTAGTGTCTCTCAGGGGGACCTGCAATGTTGTAGCCTCTATCTCTCCCCGCCTGTGAGGGCACGTGGATGGCTAATTACCGGCAACACCAGCCACAACCTCCTCCTTCTCTCTTTCCCTCATTCTCTCTTTCATCATCCTACCTACTTTCTCCTTCCTTCCCTCTCCTTCAGTGTTCTATGCTGCTTTTCCAGAGAGTGTGAGTGAAGATTTCTCGTGCCTTTTGTGTATACCCTCTGAATTTGTTAGGAATGTTTCGCAGGGGTAAGCAATTGCTTGAGCGGATGTTGTACATCCTGTTGATGAATAAATGTGTATATCACAGATCCTCTTTGCAAAAGGATACGGTTCACCCAACACTATCCTATTAATAAAAGATCTCGTATGAACACTTTCTGGTAATATATCCTTTTTCAGTCTCTGTTCTGGGGGGTGGGCAATTTTGTTTTATCTGAAATCCTTATCACACACTGATTAACTTGTCATAGCAGATTAAAATGTTTTAAGATAAATACGGATATCTTTGGAAATTAGCTATGACATACAGTGCATTCAGAAAGCATTCAGACCCCTTGACTTTTTCCACAATTTGTTACGTTACAGCCTTATTCTAAAATTGAATAAATTGTTTTCCCCCTCAATCTACACACAATACCCCAAAATGACAAAGCAACATTTGTTTTTTTTCTTTCAAATTTGTGCAAAAAATAAAAAATGAATAAAACGCATCACATTTACATAAGCGTTCAGACCCTTTACTCAGTACTTTGTTCAAGCACCTTTTGGGAGCGATTTCAGCCTGGAGTCTTCTTGCATATGACGCCATAAGCTTGGCACTGTCACACCCTGACCATAGTTTGCTTTGTATGTTTCTATGTTTTGGTTGGTCAGGGTGTGAGCTGGGTGGGCATTCTGTTACATGTCTAGTTTGTCTAGTTCTATGTTTGGCCTGATATGGTTCTCAATCAGAGGCAGGTGTTCGTCATTGTCTCTGATTGGGAACCATATTTAGGTAGCCTGTTTGGTGTTGGGTTTTGTGGGTGATTGTCGTTAGTGTCCTTGTAACTGTCTTGTGTTGGTTTGCACCAGTTTAGGCTGTTTTCAAGTTACTTTTATTGTTTTTGTATTGATTCGTGTTTACGTTGTTTTATTAAACATGAATCTCAATAGCCACGCCGCATTTTGGTCCGACTCTCTTTCCCATACAGAAAACCGTGACAGAATCACCCACCACAACAGGACCAAGCGGCGTGGTAACGGGCAACAGCAACAGCGGCGCAAAGAGGAATGGACATGGGACGATGTATTGGACGGCAAGGATTGCTACGCCTGGGAGGAGATCCTGGCGGGAAAGGATCGCCTTCCATGGGAACAGGTGGAGGCAGCTAGGAGAGCAGAGGCAGCCGGAGAGAGGAGCCGGCGTTATGAGGGAACACGGCTGGCAAGGAAGCCCGAGAGGCAGCCCCAAAAATTTATTGGGGGGGGCACACAGGAAGTGTGGCGAAGCCAGGTAGGAGACCTGTGCCAACTTCCTGTGCTTACCGGGGGGCGAGAGAGACCGGGCAGGCACCGTGTTATGCGGTGGAGCGCACAGTGTCCCCAGTGCGGGTGCACAGCCCGGTGCGGTACATTCCAGCTCCGCGTATCGGCCGGGCTAGAGTGGGCATCGAGCCAAGTGCCATGAAGCCGGCTCTACGCATCTGGTCTCCAGTGCGTCTCCTTGGGCCGGCTTACATGGCACCAGCCTTGCGCACGGTGTCCCCGGTTTGCCTGCATAGCCCAGTGCGGGCTATTCCACCTCGCCGCACTGGCAGGGCGACCGGGACCATTCAATCAGGTAAGGTTGGGCAGGCTCGGTGCTCCAGAGCTCCAGTGCGCCTGCACGGTCACCACCTCCACGCACCAGCCCTCCGGTGGCAGCCCCCCGCACCAGGCTGTCTCTCCGTCTCATCCCTACAGGTGCTCCTTCCTCTCCAGCGTCGCCTGAACCACCCGTCTGTCCAGCGCCGCCTGAGCCACCAGTTTGCCCAGCGCCGCCTGAGCCTCCCGTCTGCCCAGCGCCGCCTGAGCCGCCGGTTTGCCCAGCGCCGCCTGAGCCGCCCGTCTGCCCAGCGCCGCCTGAGCCGCCCGTCTGACCAGTGCCGCCCGTCTGCCCAGCGCCGCCAGTGCCGCCCGTCTGCCCAGCGCCGACCAGTGCCGCCCGTCTGCCCAGCGCCGCCAGTGCCGCCCGTCTGCCCAGCGCCGCCAGTGCCGCCCGTCTGCCCAGCGCCGCCAGTGCCGCCCGTCTGCCCAGCGCCGCCAGTGCCGCCCGTCTGCCCAGCGCCGCCCGTCTGCAAGGAGCCGCCAGTGCCGCCCGTCTGCAAGGAGTCGCCAGTGCCGCCCGTCTGCAAGGAGCCGCCAGTGCCGCCCGTCTGCAAGGAGCCGCCAGTGCCGCCCGTCTGCAAGGAGCCGCCAGTGCCGCCAGTCTGCCAGGGGCCGCCAGTCTGCCAGGGGCCGCCAGTCTGCCAGGGGCCGCCAGTCTGCCAGGGGCCGCCAGTCAGCCAGGGGCCTATTCATGTATAGTGTCTTCATTAAAATACAATGAATAACCACCACGCTGCGTTTTGGTCCGCCTCTACTTCACAACAAGAGAACCGTTACAGGCACACCTGTATTTGGGGAGTTTCTCCCATTCTTCTCTGTAGAACCTCTCAGGCTACACAGCTATTTTCAGGTCTCTACAGGGATGTTTGATCAGGTTCAAGTCCGGACTTTGGCTGGGCCACTCAAGGACATTCAGAGACTTGTCACGAAGCCACTCCTGCGTTGTCTTGTGCTTAGGGTCTTTGTCTTGTTGGAAGGTGAACCTTTGCCCCAGTCTGAGGTCCTAACCTGATTCAGAGCGGTCTTCATCAAGAATTTCTCTGTAGTTTGCTCCGTTCACCTTTCCCTCGATCCTGACTAGTTTCCCAGCCCCTGGAGCTAAAAAGCATCCTCCCAGCATGATGCTGCCACCACCATGCTTCACTGTAGGGATGGTGCCAGGTTTCCTCCAGATGTGACGCTTAGCATTCAGGCCAAAGGGTTCAATCTTGGTTTCATCAGACAAGATAATCTTGTTTCTCATGGTCTGAGAGTCCCTTTGTTTCCTTTTGGCAAAGTCTAAGCAGGCTGTCATATGCCTTTTACTGAGAAGTGGCTGCTGTCTGGCCACTATACCATAATGGCCTGATTGGTGGAGTCCTGCAGAGATGGTTGTCCTTCTTGAAGGTTCTCCCAACTCCACAGAGGAACTGTGGAGCTTTGTCAGATTTACCAAGGCCTGACCAAGGCCCTTCTCCCCCGATTGCTCAGTTTGGCTGGGTGGCCAGCTCTAGGAAGAGTTCTGGTGTTTCCAAACTTATTCCATTTAAGTTCTTGGGGACCTTCAATGCTGCAGAAATGTTTTGGTACCCTTCCCCAGATCTGTCAGCTGTGGGACCTCTTATAGACAGGTGTGTGCCTTTCCAATCAATTGAATTAGCCAAAGGCAGACTCCAATCAAGTTGTAGAAACATCTTAAGTTTGATCAATGGAAACAGGATGTACCTGAGCTCAATTTAGTGTCATAGCAAAGGGTCTGAATACTTATGATTTATGTATTTTTTGTATATATTTTTTTCAAAAATATGTTTTTGCTTTGTCATTATGGGGTACTGTGTGTAGATTGAGGACTTTATTTATTTAATACATTTCAGAATAAGAATAATGTTAAATTCAAGGGTCTGAATACTTTCCGAATGCACTGTAACAGCTATGGATTTCACCGTCAAAAAAGTGAATGATTTTGACTATTTGTAACTTCATGGAGGAGAGCTGCTCTTTTCTCCAGTTCCGACCATTGTGGCTCACAAAAATGATTGCTGTCCTTGTTATGAAATTACACCTTTACCCTGTTCATGTAAAAATGACCGAATGCACTGACTGTTTAAAGCAGTAGCACCAAAAATGATTTGTATGGTGAACTTGGCAATCAAAAAGCCCCAATCAGCAGTTGGATATGCAATCAGCAAGATGTAAGTTGTGTCCACTCCGGTAGCCTACACAGCTCAGCTGGTAAAACACATTTGGCAACAAGTAAATTATATTGGTTGTCCCTCAATAAAGCCTGTGATCTAATATTTTACAAACATCTGAATGCTGAAGGTGCAACTCCTACCTATATTAAAACAGGGATAAGGTTGACGTACCACACGTTGGCGCGAGCGAGCAGCTGCATCTCCCGCAATGAGTGCACAGTTGTTATCTGACATGTAGGCTAATGTCACGCAGAGACATGAATAACAGTTTGATAGGCTGAAGGAGATGACCCGTCAATTCAGTCAGATTAAAGCTATTTTCAGAATAAGTTAAACGTCTTTGTGAACCGGCATTTCGTAACCTTTGAATCAGTTTTCCAACATATGCACTTCCATCTTAAAGGTGCAATATGCAGAAATTGCTCTGCCATTTCCCGGTTGCTAAAATTCAAATAGTTTACCTAATTGAAGTTTGTAACAAAATAGGATGTACCTGAGCTTTTCCATGTTTTGTTACAGCCTGATTTTAAAATTAATTTTAATGTAGATGTTTTTCATCACTGGCCTACACACAATACCCCACAATGTTAAAGGGGAATAGTGTTCTCTAACATTTTTACAAATAAATGTCAAATAAAGAGTAACTATTCAACCCCTTTTATGGCAAGCCTAAATAAGTCACATAAGTTGCATGGACTCATCTGTGTGCAATAATAGTGTTTAACATTATTTTTGAAGGACGACCTCATCTCTGTACCCCACACATACAATTATCTGTAAGGTCCCTTAATCCAGCAGTGAATTTCAAACACAGATTCAACCACAAAGACCAGGGACGTTTTCCAATGCCTTGCAAAGAAGGGCACCTATTAGTACTGTAGATGTGTAAAAAATAAAATAAAAAAACAGACTGCATATATTTTTGAGCATGGTGAAGTTATTTCATGGCTGTGATAGGAGAAAACTGAGGATGGATCAACAACAATGTTGTTACTCCACAATATGAACCGAATTGAAAAGGAAGCCTGTACAGAATAACAATATCAAAAAACAATCCTGTTTGCAACAGGAACTAAGGTACTACTGCAAAAAATGTTGCAAAGCAATTCACTTTTTGTACTGAATACAAAGTTTTATGTTTGGGGCAAATCGAATACAACACATTACTGAGTACCACTCTCCATATTTTCAAGCATAGTGTTGGCTGCACTATGTTATGTGTATGCTTGTAATCATTAAGGACTGGGGAGTTTTTCAGGGTAAGAAAATAAACATAATGGAACTAATCACAAGCAAAATCCTAGAGGAAAACCTGGTTGTCTGCTTTCACTAGACACAGATGAATTCACCTTTCAGCAGGGCAATAACTTAAAACACAAGAACAAATATACACTGGAGTTGCTTACCAAGAAGACTGAATGTTCCTTAGTGGCCGAGTTACAGTTTTGGCTTAAATATACTTGAAAATCTATGGCAAGACCTGAAAATGCTTGTGTAGCAATGATCAACAAACAATTTGCAGAACTTGAATAATTTTGAAAAAAATAATGGTCAAATATTGTACAATCCAGGTGTGGAAAGCTCTTGAGAATTACCCAGATAGACTCACAGCTGTAATCGCTGCCAAAGGTGTTTCTACAAAGTATAGACTCAGGGGTGTGCATACTTACAGTATATCACAAAAGTGAGTGCACCCCTCACATTTTTGTAAATATGAGTTTCTTTTCATGTAACAACACTGAAGAAATGACACTTTGCTACAATGTAAAGTAGTGAGTGTACCACTTGTATAACAGTGTAAATTTGCTGTCCCCTCAAAATAACTCAACACACAGCCATTAGTGTCTAAACAGCTGGCAACAAAAGTGAGTACACCCCTAAGTGTATGTGACAAATACATTTGATTTAAGTGAAAATGTCCAAATTGGGACCAAAGTGTCAATATTTTGTGTGGCCACCATCATTTTTCAGCACTGCCTTAACCCTCTTGGGCATGGAGTTCACCAGAGCTTCACAGGTTGCCACTGGAGTCCTCTTGCACTCCTCCATGACGACATCAAGGAGCTGGTGGATGTTAGAGACCTTGAGGATGCCCCACCGATGCTCAATAGGGTTTAGGTCTGGAGACATGCTTGGCCAGTCCATCACCTTTACCCTCAGCTTCTTTAGCAAGGCAGTGGTCGTCTTGGAGGTGTGTTTGGGGTCGTTATCATGTTGGAATACTGCCCTGCAGCCCAGTCTCTGAAGGGAGGGGATCATGCTCTGCTTCAGTATGTCACAGTACATGTTGGCATTCATGGTTCCCTCAATGAACTGTAGCTCCCCAGTGCCGGCAGCACTCATGCAGCCCCAGACCATGACACTCCCACCACCATGCTTGACTGTAGGCAAGACACACTTGTCTTTGTACTCCTCACCTGGTTGACGCCACACACACTTGACACCATCTGAACCAAATAAGTTTCTTGGTCTCATCAGACCACAGGACATAGTTCCAGTAATCCATGTCCTTAGTCTGCTTGTCTTCAGCAAACTGTTTGCGGGCTTTCTTGTGCGTCATCTTTAGAAGAGGCTTCCTTCTGGGACGACAGCCATGCAGACCAATTTGATGCAGTGTACGGCGTATGGTCTGAGCACTGACAGGCTGACCCCCCCACCCCTTCAACCTCTGCAGAAATGCTGGCAGCACTCATACGTCTATCTCCCAAAGACAACCTCTGGATATGACGCTGAGCACGTGCACTCAACTTCTTTGGTCGACCATGGCGAGGCCTGTTCGGAGTGGAACCTGTCCAGTTAAACCACTGTATGGTCTTGGCCACCGTGCTGCAGCTCAGTTTCAGGGTCTTGGCAATCTTCTTATAGCCCAGGCCATCTTTATGTAGAGCAACAATTATTTTTGTCAGATCCTCAGAGAGTTCTTTGCCATGAGGTGCCATGTTGAACTTCCAGTGACCAGTCAGTATGAGGGAGTGTGAGCGCGATGACACCAAATTTAACACACCTGCTCCCAATTCGCACCTGAGACCTTGTAACACGAACGAGTCACATGACACCGGGGAGCGAAAATGGCTAATTGGGCCCAATTTGGACATTTTCACTTAGGAGTGTACTCACTTTTGTTGCCAGCGGTTTAGACATTAATGGCTGTGTGTTGAGTTATTTTGAGGGGACAGCAAATTTACACTGTTATACAAGCTGTACACTCACAACTTTACATTGTAGCAAAGTGTCATTTCTTCAGTGTTGTCACATGAAAATATATACTCAAATATTAAAAAAAATGTGAGAGGTGTACTCACTTTTGTGATATACTGTATATAAGATATATTTCTGTATTTGATTTTACAAACATTTCAAAAAACATGTATTCTCCATCATTATGGGGTATTTTATGTAGATGGGTGAGGATAAAAATATATTTAATACATTTTCAAATCAGAATGTAACACAAATGTGGAATACGGGGTATGAATAGTTTCTAAAGGAAATGTATTAAATCACATTTTTTGTCACATGCGCCAAATACAATAGGTTTAGACGTGAAATGCTTACAAGCCCTTAACCAACAATGCAGTTAAGAAAAATACAATAATAAAAAAAAGTAACATAATTCAAAAGCAGCAGTAAAATAACAATAGCGAAGCTATATACAGGGTGTACCGATACAGAGTCAATGTGTGGGGGCACCGGTTAGTCGAAGTATGTACATGTAGGTAGAGTTATTAAAGTGGCTATGCATAGATAATAACAGAGAGTAGCAGCAGCGTTGGAGGGGGCAATGCAAATAGTCTGGGTAGCCATTTGATTAGATGTTCAGGAGTCTTATGGCTTGGGGGTAGAAGCTGTTTAGAAGCCTCTTGGACCTATATTTGGATCTCCGCTACCGCTTGCCGTGCGGGTAGCAGAGAGAACAGTCTATGACTGGGGTGGCTGGAGTCTTTGACAATTTTTCAGGCCTTCCTCTGCCACCGCCTGGTATAGAGGTCCTGGATAGCAGGGAGCTTGGCCCCAGTGATGTATTGGGCCGTACGCACTCTCTCTGTAGTGCCTTGCGGTCGGAGGCCGAGCAGTTGCCATACCAGGCATGCCCTCGATGGTGCAGCTGTAGAACATTTTGAGGATCTGGGGACCCATGCCAAACCTTTTCAGTCTCCTGCGGGTGAATAGGTTTTGTTGTGCCCTCTTCACAACTGTCTTGGACCATGTTAGTTTGTTGGTGATGTGGACACCAAGGAACTTGAAACTCTCAACCTGTTCCACTACAGCCCCATAAATGAGAATGGGGGCGTGCTCGGTCCTCCTTTTCCTGTAGTTCACAATCATCTCCTTTGTCTTGATCATGTTGAGGGAGAGCTTGTTGTCCTGGCACCACACGACCAAGTCTCTGACCTCCTCCCTATAAGCTGTCTCGTTGTTGTCGGTGATCAGGCCTATTACTGTTGTGTCATCGGCAAACTTAATGATGGTGTTGGAGTCGTGCCTGGCCATGCAGTCATGAATGAACAGGGAGTACAGGAGGGGACTGAGCACGCACCCCTGAGGGGGCCCCAGTGTTGCGGATCAGCATGGCAGATATGTTGTTACCTACCCTTACCACCTGGGGGGTGGCCCGTCAGGAAGTCCAGGATCCAGTTGCAGAGGGAGGTGTTTAGTCCCAGGGTCCTTAGCTTAGTGATGAGCTTGGAAGGCACTATGGTGTTGAACGCTGAGCTGTAGTGTCAATAAATAGCATCGTCACATAGGTGTTCCTTTTGTCCAGATGTGAAAGGGCAGTGTGGAGTGCAATAGAGATTGCATCATCTGTGGATCTGTTGGAGCAGTGTGCAAATTGGAGTGGGTCAAGGGTTTCCGGGATAATGGTGTCAATGTGAGCCATGACAAGCCTTTCAAAGCACTTCATGGCTACAGACGTGAGTGCTACGGGTCGGTAGTCATTTAGGCAGATTACATTAGTATTCTCGGGCATAGGGACTATGGTGGTCTGCTTGAAACATGTAGGTATTACACACTCAGACAGGGAGAGGTTGAAAATGTCAGTGAAGACACTTGCCAGTTGGTCAGCGCATGCTCGGAGTACACGTCCTGGTAATCCGTCTGGCCCTGCGGCCTTGTGAATGTTGATGTGTTTAAAGGTCTTACTCACGTCGGCTATGGAGAGAGTGATCACACAGTTGTCCAGATCAGCTCTATGCTCTCATGCATGTTTCAGTGCTATTTGCCCTGAAGTGGGTCTGTAATAGTTTGCAAGCCCTGCCACATCTGATGAGAGTCGGACCTCGTGTAGTATGATTCAATCTTAGTCCTGTATTGATGCTTTGCCTGTTTGATGGTTCATCGGAGGGCATAGCGGGATTTCTTTCCGGGTTAGAATCCCGCTCCTTGAAAGCGGCAGCTCTACCCTTTAGCTCATTGCGGATGTTGTCTGTAATCCATGGCTTCTGGTTGGGGTATGTATGTACAGTCACTGTTGGGACAACATCGTCAATGCACTTATTGACGAAGCCAGTGACTGATGTGGTGTACTCCTCAATGCCATTGGAGGAGTAATAGGTGGTCTAGAGTTTTTTTTCCCTCTGGTCGCACATTTAACATGCTGGTAGAAATTAGATTTCAGTTTCCCTGCATTAAATTCCCGCCCACTAGGAGCGCCACCTCTGGATGAGTGTTTTACAGTCAGCTTATGGCCGTATACAGCCCATTGAGTGTGTCTTAGTGCCAGTATCGGTTTGTGGTGGTAAATAGACTACACATTTTTTCTTGGTAAATAGTGTGGTCTACAGCTTATCATGAGATACTCTACCTCAGACGAGCTAAACCTTAAGACTTCCTTAGATATCGTGCACCAGCTGTTTGCAAATATACATATACCATCACCCCTTGTCCTACCAGAGGCTGCTGTTCTATCCTGCCGATACAACTGGCAGGTTACACAATGTATGTTATTCATGTAGTCGCTCAGCCACGACTCGGTGAAACAAAATATATTACAGTTTTTAATGTCCCGTTGGTAGGATATACATATGTGCTTGTAGTTTGTCCACTTTATTATCCAGCGATTGTATGATGGCCAATACTACCGATACCAAAGGCAGATTAGCCACTCGTCGCCAGATCCATACAAGGCACCCCAATCTCCTTCCGCAATATCTCCGTATTTTTCTCTTGTGAATGATGGGGATGAGGGCCTGTTCGGGGGTCTGGAGTAAATCCCTCTCATTAAAGAAAAATGATTTGTCCAGTTCAAGGTGGGTAATCACTGTTCTGATGTCCAGAAAGCTATTTTCGGTCATAAGAGACGGTAGCAGCAACATTATGTACAAAATAAGTTACAAACAACCTGAAAAAAATAACAAAATAGCATGGTTGGTTAACAGCCCATAAAACGTCAGCCGTCCCCTCCGGCGCCATTACATGTATATTGTAGAGAATCATTGTATCATCTAAACCGCTGTGAAATATATTTTAAATAACCAAACATTTTGTATTTTTGAAGCTGGTGTACAAAACCGAAAGTAAAAGATGCAAAAACAACTTAATGTGAAGCATAGAAAGTGCACATAGAACAGATCTACTGCTTCTTACACTTGCTTTCAATGAGAAACTCACATTTAGAAACTCACGTTTCTATTTGCATTTTGTCGAGTCGCCCTAAAAGTTACACCTTGCAGCTTTTAAACATTTGAACCGGGGAACAATGCATATCGGTTAATCATTACATCCCTAAAGGTTGTCCTTGTAAGCCCTTGGGCCTACTTCCCCTCAGAGGAGGTGTCATGCTGTCACTCTGAAACTGGACCCTGGCCTTCCTTATTGAGCACATTTGGCCATGATCTGCATCATACATCTCTTCTTGGTCCATTGTTGGTCAATGAGGAGGTTGATGTTGTCCAATCAAGGTAGTGCTTTGCCATTAACA
This sequence comes from Oncorhynchus mykiss, assembly GCF_013265735.2. Lineage (NCBI taxonomy): Eukaryota > Metazoa > Chordata > Actinopteri > Salmoniformes > Salmonidae > Oncorhynchus > Oncorhynchus mykiss. The sequence goes on along the minus strand of NC_048566.1, from coordinate 49,309,761 downwards.
CTAAACACTGTAAAGAGATGCTAGATTATTGTTCATAGGGTTGGTGCACATATACGCATGCACACACACAGTGTCCCATAATGCTTGACAGTATAAAACAAAACATTTGCAAGAGGAGGACTATTTCACAGGGGGACTTATTCAAATTCATGTGGCCGGTAAACACAAAGTCAAATGAAGTGGGCATATTGCAGTCTGAGAACTCTTTACGACTAAAGTCTTGTAGCCAAACATTGACTCTATAAAACAGAGCGTGTGCGTACTGTAATTAGGGAGGCAACCAGGAAATGTTACAGTAGCTGTGGAAGCCAAACAGAACGAGCTTACTTAATTGTTGCTATGTTTGAGCGATGCTAGCTAGTAAAAAGTATTGTCTGCCATTTCTGTACATGTGACGCTTACGGAGAAGTATGTTCAAGAACTATGTATCAAATATGGTGGTCACAGTTCATAAGCATGGCAGGCAACATTGTTTTCCTCATAGCTCATGTTGGAATGGGTCCATGCATTTCCATTTAAACGTCGACAACGCAAACAGATTGGATACATTTCTTGGATTCCATTTTTGGAAAACCCACAGCTGGCTTGTTCCTTCCCAGCTCTGTTCCCTGTGGTACTGCTCTCACACCTACCTAGCCAATCAGGACACTTTTTGATTGAGACTTGGAAGGGAGCTTGGCTACATGTGTAATAGCATGAAGATGACTTCAGTAAACCAGAAAAGTTAGAAAATTGTAACCTGATAGGAAAAATAATATGATGAACAGAGTGGAGGCTGTAAAGGGGGGGACTAACTTCATATGAATGCCCATGATTTTGGAAAGAGATGTTCCACTAGCAGATGTCCACATACTTTTGGTAATGTAGTGTATTTATTGTATAAAAGTGTTGCCTAAAATAGCCTACATAGGAATAGAAATTAACAGGCTAATTGATGGCCAACAGATGCAAATTTGTCAGTTTCATTATCGACTTTTCCCGATAACAGAAGCACGCGAGGGAGTTCCATAACTTCCATTTCAAATGTCCACTCTCGCAGCGCTCAACACCCAAAAACTGAGCATGCGTAAACATGCTGACCAGACCGCTCATGTTGAATTTGTCCATCCACACCAGACGCCATCAGGGCAAGCAGGTTGAAATATCAAAAGGAACTCTGAACCAACTACATTCATTTGGGGACAGGTCGAAAAGCTTTAAACATTTATGGCAATTTATCTAGCTAGCTTGCTGTTGCTAACTAATTTGTCCTGGGTTTTAAACATTGGGTTGTAATTTTACCTGAAATGCAAAGGGTCCTCTACTCTGACAGTTAATCCACAGATAAAAGGGTCAACCGAGTTTGTTTCTAGTAATCTCTCCTCCTTCAGGCTTCTTCTTTGGACTATATATAGCAGTTGGCAACCAACTTTAAGGTGCATTACCACCACCAACTGGACTGGAGTGTGAACTTCAGTTCATCTTTCAATCACCAACGTGGGTATATGCTCCTAAAAACCAATGAAGAGATGGGAGAGGTGGGACTTGCAGCGCATGAAGCTTCATAAATAGAACCAAGTTCTATTTTAGTGTCTGGCTACGCAGATGCTCATTGGCGTGGGAGAGCAGTGTGGGTGCAATGATTAAATAACATGTATGTGTACATTTATTTTGCGACAGAGCGATGTGGTCAGCATGTAAAACACTTTGCGTGATATAGTTTTTCCTAGGCAAAGTCAACATTATAATGCAGTTTAAACCACCTCTGAGCAAATTTATCCAATGGTCTAAAGAGCACCTAAAGTCGTTTTCCTGTGATTTGTGATTTTTTGATGAACATCAGTTCTAGCGTGTTAATATGTTTTATGGAAAAGGGGTTGGAAATAGGTGTCCCCATAATGACAATTAATATAGCCTACCTACAACTTGATTAAAAAAAAGTTGTCACGACGTGTGCGCGTACTGCTCTCGCTCCTCACGTGATTCCGCTCATCTGAACAAACACACCCCTTCGCTACCACTCACTGACACACTCAGAAACAGGCTGCCTCATAGTCAGCAGCAGGTCACTGTGAAATATATATTTTTAAGAAATTCCCATGGCGGGCGCGGTGCAATTTAGAAGTAGCCCAAACACCCCCGACACCGTTTTCAATGTAGCAACATTGCCTGGAAAACTGCGAACATGGCAACCTAGCTCACACTAAGCAGTGGAAAGTGCTTGATTAGGAGGCATGGATAAGATGATATGCCTCCCTGGGAAGTCACGCTCCCTGCGGGTCAGATCGTTCGCTCTTTGGAATCTGCCGTTTTCTCGTTTTCCTGACTCCCTCTTGATTTGACGCCCCTTTTTGTTGTTACTTCCCCCCTCTCTCTGACACTCCTCTCTTTATCCCCAATTCATATTCTCCTTTGCCTTTTTTTTGTCAAGCAATCACCTTCCTTGGCGCCCCCCTCGGTCTCTCTCTGTGTACGTACGTACTCCTGTTCTTCTCTATGTGGAGTCTGTCTGTAATGGGCTCTTAGCCGTGACTACATTATTGATGTGGCGGATCGGGTGACAGACAGACAGACAGACAGGGGGCTGAGCCTGTATGGGTGCCGCTAAAGAGTGAGGGGAGAGGCCAAGTCCAGCGCTCTCTCTCTCCCTCTCACTCCCTTTTCCTTTCTCTTTGGCTCGCTCTCCCTCACTTTATCCCCTGCACTCTCTCTCTCTATCCCCCTGTTTTGCTCTCTCACGCGTTATCCCTCCTTCGCCAGCTCGCTCCTCGTTTGAATGCATTTGTCATGTGGCTCTTCCCCCTGCCCAGGCTCCGATCGGATTCACAGAATCGCTCCGTAAGTTGGGCTCTCCTATTTGTTTTTTTTTTAAATCTAAAATGTTCCTCTCTATGCATGCTTTAGGCAACTGTTGCTGGTGGCAGCTCGCTTTGCCAGTGGGTTTTGGCATAACGAGTTAAGCGGCAGACAAACTGATGGACCGATATAGACACAGACCGACTGATAGACAGAAACAGACAGACGGATAAAGACTGCGCGAGAGGGGGAGGGAGTGACGGAGACAGGGGAGTGTGCAGCGTCACTGACACATTCGGTCTTGTGTATGAAGTGTGTGCGTGAAGTTGCAAGGGGACTTTCGACACTAGGGGTGCTCTGTTATTAGACAGGATGTAGGGCTTTGAACACGCTGACTGGCAAGTTAACGAGGCGCTTGTTCACGTTCGGGAGCAGCGGGTATGTCTTAGTCACGGTGTTGCTCTGTGTTTTGGTGACTACACACGATTACATATGAACACACAACGACACCCTTGTTGTGCTTTTGTTGATTAAATAGTAGAACATGGTTGCTCATTTGAATAATGAACATGATTGCTGATGACCCAAATACATTTTTAAGGTCTGCTTTTTAAGGGAAGTAAAAAAATATGTTTGAGTGGGGATAGTTCATATTTTCAAGATTTTTACTGCACTTTGTGTTCAGCACCTTTTGGAACCAGTATATGCATTATTATGATTTTAAAAAAAATCTTGGATGCAACGTAATATATATCATAATATTATGTGCCATTTAGCAGACACTTTTATCCAAAGCAACTAATGGTTTTATTTTATTTTAGCGACCATTGCTGGGTCCTCTCTCAACTCTAACATACAATTGATTGAACCTGCACTGAGAACTCCTGGTATGATAAAGGGATTTTCTCAGGAGATTGGAACTGTCTACGCTCCAAAAGGCAGGGAGGGAGAGAATGTTGCCTGGAGCAAGATTATAGCTGAAAGCCGGCCGTATCGGGGGAGATGATTCATTTGTTAGGGTTTTTCAGCATCCGGTTGAATTAAATCCCATGGATTGGTATTATCTTGAGTTGGTAGTCTCTCTTGGCTTTGTTCGAGCGCCACCAAGCACAGCTGAGCAGTCACGAAATGAAGCGCAAACTTATTTTTTGTGATGGTGCAATTTTACTGTACCGATCCACTAGATACTTGATTTTCAGTTATTTCTATGCAGGTTTGTGGTCAATTATGTTTCAGGAGTTTGCTTTTAATGTCGGATTAGAATGAAGAGGTCAGGGCTTGCATTCCTAAAGCGTGTCATGCCCTAAAACAGTGCACAGATACCAGCCAGCCATTTGAGTGAGGCCATCTCTGGTCTGGCTTGATGAATGGAAGGTGTCACTATGGAGAGGTAAACCTGGATAATTTTTCAAATGATGGCATCACTTGTCCTTGTTGAGGAATGATGAGTCATGAAGGGGCTGGTAGCTACTCTGATGCTGGCTGGAATATTATCTGACCAGTCACTGCATGGGAACCATTGCTTTATAGATAGATTTTTGATTGATTGTGTAATTAACTGTGTGATTTGTCACAGCAGAGAATTGGAGCGTGAATTAAAGAGTGCCCAAAGACACGTCTATTAAAAAACTTCCACTGACTCTCTTGCACTGAGTCTCTTGCACTGAGTCTCTTGCACACTCACTGGACTCTACTCACAAATTACACTCCTATACACACACATGCTATACACACACATGCATATTGATGCCACACCAACTCACACTCTTCACATACAGCCCTGCTGTTTATTATCGATCCTGATTGCCAAGACACTTATACCACTAACTACACTACCGTTCAAAAGTTTGGGTTCACTTAGAAATATCTTTGTTTTTGAAAGAAAAGCAAAACAATGTCTCCATTAAAATATCATCAAATTCATCATATATACAGTGTAGACATTGTTAATGTTGTAAATGACTATTGTAGCTGGAAACGGCAGCTTTTTTTTAATGGATTAATCTATATAGGCGTACAGAGGCCCATTATCAGCAACCATCACTCCTGTGTTCCAATGGCACATTGTGTTAGCTCATCCAAGTTTATCATTTTAAAGGCCAACTCATCATTAGAAAACCCTTTTGAAATGATGTTAGGACAGCTGAAGCTGTTGTTCTGATTAAAGAAGCAATAGAACTGGCCTTTAGACTAGTTGTGTATCTGGAGCATCAGCATTTTTTGTGGGTTCGATTACATGCTCGAAATGGCCAGAAACAAATACCTTTTTTTCTGAAACGCATCAGTCTATTCCTGTTCTGAGAAATGAAGGCTATTCCATGTGAGAAATTGCCAAGAAACTGAAGATCTGGTACAACGCTGTGTACTACTCCCTTCACAGAACAGCGCAAACTGGCTCTAACCAGAATAGAAAGAGTGGGAGGCACCGGTGCACAACTGAGCAAGAGGACAAGTACATTAGAGTGTATAGTTTGAGAAACGGACGCCTCAAGTCTTCAACTGGCAGCTCAATTAAATAGTACCTGCAAAACACCAGTCTCAAAGTCAACAGTGAAGAGGCGACTCCGGGATGCTGACCTTCTAGACAGAGTTGCAAAGAAAAAGCCATCTCTCAGACTGGCCGATAAAAATAAAAGATTAAACTGGGCAAAAGAACACGACACTGGTCAGAGGAAATTTGGCCAAGTTATAAAATGATTGCTGTCTGTTCCGAAAATAATAAAATAATCCAGAATAGCTTTCTGCACCATTAGTAGGTCTATAATTTCAAAATCAAATTTTATTAGTCACATGCGCCAAATTCAACCTTACCGTGAAATGCTGAATACAACAGGTTCAAAGTTTAAAGTGAAATGCTTACTTTACGAGCCCCTAACCAACAATGCAGTTAAAAAATATATAATAAGTAATTAATAAAATAATAATAAATAATTAAAGAGCAGCAGTAAAATGACAATATACAGTGGGTTACCTATACAGAGTCAATGTGCGGGGGCACCGGTTAGTTGAGGTAGTATGTACATGTAGGTAGAGTTATTAAAGTGACCATGCATCGATGATGATAACAGATGGTAGCAGCGGTGTAAAGAGACATTTGAATAGGTGTTCAGGAGTCTTATGGCTTCGGGGTAGGAGCTGTTTAGAAGCCTCTTGGACCTAGACTTTGCTCCGGTACTGCTTGCCGTGCAGTAGCAGAGACCAGTCTATGACTAGGGTGGCTGGAGTCTTTGACCATTTTTAGGGCCTTCCTCTGACACCGCCTGGTATAGAGGTCTTGGGTGGCAGGGAGCTTGGCCCAAGTGATGTACTGGGCCTTTCGCACTGTCCTCTGTAGTGCCTTGCAGTCGGAGACCAAGCAGTTGCCATACCAGGCAGTGATGCAACCTGTCAGGATGCTCTCGATGGTGCAGCTGTAGAACCTTTTCTGAGGACCCATGCCAAATATTTTCAGTCTCCTAGGTTTTGTGCCCTCTTCATGACTGTCTTGGTGTGCTTGGACCATGTTAGTTTGTTGGTGATGTGGACACCAAGGAACTTGAAACTCTCAACCTGCTCCACTGCAGCCCTGTAGATGAGAATGGGGGCATGCTCGTTCCTCTTTTTCTTGTTGTCCACAATCATCTCCATGTTGAGGGAGAGGTTGTTGTCCTGGCACCACACGGCCAGGTCTCTGACCTCCTCCCTGTAGGCTGGCTCGTCGTCGTCGGTGATCAGGCCTACCACTGTTGTGTCATCGGCAAACTTAATGATGGTGTTGGACTCGTGCCTAGCCATGCAGTCATGAGTGAAGAGGGGGCTGAGCACGCACCTCTGAGGGGCTCCTGTGTTGAGGATCAGCGTGGCAGATGTGTTGTTACCTACCCTTACTACCTGGAGGCGGCCCGTTAGGAAGTCCAGGATCCAGTTGCAGAAGGTGTTTAGTCCCAAGATCCTTAGTTTATTGATGAGCTTTGAGGGTGCTATGGTGTTGAACATTGAGCTTTAAAAAATAGCCTAGCTGTGGATTTTGTGTAGCCCAATAACAAGGAATAGGCTACCGTCGGGAAATCTGCAGTGAACAGCATGCAGACAAAACAGGCCTTTTTCAAAATTAATAATATAATCGTTGGAAGACACAGTTTGTAAAGCAAAGGGCTTCTACTCGAATCGGTCTGGTGTAGGCTACCAAAATAGTTTAGCACCGAATAAGCCTATTGAGCGAACATTGTTTTACAAAGTAAAACTATAGAGTTAGGCTTTTGGTACAATTGGCCATCGCCAGCAATTGAGCTGCTCATGATTGGGTGAGTCAGTGAAACTGGAAAGCCTTTTTTTGGACTGTAATTTCCTCCTCATATTGTACAGTGTGTGTGTCGCGGCACACCGAGGCCCAGGTTATTGATGGATTCCAGACAAGGTCGTTTTTAAAAATCTCAGATTCAGTGTCAAAGTGAACTGTAATTTCAAAACATTTGTGCTGTATTAAAAAAGGATTCTGCCAAAGTCTCGAGTCATGTAAAATGAATTACAATTACATGACCCTAAAAAATGGTCCCCATGTGTGCAACCTCTGTAACCTTCTCCACTCTACTGCTCTATGCCACTACACAAAAGTGATTATATGCATGCAATGAACAAGATTATAAATCATGTGTTCCGGTACCTCAGAGCTCCCTGGGTCATCCTCTCATGCTCACATTTTGTTCCGGCACCTCGATTTACACATTTAAGCACTGAACACAGGTAGTCTAGACTCTAGCTAACCAACAAATACTACAATATCCACACAAGCCACTAGCCAGCCAGCCATATACTGTGTCATGAGTTAAGTTTTTGATGTTAGGCTATATTATGAAGTTATTATTTAAGAGAAATCACAATCAGTAAAAAAAAATTGAGCTAGATAACTAGCAGATTTACATCAATGATCAGCTAATAGCCTACCCTAGTTCCCCAATGATTGACATGTCTTTAGGAGGCACTGTAACTAGCTTTATAACAATTTGTGATGAGTGAGTGTGTTGCAAAAATAAATTTGCCTATGCAAAAAAAAAAAAAAAAAAAAACATTAGCTGCAGAGGCAGTTTGTGTTATGAATTTCAAGATAAACTCAGCAAAAAAAGAAACATCCCTTTTTCAGGACCCTGTCTATCGGAGATAATTTGTAAAAATCCAAATAACTTCACAGATCTTCATTGTAAAGGGTTTAAATACTGTTTCCCATGCTTGTTCAATGAACCATAAACAATTAATGAACATGCACCTGTGGAACGGTTGTTAAGAAACTAACAGTTTACAGACGGTAGGCAATTAAGGTCACAGTTATGAAAACTTAGGACACTAAAGAGGCCTTTCTACTGACTCTGAAAAACACCCGGTCCCTGTTCATCTGAGTGAACGTGCCTTACATGGATCCCAAACCGGCTGTGTACGTGCGCCATTGTGCATACATTTATTTTGTCCCCCCACACCAAACTCGATCACGACATGCAGGTTAAAATATCAAAACAAACTCTGAACTAATGACATTAATTTGGTAACAGGTCGAAAAGCATTAAACATGTATGGCAATTTAGCTAGTTAGCTTGCACTTGCTAGCTAATTTGTAATATTTAGCTAGCTTGCTGTTGCTAGCTCATTTGTCCTGGGATATAAACATTGAGTTGTTATTTTACCTGAAATGCACAAGGTCTTCTATTCTGACAATTAATCCACACATAAAACGGCCAACCGAATCGTTTCTAGTCATCTCTCCTCCTTCCAGGCTTTTTCATCTTTGAACTTATATGGTGATTGGCATCTACACTTTTACCACGACAACCGGCAAAACATTATTAGGTATACACGTAGGTATAACCAATGAGGAAATGGCACATGGGTACCTACTTCTATAAACCAATGAGGAGATGGGAGAGGCCGGACTTTCAGCGCAATCTGCGTCAGAAATAGGAATTACTTATATTTTAGCCCTTCTCATCGCAGATGGTTGTTGGCGCGTGCGAGCAGTGTGAGTGCAATAATTGAATAACATGGATTTCTACATTTATTTTGCGACGCTCGCACCCTCGACGTGTCCGGTCTGGTCAGCGTGTTAGGCATGCTGCAAGGAGGCATGAGGACTGCAGATGTGGTCAGGGCAATAAATTGCCATGTCCATACTGTGAGATTCCTAAGACCGCGCTACAGGGAAACAGAACGGACACCTTATTGTCCTCGCAGTGGCAGACCACGTGTAACAACACCTGCACAGGATCGATACATCTGAACATCACACCTGCGGGACAGGTACAGGATGGCAACAACAACTGACCGAGTTACATCAGGAACGCACAATCCCTTCGTCAGTGCTCAGACTGTCCGCAATAGGCTGACAGAGGCTGGACTGAGGGCTTGTAGGCCTGTTGTAAGGCAGGTCCTCACCAGATATCACCGGCAACAACTTTGTCTATGGGCACAAACCCACCGTCGCTGGACCAGACAGGCCTGGCAAAAAATGCTCTGCACAGACAAGTCGTGGTTTTGTCTCACCAGGGGTGATGGTCGGATTTGCGTTCATCGTCGAAGGAATGAGCGTTACACCGAGGCCTGTACTCTGGAGCTGGATCAATTTGGAGGTGGAGGGTCAGTCATGGTCTGGGGCGGTGTGTCACAGCATCATCGGACTGAGCTTGTTGTCATTGTAGGCAATCTCAACGCTGTGCTTTACAGGGAAGACATCCTCCTCCCTCATGTGGTACCCTTCCTGCAGGCTCATCCTGACATGACCCTCCAGCATGACAATGCTACCAGCCATACTGCTTGTTCTGTGTGTGATTTCCTGCAAGACAGTAATGTCAGTGTTCTGCCATGACCAGCGAAGAGCCCGCATCTCATTCCCATTGAGCACGTCGGGACCTGTTGAATCGGAGGGTGAGGGCTAGGGCCATTCCCCCCAGAAATGTATGGGAACTTGCAGGTGCCTTGGTGGAAGAGTGGGGTAACATCTCACAGCAAGAACTGTCAAATCTGGTGCATTCCATGAGGAGGAGATGCACTGTAGTACTTAATGCAGCTGGTGGCCACACAAGATACTGACTGTTACTTTTGATTTTGACCCCCCTTTGCTCAGGGACAAATTATTCAATTCCTGTTAGTCACGTGTCTGTGGAACTTTTTTTCAGTGTATGTCTCGGTCTTTGAATCTTGTTATGTTCATACAAATATGTTAAAATATGTTAATACAAACATGTTAAGTTTTCTTAAAATAAAGGCAGCCGACAGTGAGAGGACGTTTCTTTTTTTTGCAGAGTTGATTAATTATGAAGAAAAAAAAAATTCAAGTGGGAATGTGGTGTGATTCAAATTGCCATCGGCTCTACAGGTCTCTATGAGCAAACCCTGGATATTGACCCACTTGCAGTCCTCAGAAGTATTCATGTCCCCACAAACCATCATGACCCCGAAAACGACCAAAACAAGCCACAACGATTAACCAGACAACCTCTTATCTTACACAATTGAGTCTTTTTTTGACTGTAATCACATTTGTTTGGCCAAAGGCATGTCCACATCTTTTTACAACTCAGTCTTGCTCCTGTGTAGTTGATGTCAGTTCCACTATAGCTGAAATGAAGTGTAGATTGACTTTGATATTGAGTCGCTTTCCAACAGCTTTTCAGCTAAGAGAAACACTAAGCTGTCTGCCAGTCTGTGGGAGTGTTAAATAACACCCAGGGCCACCCACACTGTGGACAATCACTGAAGGGTTTCACTGCAACAACACTTTCCTATTCCTCTGCCATTAAACACCCAGACTGACCACACAGACAGACAGACACACACATCATTGGCACCATCTCCCTGCTGTTTCACACCCTTGCTGTTGGTGCAACCAAAAGGACTGTGGGTGGCAATCCCTTGACTTGAAACAAGGACTGACCACATGTCTAAAACCCACACACACTGTACACTATGAATGTGCCCATCTGTGGACTTTTATATAATTTGGTTAAAGCTTGACACGCAAGATATAGTCAGTGCCGTTTGGCTTGCGCTTGTTTCCACTTCGGAACGTGCATGGTTGTTATGGTGATATATTATGGGAGAGGAAGAGACCGATGACGAAACATTCCACAGTAAAGGGAAGGGTGTTTAGTAGGAGCATTACCAAACAGTCAATCTGAGGACAGACACTGAAAGGCCTACACAGTTTTCACAATAGAACCCATTGACGTGATCGACTCCATTATGCGTTGACCAGGTTTTGGAGCTATTGAGTCTATTTCAATGGGCTTAATTGTTGTGTAATCTTTTGGAGGACTGAAGCACATCTGGATCATTTATAAATAATGCTAATTTAGACTGATGTCAACAACCGCGGTGCTATAACCTAAGACTACTGATGTACAGTAAGCATTTGAAGGATTCTATATGTAGTCTAAATCAATGTGTTACACACTTATCATATGGTCTCTTGTAGTGGCTTTGTAAATTAGTTGTTGCTTGCCATTATGTATTCCCATCCAAGGTTGCAATATGTTACTGTGTTAACCATGCGGCTCCATCCTCCTTATCCCTCTCTCATTTCCCTCCTCTGTTGGCCTAGCACTGCTTTGTCTCGTGTGATGGATCTGAACTTACCACGTGGTGACATGGTTAGCCTCTCTCCCAGTTCTGTTAATGAGAGTGAGAAACATCTAGGGTAGCATTCCAAATGGCACCCTATTCCCTACTTAGTGCACTTGATAAAGAGTAGGGTGAGACGATTCGCTAACTTGTAAGACACCATCTCCTTGTAGCGCTAATTGATACCAACCTAACCCCACACGGACTTGGTTGCAACTTGCTTCAACTCAGCCCAGAAACAAATTTGCATGTTTGCATTGTCTTTAAGTTTGACTTTGTTTGGTTTTTCAAGAGAGCCATAACTTCTAGAGCGCAACCTTTTCATAAACAAATCAGTGGCTTTCATGCTGCAAAGCCATGGGCAATTCCTATTCTGTAATCAACATTACATTTCACAGTTCGGCATTTCCATGTAAAAGGATCCATTAGCAGGAATATGTGAGGTGCCCCCCTGGACTCGGCAAACTGTAAACCGCATGTCCTAAGGCCACATTTATTGTAGCTGGGGACTTAATAAAGGACATCTAAGGAAAATGCTGTGTTGTGACTGAGTGTGTGACAAGAGAAAATCGGTTTTGTGTCATTTAGACGGAAAATGCGTACATTTTAGCATTTGAGTCACTTTTTAAAGGTGGTAAAAGTTCCAAATAAATGTGTAAAAGTAGCTACATTTGTTGCTAGGTGCTGTTTGGAAAAAAAAGTTGCCAGAGTAGTCTGAAAAGTTGCTAAATCTAGCAACAAAATTGCTAAGTTGCCATCACTGGCTGGGAACATGGACGTGTGCAAACAGACCAGCTTTGCCCCCCGGAAGGCAATCAGAGGCAAAACGACAGTACAGGGACAAATCACAAACTATAAAGGGAAAGCCAGCCAAAGCGCAGACAACGCCGGACAAGGTTAAACGCCACCTTAGTCTGCTTTGAGGAAAACACAAGACCTGCTGGCACGGCCCTCTGCCGATTACGAGGACTGTGAGCTCTCATTCTCCGTGGCCGACGCGAGTAAAACATTTAAACATGTTAACCCTCGCGAGGCTGCCGGCCCAGACAGCATCCCAAGCCGCGTCCTCAGAGCAGGTTTACGGACATATTCAGTCTCTCCCTATCCCAGTCTGTTGAGCCCACTTATACCCAAGAAAGCAAAGGTAATTTAACTAAATGACTATCGCCCCATAACACTCCTGTCATCGTGAAGTGCTTTGTGAGGCTATTTAAGGATTATATCACGTCCACCGTACCAAACACCCTAGACCCATATGAATTTGCATACCACCCCAACAGATTCACGCATGTTGCAATCACCATCGCAATGCACACTGCCCTATCTCGTCTGGACAAGAGGAATACTTATGTAAGTATGCTTTTCATTGACTACAGTTCAGCCTTCAACACCATAATGCTATCCAAGCGCATCACTAAGCTTGGGGCCCTGGGTCTGAACCCTACCCTGTGCAATTGGGTCTTGGACTTCCTGACAGGCCAACCCCAGGTGGTGAAGGCAACACCTCCGCCACGCTGATCCTCAACATGGGGGTTCCCACAAGGTTGGGTGCTTAACCCCCTCCTGTACTCCCTGTTCACCCATGAGGGCGTAGCCACACACGTCTCTAAATCAATCATCAAGTTTGCTGACGCGACAACAGTGGTAAGCCTGATTACCAACAACGACGAGACATCCTACAGGGAGGTGGTGATGGCCCTTGAGGAGTAATACCAGGCAAATAACCTCTCCCACAACATCAACAAAACAAAGGAGCAAATTGTGGACTTCAGAAGACCGCAGCAAGATCACACCCCCCATCTACATCGACTGGAGAGGGTGATAGCTTCAAGCTCCTCGGCGTGCACATGTTACTAGCTGTTGTTAGGTATCCTGCATTGTTACTAGCTGGCTACTCTACCCTGTACCTTAGAGGCCCTATATACATAGTCATTGAATTCTGGTCATTTTACTGTCCACAACATTGTTTTACCCATTTCATATTTTATCACAGGTTCAGTGAAGTGCTTATGTTTCTAGCTCCAACATTACGGTATACCGTGTGTGTATGCGTGTGTATGTATGTATATATTAGTTGAAGTCAGAAGTTTGCATACATCTTAGCCAAAAACATTTAAACTCAGTTTCACAATTCCTGACATTTAATCCTAGAAAAAATCAGTTTTAGGTCAGTTAGGATCACCACTTTATTTTAAGAATGTGAAATGTCAGAATAAAAGTAGAGAGAATTATGTATTTCAGCTTGTATTTCTTTCATCGCATTCCCAGTGGGTCATAAGTTTACATACACAATTAGTATTTGGTAGCATTGCCTTTAAAGTGTTTAACTTTAGTCAATCGTTTCAGGTAGCCTTCCACTAGCTTCCCACAATAAGTTGGGCGAATTTTGGCCCATTCCTCCTGACAGAGCTGGTGTAACAGTCAGGTTTGTAGTCCTCCTTGCTCCCACAGGCTTTTTCAGTTCTGCCCACACATTTTCCATATGATTGAGGTTAGGGCTTGTGATGGCCACTCCAATACCTTGACTTTGGTATCTTTAAGCCATTTTGCCACAACTTTGGAAGTATGCTTGGGGTCATTGTCCATTTGGAAGACCCATTTGCGACCAAGCGTTAACTTGCTGACTGATGTCTTGAGATGTTGCTTCAATATATTCACATCATTTTCCTCCTCATGATGCCATCTATTTTGTGAAGTGCACCAGTCCCTCCTGCAGCAAAGCACCCCCACAAAATGATGCTGCCACCCTCGTGCTTCACAGTTGGAATGGTGTTCTTCGGCTTGCAAGCCTCCCCCTTTTTCCTCCAAACATAACGATGGTCATTATGGCAAAAAAGTTATATTTTTGTCCTCCGACCAGAGGACATTTCTCCAAAAAGTATGAATTTGTCCCCATGTGCAGTTGCAAATCGTAGTCTGTTTTTTTTTATGGCGGTTTTGGAGCAGTGGCTTGTTCCTTGCTGAGCGGCCTTTCAGGTTATGTCGATATAGGACTCGTTTTACTGTGGATATAGATTTCTTTTGTACCTGTGTCCTCCAGCATATTCACAAGGTCCTTTGCTGTTGTTCTGGGATTGATTTGCACTTTTCACACCAAAGTACGTTCATCACTAGGAGACCGAACGAGTCTCCTTCCTGAGCTGTGTGATGGCTGCGTGGTCCCATGGTGTTTATACTTGCATACTATTGTTTGTACAGATGAACGTGGTACCTTCAGGCATTTGGAAATTGCTCCCAAGGATGAACTAGACTTGTGGAGGTCTTCAATTGTTTTTCTGAGGTCTTGGCTGATTTGATTTTCCCATGATGTCAAGCAAGAGGCATTGAGTTTGAAGGTAGGCCTTGAAATTCATCCACAGGTACACCTCCAATTGACTTAAATGATGTCAATAGCCCATCAGAAGCTTCTAAAGCCATGACATAATTTTCTGGAATTTTCCAAGCTGTTTAAAGGCACGGTCAACTTAGTGTATGTAAACTTCTGTCGTGCTAATGCACAGAAAACCCAGCCAACTGTATATTATCTGTGTCGTTGTTCAGCCACGACTCTGTGAAACATAAGTTATTACAGTTGTTAATGTCCAGTTGGTAGGATAATCTCAAATGGAGATCATCCAGTTTATTCTCCAGTGATTGCACGTTGGCTAATTGAACAGATTGTAGAGGCAACAAATTCTCACAAGCACCCTACTCTCCGCCTCCTGTATTTCCTTATTTTCTTCATGCGAATTACGGAGATTTGGGCCTTGTCTGGGAGCAACATATCCTTCGTGTCCGACTCATTAAAGATAAAATCTTTGTCCAGTTTGAGGTGAGTAATCGCAGTTCAGATATCCAGAAGCTCTTTTCGGTCATAAGAGACTGTAGCATCAACATTATGTGCAAAATAAGTTACAAACAATGAGGAAAAACATAAAATAGCACAATTGGTTAGAAGCCCATAAAACAGTAGCCATCCCTTCCAGCGCCATTCAATAACCAAAACCTATATTTTTTTTAAAGTCATGGTGTCATGTCATAGCTGACGCCCAATTATTTCTGCAGACATATTTGAATCCTAATTCAGAGCATTTCTTTAAGAGTTTTGGGAAAATTTGGTAGCATAAAAAACTGAGGGAGATTATACCTACATTCTGGCGCTTAACTTTTCATCACAGCTCCAACACCGGTGTGGTAGTGTCTGACCCGTCCTTCAGTTAACTGAGTGAACTCTGAGTCATATTTTTATGAGTCAACTCAGCATGTAGGCTGACCTTTGTTTGGAGCTTTTGGTAATGAAGCTATGTATGACTTGGGGAGGGAGTGATATGGTACGTGGTCTTCACTGGAATTTCCCATTAAATGTAGATTTTTTTTGTGATTACTGTGTCACTCGGGAGGCCCTAAGGCACTGCATCGCTGTGCCACTAGAGATTCTTGGTTCGAGTCCAGGCTCTGTCGCAGCCGACCACGAGACCCATGGGGCGGCGCACAATTGGCCCAGCATCGTCCGGGTTAGGGGAGGGTTTGGCCGGTAGGGTTGTCCTGGTCCCATCTCGGCCGCAAGTGCATGCTGACACGGTTGGCAGATGTACTGTGTTTCCTCCGACACATGGGTGTGGCTGACTTCTGGGTTAAATGGGCATTGTGTCAAGAAGCAATGTGGCTTGGTTGGATTGTGTTTCAGAGGACGCACGGCTCTCGACCTTCGCTTCTCCCGAGTCCGTGCGGGAGTTGCAGTGATAGGACAAGACTGTACCTACCAATTGGATACCATGAAATTGGGGGGTAAAAAAAAATAATAATAATAACAAACTCCGGGCAAGATATGGACAAATCTCTTTGGCCCAAGGCTTAAGAATTCCCACAGGTTATTTTTCCTTGTAACGTGTTTGGCTTTACAGCAGCAATTGGAACGTTAACGGGGCGCTTCAACCTAAATCCACAGTTAGTGAGTCTTGCTCTTTACCTGAAATATTGATATAAGTTTTACCATTGTTTATAGGCCTTAAAGACGGATTAGCTGACAACGTTGCGAAAACGATGCACACGCTTCAATGGGGCAGAAGGCTGTGTGGTGTTGTGATTCTGGATGGCCAGATGGCTAGCAACAATGACAAGAACCAGCCATGTGGGGAATCGTAGGTGGACGATGTAACTTGTTCTTTATACTATGTCTAGTTTTGCTAATATGGCTAAAATTCACTAGCTAGCTAACCAACAACTGTAGCAATGTATTTTGAGAGACAAGAAGTGCACATTGTGCAAATTTCTTAGTGTTTTCAATAAACTTTGGAGACTAAATATAGTTGACATGTTGTCAACAATCTAAGCCAAAGTTTTGCGCCATACTTGCGCACGCATCAGTTTTGTTGCTAAACATCAAAACCCTTCTATCGTAGCTTCTAAAACGGTCTCTCAGCCTCCCTCTTTTCAGTACGCTGCCTTTTTGTGGCCAGTCTCTGAAATCCCAGCAGGCCTCACCTGTTGGTTCATGGCCAACGGGGGTCCCCTAGCTGTCTGTCCACATAAATCAGCCTGCTAACACTTTGGAAAGGGCTCTCTGCAGTCGGCCCACAACCAATAAATATTGTCACACACACACAAGCAGGCGCATGCATAATGCACATACACACACATTCTTTGTGGGGACACACATTTCAGTCCCATTCAAAATCCTATTTTCCCCCAATCCCAAACTGAAATAACCCGTACTCTTACCCTAACCTTAATCTTAACCCAAAAACCTAACCCTAAAACTAACCCTTAATGTAATTCTAACACTAATTCTAACCTTAATCCTAAACCCCTTAGAAATAGCATTTGACCTCGTGAGGACTAACAAAATGTCCCCAGTTCATGAAATGTTTGTTTGTTGGGACTTCTGGTCCCCACAAGAATAGTTAAACACATCCACACGCCTGCAAGGACACACACACACACACACACACACACACACACAATTCCAAACTGGTGATGTTATGCTAATGCTGCTCTGCCTACGGCTCCTAACCTTCCCACTCTACTACTTTTATGAGAAAGAAAGAACTCTCCGCTGAAAAGGACTTTTCTCTTTCCTTTTATAGTGCATTACACCCACGTATCCAAAGCTATATATATACAGTGCCTTGCGAAAGTATTCGGCTCCCTTGAACTTTGCGACCTTTTGCCACATTTCAGGCTTCAAACATAAAGATATAAAACTGTATTTTTTTGTGAAGAATCAACAAGTGGGACACAATCATGAAGTGGAACGACATTTATTGTATATTTCAAACTTTTTTAACAAATCAAAAACTGAAAAATTGGGAGTGCAAAATTATTCAGCCCCCTTAAGTTAATACTTTGTAGCGCCACCTTTTGCTGCAATTACAGCTGTAAGTTGCTTGGGGTATGTCTCTATCAGTTTTGCACATCGAGAGACTGAAATTTTTTCCCATTCTTCCTTGCAAAACAGCTCGAGCTCAGTGAGGTTGGATGGAGAGCATTTGTGAACAGCAGTTTTCAGTTCTTTCCACAGATTCTCAATTGGATTCAGGTCTGGACTTTGAATTGGCCATTCTAACACCTGGATATGTTTATTTTTGAACCATTCCATTGTAGATTTCGCTTTATGTTTTGGATCATTGTCTTGTTGGAAGACAAATCTCCGTCCCAGTCTCACGTCTTTTGCAGACTCCATCAGGTTTTCTTCCAGAATGGTCCTGTATTTGGCTCCATCCATCTTCCCATCAATTTTAACCATCTTCCCTGTTCCTGCTGAAGAAAAGCAGGCCCAAACCATGATGCTGCCACCACCATGTTTGACAGTGGGGATGTTGTGTTCAGGGTGATGAGCTGTGTTACTTTTACGCCAAACATAACATCTTGCATTGTTGCCAAAAAGTTCAATTTTGGTTTCATCTGACCAGAGCACCTTCTTCCACATGTTTGGTGTGTCTCCCAGGTGGCTTGTGGCAAACTTTAAACAACACTTTTTATGGATATCTTTAAGAAATGGCTTTCTTCTTGCCACTCTTCCATAAAGGCCAGATTTGTGCAATATACGACTGATTTTTGTCCTATGGACAGAGTCTCCCACCTCAGCTGTAGATCTCTGCAGTTCATCCAGAGTGATCATGGGCCTCTTGGCTGCATCTCTGATCAGTCTTCTCCTTGTATGAGCTGAAAGTTTAGAGGGACGGCCAGGTCTTGGTAGATTTGCAGTGGTCTGATACTCCTTCCATTTCAATATTATCGCTTGCACAGTGCTCCTTGGGATGTTTAAAGCTTGGGAAATCTTTTTGTATCCAAATCCGGCTTTAAACTTCTTCACAACAGTATCTCGGACCTGCCTGGTGTGTTCCTTGTTCTTCATGATGCTCTCTGCGCTTTTAACGGACCTCTGAGACTATCACAGTGCAGGTGCATTTATACGGAGACTTGATTACACACAGGTGGATTGTATTTATCATCATTAGTCATTTAGGTCAACATTGGATCATTCAGAGATCCTTACTGAACTTCTGGAGAGAGTTTGCTGCACTGAAAGTAAAGGGGCTGAATAATTTTGCACGCCCAATTTTTCAGTTTTTGATTTGTTAAAAAAGTTTGAAATATCCAATAAATGTCGTTCCACTTCATGATTGTGTCCCACTTGTTGTTGATTCTTCACAAAAAAATACAGTTTTATATCTTTGTTTGAAGCCTGAAATGTGGCAAAAGGTCGCAAAGTTCAAGGGGGCCGACTTTCGCAAGGCACTGTGTGTGTATGTGTGTATATATATATATATATATATATATATATATATATGTGAAAGTATTCAGACCCCTTGACTTTTTCCACATTTTGTTACGTTACAGCCTTATTCTAAAATGGATTACATCTAAAAAAAAAAATCCTCATCATTCTGCACACAATACCTCAATGACAATGCGAAAACAGATACCTTATTTACAAAAGTATTCACACCCTTTGTAATGAGACTCGAAATTGAGCTTCGCTGCATCCTGTTTCCATTGAAAATCCTTGATGTTTCTACAACTTGATTGGAGTAAATTCAATTTATTGGACATGATTTGGAAAGGCACCTGCCTGTCTATATAAGGTCCCACAGTTGACAGTGCATGTCAGAGCAAAAACCAAGCCATGAGGTTGAAGGAATTTTCCGTAGAGCTCCGAGACAGGATTGTGTCGAGGCACAGATCTGGGGAAGGGTACCAAAACATTTCTGCAGCATTGAATGTCCCCAAGAACACAGTGGCCTCCATCATTCTTAAATGGAAGAAGTTTGGAACCACCAAGACTCTTCCTAGAGCTGGCTGCCCGTACAAACTGAGCAATCGGGGGAGAAGGGCCTTAGTTAGGGAGGTGACCAAGAACCCAATGGTCAGTCTGACAGAGCTTTGGAGTTCCTCTGTGGAGATGGGAGAACCTTCAAGAAGGACAACCATCTCTGCAGCACTCCACCAATCAGGCCTTCATGGTAGAGTGGCCAGAAGGAAACCACTCCTCAGTAAAAGGCACATGACAGCCTGCTTGGAGTTTGTCAAAAGGCATCTAAAGGACTCTCAGACCATGAGAAACCAAGATTGAACTATTTCGCCTGAATGCCAAGCGTCACGTCTAGAGGAAACTTGGCACCATCCCTATGGTCAAACGTGGTGGTGGCAGCATTATCCTCTAGTGATGTCTTTCAACGGCTGCGAGACTAGTCAGGATTTAGGGAAAGACTATTTCGATCTTGTCTCATCGCTGTAACTCCCCAAATGGCTCTGGAGGCGAAGCTCGAGTCATGCGCCCTCCAAAACAGGACCTGCCAAAATTGCTTCTTAACACCCTCCCGCTTAACCTGGAAGCCAGCCGCATCAATGTGTCGGAGGAAACCCCTTTCACCTGACTACCGAGGTCAGCCTGCAGGCGCCCGGACCGCCACAAGGAGTCGCAAGAGCATGATGAGCCAAGTAAAGCCCCCCTGGCCAAACCATCCCTTAACCCAGACGGCGCTGGGCCAATTGTGTGCCGCCCTATGGGACTCCCGATCACGGCCGGTTGTGATACAGCCCGGGATCAAACTAGGGTCCGTAGTGCGATGCAGTGCCTTAGACCGTTGTGCCACTCGGGAGCCCCGGCTTACAGAGAAAGCCTTGATGAAAACCTGCTCCAGAGCACTCAGGACCTCAGACTGGGGCGAAGGTTCACCTTCCAACAGGACAACGACCCTAAGCACACTGCCAAGACAACACAGGAGTGGCTTCGGGACAAGTCTCTGAATGTCCTTGTGTGGCCCAGCCAGAGCCCGGTATTGAACCAGATCGAACATCTCTGGCGAGACCATTGACACTGGTGTGTGCGTACATGTAGGAGGTGTATAATGTAATCTGTATTCTGATCTGTGTTCACTCACCCTGTGTGTCTGAATGAGTGACATGGTTATCATCTCAAGCAAGCAAATAACAATAGATCTTTCCCACTCTCTCTTTGTCCTCTCTCCCTCCTATCTCTCTCTACCTCTCCCTCCCCATCTCTCGCAATATCTATTTTTCTTCTTTCTCTGCCTCTTCCCCTCTGTTTCTCCCTTTCTCTTTCTCCATTTGATTCCTTGTCCCTCTTCCTCGCTCCCTCACAGACTCCAGCAGTGATAGTGTTGGTCCGACCACCGTTTGCTGGGAGCCGCTGGGAGTCCATGGCTGCTGTGTGATTCATTACACTGTAAGTTGCCTCCGTTCACTCTTCCTCTGTGCTGTAATATGTGTATGTGTGTCTGCGCCTCTCCCTCTAGCCTTACATTAGCTATATAGTGAAGTGTTACATGGAGTACAAGTGTGGGCAGACAACCAAGATACAGTATATTTTAGAATAGTATAACGGTACTAGAATATTCCTGCACTCTATGCCTTCAGGAAATGAGCAGTGTACTCACCTCTGATGACAAATCTTAGTGTCTCAAGAAAATAAACAACCATTACAATAGGTCAGGACAAAATCACACCCTAGAAATTCCCAGCGTTTACATTTTTTTCCTACAGTTGTTTGCCACCATGCTTGTTGTTTTGGTGATTTATCTCTTCGCCTTAATACCCTACAGCTAACGAAGTGCTTGTCCATATGTCTCAGGGCCCGTTTGCTGAAGACTGTAAAGAGCAGCCATGTGTGTTGCAGCCAAGGCTGCTTTCTGCTCAGCTGTGTTTGTGCAGCACTCTGTACCTCTGCTTCTCTTGTCACAGATGTTACTGTTTGTTTGTGCCAGTGGGGAAACTTCCCTTTAGTTACTGTATTATCCCTGAATACCTTTCTCCCATGGCTGCCCTTCATATTTTGTGAATGCGTGTGCGTGAGACACTCAACCACAGTCACACACACACACACACACACACACACACACACACAGAGAAATCCTACACATATGCATTCGCTCTCTCATATAAACACCGAACAGACACTCTCATATAAACACACACACACACACCCAAGAGCTCTGACATAACCAGAGAGTTGCAGTCAGCCTGGCAAGCTGAGAGGGTATGAGACAGGAGGTTGAATGTGAGCCCTCCTCTCTGCTGTGCCTCCTTCAGTCAGAGACATAGACTTGTCTCCTGGGCCTCGTGTCTAGGCCAGCTTCCTGACTTCCCTCGGATGGGACTGTGTGCTCTCCTTTTTGTCTGGGTAGGAGAGCAAAACGTTCCTGCTTTGTGTGGATTGTTTGGACTTCGCCTCCAGATGCAATGTGATTCCTCCCCAATGTCCGTAATCCAAAGAGCATAGAGTGTATTTCCATTGAAAATGCAAAGTCTTCAATGCAACAACCTGAGTTAGGACTTGGACATTGAAATGGAATCCACCTCACAACTCCATGGATGCTTTGTTCTCTAGAAGTAGGTGGGTCAATTATTGAATTATTAGTGCTTTGTAAAGTAAGTGGGTATGTTTATGTCCCCCCCGCCCCAGCAATGATGATATGAGGGAAGCTATAGTATAGAGGACATCCAAATTTGCCGCAGCCAAAACATGTTCCTCAAGACTGCCAAGTGTGAACTAACAGCCTGGGAATGAACACGTGAAACCTTAATGCTAGCAAACTGCTCGTCTTGAGACGAGTGTGAATTATTTGAATGATACCTGTCTGGATACATTTCATACATGTGTTGTGACACGTAGATTATAATATGTGCAGAGAATGGGAAGCCTGCCAGGTCAAAGTGATACGCTGCTGTATACAGGATGTGTACATAATATTATCATATTTCAATGATTAACCCTCTGTTTTTGTTGCTTAATATAATAGTATTGCACTGGAACATCACAGAATGTAGCATACATCTTTGCTTATTATTTTGTAAAGTTGCACTCTCCTGAGTAAGCCCATTGGCTATGCATCAGGTCTGGTCCTTGACTAGTTGAATCAGGTGTGGGCTGGAACAGAAGCCTGTATTCCCAGGAGTCCCCTGACCTAGCGTAGCTTTATGGCAGCCAGAGCCATAGCCAAACGCCTGTATACCCAGGAGTCCCCTGACCTAGCGTAGCTTTATGGCAGCCATAGCCAAAGTTGGTAAGTCATTACTGAAATAACTTTGGGTCTGTACTGAAAAGAACGGTCGGCCATTTTCCCATTATCCTCATCAGTATGGGTCTCGGCAGTGCCACGGGAAAGAGCTACATTTCACCCATCTCGGCTCCTCTCTGCCTCTCATGCCTTATTTGAGTTGTTACTGACTACTTGCTCTCCATCCTGCCATTTAAACATAACTCTTATAGTGAAATCAAATCATTCCCCGCCGCCCCCTTCTCTCACACACATACACACACTTCAGCCATGGCATTGGAGTAACCTCAGCCTGCAATCATGCATTGATCTCTGCCCTCAGTCTGTTGCTCTCCCCAGAGAGATGTAAAAGAGGGTGAAGACTCTCTTTCACACACTCACCCATGCTCCTTCCTCATATAGGAATACAGTTAGGCACTGATGATGCCCCAAGGCTACAGAAAGTCACACGTTTGAGCTCATCCCCGATTTAGAGCAAATGGAGAGGATGGGCAACTGAAACAAGTGGACAAATTGACGCTGGCATTAAGGGCCCGGCCTCGAATCGGTAGTGAAAACTTGACATTTTGAATGTCAAGTTCTGGGAGAAAATATAGCACATACTTAGTTAGGCTCAAGGTTAGAAATGACGCTTTTTGCACACCACTGTGAAACGTGTCCTTGGTCTCTATTCGTCTGAGTGTTTTTAGACCTAACGCTAAAATTCCCTCTGATCCTGGCCTCGTTTCCCAGAGCCTTTTGTATTGACTACGTTCGTCCTAGCTTTCTTCTTATCTGCTCGTCATTCATTCCCTTATGCCATAGTTGTACATCTCAATTGTCAGTAGAAACCACATTTGTTTTAAGCAAGTAAAAGTTAGACTCAGCAATATGATATTGTCAGTCTTTGATTCTCTTCTTCTCCTTGCATTCCATAGAGCTGTGTTAACTTTATGTACGCGTTGACGTAGAGTAGGCTATAAATGTTAATCCCGAGAAAAAAAGAAAAAAAAATGCATATTATCTCAGGTAAACCTGTATTTCCCACCAAAACCAGAAGTGTCATTCTAAAGCATAAAAAACTCTGGGACAGAATCATTCTAAAAGCCAATTTATGCTCCGAAAATATGTTTGGAGGCTCCATATGGAGGGTGTGAAATTATAAAAAAATATAAAGCTTAAAATTATAAACATTCAACATTGGCCATGCTGTCAATCCAGCATGACTTCTGCCGTGCTCAAAACAACTAGAAACTGGGAAATCTCAGACTTCAGTGAGTTCAAGACAACTGGGAACTCTGGGGGGAAAAAAACGAGCTCCGACTGGGGAAGATACATTTTGAACGGCCATCCAACTAGGAATTGCAAGTCGGGAACTTAGGCCTCTTTGTAGAGCTCCGACCTGAAGATCACTGGCGTCATCATGATTCAACTTTGTTTTTTTTTTCCAGAGTCTTCTCTTGAAAGCACCATAAATCCAGAGAATGACAGACTTTATTATTCTTTCTTTTTTTTATCGTTATCCAACTAAGCAAGTCAATGTTCACCTCATAATTTAGCCTACTGTTCTGACTTAGTGGTGCACATGTAACCTATAGCCAGTTTTAGAGAAATATAAAAATTGAATATTGTAAGAGATTTGATTGTCTGCTTATATTCTCCCTTTATTTATCCTACGGTTCTGACTTGGTGTGCTGTAAGAACGACCCATGTTCTGAATTGTTTTGCAGTACATTTCAAAAGGGCCTCCCGAGTGGTGCAGCTGTCTAATGCACTGCATCACAGTGTTAGAGGTGTCACTACAGACCCGGGTTCAATCCCGGGCTGTATTTCAACCGGCCGTGATCGAGAGTCGAATAGGGCGGCGCACAATTGGCCCAGCTTCGTCCGGGTTAGGGGTGGGTTTGGCCGTTATTGTAAATAAGTGACTGACTTGCCTAGTTAAAGATAGATTAAATAAAAAAAATAAAAAGTCCAGAACAAATAGTTATTGACTACGTTCGTCCTAGCTTTCTTCTTATCTGCTCGTCATTCATTCCTTTATGCCATAGTTGTACATCTCAATTGTCAGTAGAAACCACATTTGTTTTAAGCAAGTCAGCCATATCAGCTATCTTTTTTAAAAAAGGCAGTAAATGAGGCTGAATGAACTGTTCCTCTGCCAGACAAGGCTCCACTGATAGCCAAGTGTAGCAGTGGTAAGGTGTTGGGACTCTGCTGTTGGGACAGGTTTATGTAGGCCCTAACAGTTTGTGGGCACCATCTGTCACCGTTATAATGCAATTAATGTATTGTTTAGTGTTGTGTTGTGTAGTGACTTTGCTGGCATGCATCCCCCCCAAATGTTTTTGTCCTGCCACCTCGTGTTTCCATCTCCTTTACTCCTTTCTTGAGCACGCAGACAGGCTGTCAACAGTTTAGTGAAATATCTTTTGTTGCATAAACATATTACTATCAGTGTTCCCGACTAGATTTCACTTGGTTTCCCAAATGAAGCACTGGGTAGCTGCAGGAACAAGGTTGGAGATCCCATGGCATACAGTTTAGGTGAAATAAGTGTTCTATTTATTCCTTAGCTACTCATATCATCAATTTTAGAATAAGGCTGTAATGTAACAAAATGTGGAAAAGGTCAAAGGGTCTGAATACTTTCAGAATGCAGTGTATGATTTGACTTCAATGACATTCTAAGGTTTGTATCATTCACAACTAAAGTTGACAAAAAACGGATCACTTTTAAGCTCAACATTTGCCACTTCATATGCGCATTCGCTCGTATAATGGGAAAAATATATGTTCTATTTCAGTTCAATTATATTCGTCTTACTATAAAATATATAGAGATAGATAGAGTTGAAGTCGGAAGTTTACATACACTTAGGTTGGAGTCATTATAACTCGTTTTTCAACCACTTCACACATTTCTTGTTAACAAACTATAGTTCTGGCAAGTCGGATTTGGACATTTACGTTGTGCATGACACAAGTAAATTTTCCAACAGTTGTTTCAGACAGATTATTTCACTTATAATTCACTGTATCAGAATACCAGTGAGTCAGAAGTTTACATACACTAAGTTGACTGCCTTTAAACATCTTGGAAAATTCCAGAAAATTATGTCATGGCTTTATAAGCTTCTGATGGGCTAATTGACATAATTTGAGTCAACTGGAGGTGTACCTGTGGATGTATTTCAAGGCCTACTTTCAAACTCAGTGCCTCTTTGCTTGACATCATGGGAAAATCTAAAGAAATCAGCCAAGACCTCAGAAAAAAAATTGTAGACCTCCACAAGTCTGGTTCATCCTTGGGAGCATTTTTCAAACACCTGAAGGTACCACGTTCATCTGTACAAACAATAGTACGCAGGTATAAACACCATGAGACCACGCAGCTGTCATACCGCTCAGGTTGGAGACGTGTTCTGTCTCCTAGAGATGAACGTACTTTGGTGCGAAAAGTGAAAATCAATCCCAGAACAACAGCAAAGGACCTTGTGAAGATGCTGGAGGAAACCGGTACAAAAGTATCTATATCCACAGTAAAACGATTCCTATATTGACATAACCTGAAAGACCGCTCAGCAAGGAAGAAGCCACAATGACCATCATTATGTTTGGAGGAGAAAGGGGGAGGATTTGAAGCCGAAGAACACCATCCCAACCGTGAAGCACAGGGGTGGCAGCATCATGTTGTGGGGGTGCTTTGCTGCAGGAGGGACTGGTGCACTTCACGAAATAGATGGCATCATGAGGAGAGAAAAGTACGTGGATATATTGAAGCAACATCTCAAGACATCAGTCAGGAAGTTAAAGCTTGGTCACAAAAGGGTCTTCCAAATGGACAATGACCCCAAGCATACTTCCAAAGACCCCAAGCATACTTCCCAAGCATACTTCCAAAGTGGCAAAATGGCTTAAGGACAACAATGCCAAGGTATTGGAGTGGCCATCACAAAGCCCTGACTCCTATAGAAAATGTGTTGGTAGAACTGAAAAATTGTGTGAGAGCAAGGAGGCCGACAAACCTGACTCAGTTACACCAGCTCTGTCAGGAAGAATGGGCCAAAATTCACCCAACTTATTGTGGGAAGCTTGTGGAAGGCTACCCGAAACATTTGACCCAAGTTAAACAATTTAAAGGCAATGCTACCAAATACTAATTGAGTATATGTAAACTTCTGACCCACTGGGAATGTGATGAAAGAAATAAAAGCTGAAATAAATAATTCTCTACTATTATTCTGACATTTCACATTCTTAAAATAAAGTGGTGATCCTAACTGACCTAAAACTGTTTTTTTTCTAGGATTAAATGCCAGGAATTGTGAAAAACTGAGTTTAAATGTTTTTGGCTAAGGTGTATGTAAACTTCCCACTTCAACTGTATAAGCATACTGTATCTTGTCAGCTAAATGAACAACCCTACAGCCTATGCCATGGACCGTAGCCAGATAACATACAGTAGACCAACTCATATTCTGTTCACCTGAAAAACATTTTCTTCTTATCATGATGTTTCTTTAGACCTGACTAAAATAAATAGTGGATTTGTGGTTTACTGTACCGGCAGTCTTTTGCAATACAGTAACTGTCTGACAGATTTTCATGACCGCTACAGCCCTAGTCCTATATAAACACATTCTCCCTGGACAACTTCCTTCACAACAGCTCTACTCAATAGTTCTGCTCTGAGAAGCGCAAAACGTATGAATGCCCTGACTTCTGTAGAGGCCTTATCACCATACATGCTGTATAGCCACTTCAGATGTCAGGCTGACCATGCAGACCTTTTAAAGCTCAAATGAAATAATGCGGAGTCGGACAACCATTTGGTTCAAACACCCCCCCAGGACCAACTCTTCAAAAGGCCCCCGCCCCATGGCCCAACTCGCAACTCATCAGTCTGTGGTCCTAATAGCGCGTGGGGGGGAAAAAGGAGCAGGGCCCGACGGCAGAACATTTAAATATGTCTAGATTCGAGCTTTGATTGATACTGTATGACAATTGAGCCAGATGAGAGCCTTACATTAAAATACATTTTATGAGCCCAAGCCCAAAAAAATGGACCAACGATTGTCCTGTTATCCAATACATACTATAGGCTTTCCCATGTATTACACGCAACAGAAAATCATAAAAGCCCATAGATCTATTCTCTCTTGGGTAAATAAATGAAACAAGCTCCAGTTGTCTTTTTGTGTGGACTATTTCTGTACTGCATTATAATATACTGTATTAGGCCTATATAGACTGATATTACACACCTCTTACTACGAAATTGGGGAGAAAAAGGGGTAAAATTCAAAAAAATAAATTATACTGACACCATCTAACAATTTCCCCCTCCAGAAATGAGCGCAATAACACATTGGTCAAATTATTTGTAAAATAATATTGTAACATATTGGACAAAACATACAGTGCCTTGCGAAAGTATTCGGCCCCCTTGAACTTTGCGACCTTTTGCCACATTTCAGGCTTCAAACATAAAGATATAACATAAAGATATAAAACTATTTTTTTGTGAAGAATCAACAACAAGTGGGACACAATCATGAAGTGGAACGACATTTATTGGATATTTCAAACTTTTTTAACAAATCAAAAACTGAAAAATTGGGCGTGCAAAATTATTCAGCCCCCTTAAGTTAATACTTTGTAGCGCCACCTTTTGCTGCGATTACAGCTGTAAGTCACTTGGGGTATGTCTCTATCAGTTTTGCACATCGAGAGACTGAAATTTTTTCCCATTCTTCCTTGCAAAACAGCTCGAGCTCAGTGAGGTTGGATGGAGAGCATTTGTGAACAGCAGTTTTCAGTTCTTTCCACAGATTCTCGATTGGATTCAGGTCTGGACTTTGACTTGGCCATTCTAACACCTGGATATGTTTATTTTTGAACCATTCCATTGTAGATTTTGCTTTATGTTTTGGATCTTGTCTTGTTGGAAGACAAATCTCCGTCCCAGTCTCAGGTCTTTTGCAGACTCCATCAGGTTTTCTTCCAGAATGGTCCTGTATTTGGCTCCATCCATCTTCCCATCAATTTTAGCCATCTTCCCTGTCCCTGCTGAAGAAAAGCAGGCCCAAACCATGATGCTGCCACCACCATGTTTGACAGTGGGGATGGTGTGTTCAGGGTGATGAGTTGTGTTGCTTTTACGCCAAACATAACGTTTTGCATTGTTGCCAAAAAGTTCAATTTTGGTTTCATCTGACCAGAGCACCTTCTTCCCTTATGTTTGGTGTGTCTCCCAGGTGGCTTGTGGCAAACTTTAAACAACACTTTTTATGGATATCTTTAAGAAATGGCTTTCTTCTTGCCAATCTTCCATAAAGGCCAGATTTGTGCAATATACGACTGATTGTTGTCCTATGGACAGAGTCTCCCACCTCAGCTGTAGATCTCTGCAGTTCATCCAAAGTGATCATGGGCCTCTTGGCTGCATCTCTGATCAGTCTTCTCCTTGTATGAGCTGAAAGTTTAGAGGGACGGCCAGGTCTTGGTAGATTTGCAGGGGTCTGATACTCCTTCCATTTCAATGTTATCGCTTGCACAGTGCTCCTTGGGATGTTTAAAGCTTGGGAAATATTTTTGTATCCAAATCCGGCTTTAAACTTCTTCACAACAGTATCTCGGACCTGCCTGGTGTGTTCCTTATTCTTCATGATGCTCTCTGCGCTTTTAACGGACCTCTGAGACTATCACAGTGCAGGTGCATTTATACGGAGACTTGATTACACACAGGTGGATTGTATTTATCATCATTAGTCATTTAGGTCAACATTGGATCATTCAGAGATCCTCACTGAACTTCTGGAGAGAGTTTGCTGCACTGAAAGTAAAGGGGCTGAATAATTTTGCACACCCAATTTTTCAGTTTTTGATTTGTTAAAAAAGTTTGAAATATCCACAAATATCCACTTCATGATTGTGTCCCACTTGTTGTTGATTCTTCACAAAAAAATACAGTTTTATATCTTTATGTTTGAAGCCTGAAATGTGGCAAAAGGTCGCAAAGTTCAAGGGGGCCGAATACTTTCGCAAGGCACTGTACATACAATACGTATTTAATTTAACTGTGTACATAATGTTGCTTCTACCGTCTCTTACGACCGTTAATAACTTCTAGACATCAGAACAGCGATTACCGCGGACATTGAGAAACTTTTTCCTTTAAAGAGTCCGACGGGAAGACTTTCCTGCTTTCACTGGAACAGGCCCAGATCCCCGCCTTTTGCGTGAAGAAAGACGCAGGAATAGTGGCTGCAGATCGGGCAGCCCTCTGAGAATCCGGAGGCGAGCGAGTAAACTCCCACTGCCATCCATTGTTCTTGCTGACGTGCAACCGTTGGAAAATAAAGTTGATGACCTACGTTTTAAGATTATCCTACCAACGGGACATTAAAAACTGTAACATCTTATGTTTCACCGAGACGTGGCTGAACGATGATGATACGGACAATATAGAGCTAGCGGGATTTTCCATGCACCGGCAGAACAGAGACGCTACCTACGAGGGGTGGGGTGTGTGTGTCTATTTGTCAATAATTGCTGGTGTGCAATGTCTAATATTTAAAAAGTCTCGAGGTATTGCTCGCCTGTACCTTATGATAAGCTGTTGACCACACTATCCACCAAGAGAGTTGTCATCTATATTATTCATAGTCGTCTATTTACCACCACAGAACGAAGCTGGCACTAAGACAACTCTCAACCAACTCTATAAGGCCATAAGCAAAGAAGAAAATACTCACCCAGAAGCGGTGTTCCTAGTGGGACTTTAATGCAGGCAAATTAAATTTATTTATATAGCCCTTCGTACATCAGCTGATATCTCAAAGTACTGTACAGAAACCCAGCCTAAAACCCCAAACAGCAAGCAATGCAGGTGTAGAAGCACGGTGGCTAGGAAAAACTCCCTAGAAAGGCCAAAACCTAGGAAGAAACCTAGAGAGGAACCAGGCTATGTGGGGTGGCCAGTCCTCCTCTGGCTGTGCCGGGTGGAGATTATAACAGAACATGGCCAAGATGTTCAAATGTTCATAAATGACCAGCATGGTCAAATAATAATAATAAGGCAGAACAGTTGAAACTGGAGCAGCAGCACGGCCAGGTGGACTGGGGACAGCAAGGAGTCATCATGTCAGGTAGTCCTGAGGCATGGTCCTAGGGCTCATGTCCTCCTAGAGAGAAATAAAGAGAGAATTAGAGAGAGCATACTTAAATTCACACAGGACACCGGATAGGACAGGAGAAGTTCTCCAGATATAACAAACTGACCCTAGCCCCCCGACACATAAACTACTGCAGCATAAATATTGGAGGCTGAGACAGGAGGGGTCAGGAGACACTGTGGCCCCATCCGATGACACCCCCGGACAGGACCAAACAGAAAGGATATAAATAACCCCACCCACTTTGCCAAAGCACAGCCCCCACACCACTAGAGGGATAACTTCAACCACCAACTTACCATCCTGAGACAAGGCCGAGTATAGCCCACAAAGATCTCCGCCACGGCACAACCCAAGGGGGTTCATCTGTTTTTCCAAATTTTTACCAGCATGTCACATGTGCAACCAGAGAAAAAAAATCCTAGACCACCTTTACTCCACACACAGCGATGCATACAAAGCTCTCCCCCGCCCTCCATTTGGCAAATCTGACAATAATTCTATCCCCCTGATTCCTGCTTACAAGCAGAAACTAAAGCAGGAAGTACCAGTGACTCGCTCAATACGGAAGTGGTCAGATGACGCGGATGCTAGACCACAGGACTGTTTTGCTAGCACAAACTGGAAATGTTATGTGATTCATCCAATGGCATTGAGGAGTACACCACCTTAGTCATCGGCTTCATCAGTCCCCACAGTGACTGTATGTACATATCCCAACCAGAAGTCATGGATTACAGGCAACATCCGCATCGAGCTAAAGGCTAGAGCTGCCGCTTTCAAGGATCGGGACGCTAATCCGGACGCTGATAAAAAAAATCCTGCTTTGCCCTCAGACGAACTATCAAACAAGCAAAGCGTCAATACAGGATTAAGATTGAATCCTACTACACCGGCTCTGAAGCTCGTTGGATGTGGCAGGGCTTGAAAACTATTACGGACTACAAAGGGAAACCCAGACGTGAGCTTCCCAGTGACGGTAGCCTACCAGATGAGCTAAATGCCTTTTATGCTTGCTTTTAGGCAAGCAACACTGAAGCATGCACAAGAGCACCAGCTGTTCTGGATGACTGTGTGATAATGCTCTCGGTATCCGATGTGAACAAAACCTTTAAACAGGTCAACATTCACAAAGCCGCCGGGACAGACGGATTACCAGGATGTGTACTCAAAGCATGCGCGGACCAACTGTCAAGTGTCTTCACTGACATTTTCAACCTCTCCCTGACCGAGTCTAATACATACATCTTTCAAGCAGACCACCATAGTCCCTGTGCCCAAGGAAGCGAAGGTAACCTGCCTAAATTATTACCGCCCCATGAGAAAATGTTTTATTTAATACATTTTAGAATAAGGCTGCAACGTAATAAAAGGTGGAAAAAGTCGAGGGGTCTGAATACTTTCCGAATGCACTATACTACCTTGCGGTTGTCTGATCTTTCTATTCATGAATCATTTTGTTTGCAAAGGAAAAGTAAATGTCGACTGTTTTAGCATTTTCAATGTGCGCCTCAGCAGAAACATTTGTTCATGTCCCATATGCTTTTGGCATTGCGACAATAACTTTGTCTCTCACAAGTTCACACAAACACCAGTAAGTACATACACGTGCACATGTACATACACACACACTTGCGCTTTTTGTCCTT
The DNA here is from genome assembly GCF_013265735.2 of Oncorhynchus mykiss. Lineage (NCBI taxonomy): Eukaryota > Metazoa > Chordata > Actinopteri > Salmoniformes > Salmonidae > Oncorhynchus > Oncorhynchus mykiss. The sequence continues at coordinate 49,277,094 of NC_048566.1, read as the reverse complement.
GTTTCTGAAGACTGGCGTCAGTGAAGATCTCTCAGGGTGTCATCTTAAGGACACAACTAGAGTCACTCTGAAAGCCTCTGTTGACATCTGTTGCTATTGGAGAGGTATTCAGCGCTGGTTAAGAAAGACGGTTCATGTGGAGGTCTTGCCCTTCATTGTGCATGAAACTCAAAGTTCTTGGAGACTAATAATATGTAGATGTTTTTATGCGTTCTGAAAACACTGGGTGGTTTGGGGGTTGTCTCCCCTGGTTTATACGTTGTAGTTGTGCTCAGTGGATTAAGAAATGAAAGGGAAAGGTGTTTGAGTGAGTCATGAAGACTGAACTTGAAGAAATTTGCCTGAATATTTCAGTCATCTTTTCCCTACTTGTTCTTGGTACTGATGTTGCTCATTTTCTGTTGAAGTATTTAAGTGTCTGTTAACAAAAAAAATGTGTTTGCTTTGCATGTGTGTGTGTGTGTTAATCTGTGTGTGTAAGCTTGTGTGTGCATGTGTTGGTCTGAGTGTACTAAGCCCACACATCTCTCAGTGCTGCCTGTTCTCTGTCTGCACTCTGTCTGCCGGTTGGTGGGTGCCCCCGGGGCAGCATGCATCTTCCCCCTGGGACTCTGCGGAGTCTTTCCCATGGTATAACTCCCAGACCTTCCGCAACAGCACACAGCCCTGGAATGCACTTTCTTTCCTTCTCTCTCGCTCTCGGCAAGACAAAATGCCCCAGAATTTGAAGAATGCAGGGCTGTTCTGTTTCTCATTGAGTGGCAGAGAGGCCAGGGGGATAGGGGGGGAAAACAGGCCTAGGAGGCTCATTAACCCTTCCAGGGGTACGGAACGTACCCAAAAACCAATCTGTTACCGCAAATTGCTTGTACTTTAGTGGGAACATTTGAAGAAAGTTCAAATGTAAAGTTTTCAGAACGTCCGGGACTACGTTGGAATATTACTTAACTTTGTCGGAGCGTTTATTTACTTATTTGTATTGGATGGATGGATGGATGGATGACAAACAAAAGGAAACAATAGTAGAAATGAGTGTTTATGTGATTCTGTGTATCTCTAAGCACGTCTCCATCCAACCATTTCATGTGGATGAATTACCTGACGCATGAAAAAAGGCACGACCAAGCTAATGGAAACATGAAATTCCGGTACAATTTTTTTAAATGCAGACAGACAATTTGTTTGCTCGACATAGTTGGATCTTTTTGTGTCGGTAGAATGTATGAAATAAGTTATGAAATGAGTTATGAACTTCACAGGGTGGTGAATGTGCAAGGTGATGAGCTGGATACTCTTTTCCATGATGGATGGCTGCTTTTTGACAAATACTAATAATATCACTCTTCTCCATAATCATCTCGTAATGTAGGTAGCCTACCCCCCACTGTATCTGGGAGCTGTTGGCTAGAGAGGATGTTTCAAGAGTGGGTACATCTGCTAAGTAACCAACAGTTTTTGTGACAAAACCATCAGTAGAATTGAAAATGAGATGGAAACCCATTTAACTTGTGTTTTTCATTCGGTACATTGGAATTTAACTGTCAGTCATTTTTATGTGCATTAAGTCATCACGCACAGGCTATTATCCACATAATGTCAGTTTGATGGAAACAAATCTCTGGTTGGAAAATGTGCACATTGTTTTATGCAGATTTTAGAACATTTGCATGAAAATCTGTTGCAAATTGGAACAGCTACTGGCTGTTTATTTTTGCCACAGCAAGCCTTGTGTTGAATCCCCTCAGCATCTTGCATTGTAAATCTGTTTAGAGAAAATCTAGTGTGAATAAGCGCCCTCTGGGAACACATCTGAGGAACCTTCAGTGTTCCTGCTCCAAAGTGTCCACACAGTGAATAAAAATGAACATTTCCACCGCAAATGTCTTTTGTAAGGACAAGCAGCAGTGCTACATGCTGATTGTCCTTCAGTTTGTGGTATTAGACCAACACGGATTAGGTAGTACACACACACACACACACACACACACACACACACACACACACACACACACACACACACACACACACACACACACACACAGAGCGAGTGAGAACCGGTCAGTCCTTCACCATAGTACATCACACTGGACACAATCTATTACAGCGCTTAGTGTTGTGGATCATCAATAATATGCGTTATTGCCCAGCAAGCCAATAAAGATTATATGGCGGGACATTTAGTGCTGTGATGCATCGATTGAGGAGTTAAGCCTGGCACTTTTATCTCAGCCCTATAGACCTCTGAGGAGTTCTCAGTACATCCAGCCACCCTCTGTCTGCGGTCAATAGTGTTCAATGTGGAACAAAACCACTGTTTCTTAGTTTGCCCATTTCTCTCACTTTTTGTAATTTAAGTGGCTTTGTTTCAACATTAAAGCAGACTCTCATTAGGGAAATAAATTGCTGTCCTACAACAATTGCTGTCCTGTAATTCTCTGATAATACCTATTGTATGACTCTACTCACAGTGATTGGCATTGTTTGTTTGTTTGGTATTACACAACGGTGTATCTGTACCAATGCAATGTATCTCACAAATATTAGGTGACATAGTTATATTGGACTGTGTACTATACGAGTACCTATGCTGTCCCTAATGCTGGTATGCTGTTTTAAGTGGTTTTCATCCAATATACTGTCCTTTAACCTCCCTTCCATAATGATTTGAACTAAAACCTCTATTAAAGAGGCTTGGTGACTGGATGTCTCCTGTGATGGCAATTACTCTTAGTGCAACCCATTCCCTGATGCTGCACAAACACTTTAATTCCCTGGACAGCAGCCAGCATGATTGGAAAATAAATGTAATTGAGAGTGTGAAATATTACATGTTGTAATTAGAGGTTAACCTTATTGTTGGACAGATGGTTTTTCTTAATATTATTTTGTAAAAGGAATCAGAAAATTGACTGAAGGAGCATTATTTGGCAGTGAAACGGCTCGTAGAGTGGGGATGCTAGTTCTCACTGTTGGATTTACAGTATCATCTGCAATTCATCTTAGTGACCATATTTACTACTCAGATGTGTTTTCATCTCTGCCCCTCAGATTGGTCAGCAGTGAACTTCCTTCATCATACACAAAATGGCTACTATGCCAGGATCTCTTATTTCCCTATGAGCATCTTCTACAATGCCTTCAGAAAGTATTCACGCCCCTTGACTTTTTCCACATTTTGTTGTGTTACAGCCTGAATTTAAAATCTATTAAATGGAGATGTTGTGTCACTGGTCTACTCAATTCCCCATAATGCCAGTGTAATTATGTTTTTAGGAATGTATACAAATCATTTAAAAATGAAAAGCTGAAATGTCTTGAGTCAATAAGTATTCAACCCCTTTGGTATGGCAAGCCTAAATAAGTTCAGGAGTAATGTATATACTTAATAATTCACATAATAAGTTGCATGGACTCTGTGTGCAATAATAGTGTTTCAATGAGTTTTGAGTAACTACCTCATCTCTGTACACCGACAAATACAATTCTGCAAGGTCCCTCTGTCGAGCAGTGATTTTCAAACAAAGATTCACCCACAAAGACCACAGAGGTTTTCCAATGCCTCGCAAAGAAGGGGCACCTATTGGTAGATGGGTAAAAAATAAAAACAAAGCAGACATTGAATATCCTTTTGAGCATGGTGAAATTAGTAATTATACTTTGGATGGTGTATCAATACACCCAGTCACTACAGGCATCCTTCCTAACTCAGTTGCCAGAGAGGAAGGATACCACTCAGGGATTTCACCAAGTGGCCAAATGTAACTTTAAAACAGATACAGAGTTTACTGGTTGTGATAGGAGAAAACTGAGGATCAACAACATTGCAGTTCCTCCACAATACTAAGCTAAATGACTGTGAAAGAAGGAAGCCTGTACAGAATACAAATTTTCCAAAACATGCATCCTGTTTGCAATAAGGCACTATTGTAAAACAGAAGAACATGTGGCAAATAAATACAAAGAGTTTAATATTGGTGCAAACACATCACTGAGTACCATGATGGTGGCTGCATCAGGTTATGGGAATGCTTGTCAGTGTCATGGACCAGGGATTTTTAAGATAAAAAGAAATGGAATAGAGTTAAGCTAAAATCCTAGAGGAAAACTGGGTTGTCTGCTTTCCAACAGACACTAGGAGACAAATTCACATTTCGATAGGGCAATAACCAATAACACAAGGCCAAATATACACTGGAGTTGCTTACCAAGACAACGTTGATTATTCATGGGTGGCATAGTTAGTGTTGACTTAAATCAACTTGAAAATATATCACAAGATATGAAAATGGCTGTCTAGCAATGATCAACAACCAACTGTTTATAATTGTAATGGCTTTAAAAAATAAAAAATAATAATTTCACCTTTATTTAACCAGGTAGGCCAGTTGAGAACAAGTTCTCATTTACAACTGCGACCTGGCCAAGATAAAGAAAAGCAGTGCGACAAAAAAAAAACAGAGTTACACATGGGATAAACAAAACGTACAGTCAAATTACACAATAGAAAATCTGTATACAGTGTGCTTAGCCAATACGAAAAGACAATCAGTATTTACCTGGCTAAAAGAGAAGGAATATAATTGATCTTGTTAAAAGGAAACTCATTCAACAATTTTAGATGAAGTTGTGTGGAAACAGGACTGGAATATATTTCTTCCTTGGGCAAAGAAATTCAGAAGGGGTGATATTAATTAACAGTAATTTTGATCCGAATTTGCAAATTGTCAAAACAGATCAAGGTAGATGGGTGATTTTAAAATATGTTATTGGACCATAAACCGATATGGCTCATATGGTCCAAATAATGTTGACCCACGCTTATTTGAAAATATAATAATTGATCAACCCTACAAGCAATACAATACTCTATTATTATGGTGGGAGATTATAATTTTTCCCTGGAGTTAAAGCTGCAGATAGCAGTACTGGGTGATTTGAAAAATCAGTCAATCGATCAAAAATATATCGTAATACTTTTAGCAAACAAATGTAATCTACAATCTGTAGAAACTGAGAATGGAATGTGTCAGACCTTTTATGAAGCATAACAGCACAGTTGAAAAATATGGCAAATAGAAATCCAATATGTATGGTGTTAAGAGATAGATAGGAGGAGTTGAATGGAGCTGTGAAGGGTGGGACTGATAACCAATGTAAAATGTGTATAGGGTCAGAACTTTTGGGAAACAGCACAGTTAAAATACAGTGGGGAGAACAAGTATTTGATGCACTGCCGATGTTGCAGGTTTTCCTACTTACAAAGCATGTAGAGCTCTGTAATTGTTATCATAGGTACACTTCAACTGTGGGAGACGGAATCTAAAACAAAACACCAGAAAATCACATTGTATGATTTTTAAGTAATTAATTTGCATTGGATGGACATCAGAAAAAGATGGGGGGAAAAAAAATAGATTAGATTGTGTCTGTAAAATGTATATAATGTGCTTAAGCTGGAAGTAGAAGCCTAAGTGGTGGTGTTCATTAGTTTACTCCAATTAGGGGAGGGAAAGTATGGTTACTGAAAAAAAACTTCACAGATCTTGAATCATTAAAAAAAAGAATATTGTGCAAATATTGTACAATCCAGGTGTGCAAAACTCTTGGAGACTTGCCCAGAAAGACTCACAGCTGTAATCGCTGCCAAAGGGGATTCTAACATGGTATTCATACCCCTTGACTTATTCCACATTTTGTTGCTTCACAGCCTGAATTCAAAATTAATTAAATATACTTTCTCACCCATCTACACACAATACCCAATAATGACAAAGTGAAAACATTGTTTTTAGAAATGTTTGCACGTTTATTGAAAATGAAATTACAGAAATATCTCATTTATCCTAAGCATTCACACCCCCGAGTCAATACTTTGTAGAAGCACCTTGAGTGGCGATTACAGCTGTGAGTCTTCTTGGGTATGTCTGTATCAACTTTTGCACATCTGGATTTTCTCCCATCCTTCCTGGCAGATTTTCTCAAGTTCGGTTAAGTTAGATGGGGAGCGGCGGTAAACAACAATGTTCAGGTCTTTCCACAGATTTCTTGAGTAGCTCAACCACTTTCATATTCTTGTTCTGAAGTCATTTCAGTGTTGCTTTGACTGTATGCCTGGGGTCATTGTCCTGTTTGATTGTAAATCTTTGCCATAGCCTAAGGTCGTTTGGCTCTATTTATCGTTCACTCTATCCTGCCAGTCTCCAAGTCGCTTCCGCTGAGAAGCATCCCCATAGCATGTTGCTGCCACCACCATGCTTCACTCTCTTGCGCCCTTCAAACTTCAGCAGGGAGTGGCCTGCTTTAAAATGATTATTAACAACTCGGGCCACACCCCTGGTGCCACACTCTTAGCTCCCCTCTTCCTGCCACTGTAGCCATCACATAGTGAATCCACAAGCTACATTTTGAATGCCTTCAGGGACCAGCGCCTACATGTTGAGCATCCCTCAATACATCATACTTACACCATTTTCTGCCTGTGCATCCAACGTTGTAATAGCTCCTCAGTTGGTCGAGATGGTCAACACCGCCCATTTTCTTGTTGTAATCCAAGCCCTGGAACATATATACTGTAAATTCGTTCTGCCTGAACTTGGACACTGGTTCTTCCCTGAGCTGTTTGTGGACAGAAGATGCATCCCTTTTCTTTCCTCCAGCGACATGCCATTACTTTAACTGCAGGACATTTCACACACTGACATTTCTGTAGCTTTCTCTCCATAATGGCATCATTGAAGCTCTTACGATTGGGCCTTATTGTGGCACAGTAATAGGTGTCGGCATTAACCAAGTCTCTCACCTGAGGAATGGATGAAAAAAGTTGTCTGGGTAAAGGTGGTGTTGTAACAATAGGTAGCCTCTCATGAGCTCCATTACAACTCTGTAGGCTAAGCTGAGCTCAGTTTACTTTGTGCAAATTGTCTGTCTCATTTGTTGAATTTATATCTGAAAAGGGCATGTACCAACTTACTTGCTCAAAGCGGTTGTGTGGCATTTTGCTAGCTAGTTTGTGGTACCCTGAGGGCAGCGTCAGTAGACCTGTAGTCAATGAGAGAGGGTAAGTGGTTGATGCTCATGAGAATATTGATGCCTATTAAGCATTTCATCTCCTCTTCAAACATGCCAAACCATGATAGTGTGGCATTGGATGTGGTGGTGGACAGGTTGGTGTTAAAAAACAAAAAACAGACTCCTAACACTTAAAAACAACTCCAAAACTCCTGCCACTTTTATTTTAGGCCCAGGCTGTGTGGTACAAGGGTGTGTGGTGGGACTTAGGGCAGACGTACAGTCATGGCCGAAAGTTTTGAAAATGACACAAATATTAATATTCACCATGTTTGCTGCTTCAGTGTCTTTAGATATTTTTTGTCAGATGTTACTATGGAATACTGAATTTCATAAGTGTCAAAGACTTTTATTGACAATTACATGAAGTTGATGCAAAGAGTCAATATTTGCAGTGTTGACCCTTCTTTTACAAGACCTCTGCAATCCGCCCTGGCATGCTGTCAATTATCTTCTGGGCCACATCCTGACTGATGGCAGCCCATTCTTGCATAATCAATGCTTGGAGTTTGTCAGAATTTGTGGGTTTTTGTTTGTCCACCCGCCTCTTGAGGATTGACCACAAGTTCTCAATGGGATTAAGGTGTGGGGAGTTTCCTGGCCATGGACCCAACATATCGATGTTTTGTTCCCCGAGCCGACCCTTTGATGTAAAATGTGAGCTCTGTGCACACATTTCAAGTTAAGATGAAACTTTTAGATATATTTCACCAACAATTCCCAAAAATCTTGCCCATATCAAGTAAACATGTTTTCAGATTTGGAGTTTAATACTCACATGTACAGGTTTGCTGGTGTGATTTGTATGGTACAGTTAAATTATTAGGCCCAGAGCTCCAATATGCAGTACTAGTGAAATAAAAAATAAAGTAGAAATGGCACTATATACATCATAACTGTAGCAGTGATGAATGAATAAATGTCCATGGGGTGGAAGCAGAGTAAAGACTGTTGAGGGGAAAATGTCCATAGGGGGAAAAGTATGTAAGGTAAGTGACTGTTGAGGGGGAAGCAGGTAGCTGACTATTGGTGGGTATTCATCATGATGATCTGAGGGTAGAAACTATTTATATCACCCTCTAAAGCACCCGCAACGGTGAAGTTGCCGTACCAGGCTGTGATGCAGCCTGACAGTATGCTCTCGATGGTGCTCCTGTAGAACACTGAGGGACCTCGGGGACAGGCCAAATTTCTTCAGTGTCCTGAGGCTGAAGAGTTGCTGTCATGCCTTCTTCACCACGGTCTCTCTGAGATGTGTATGCAGAGGAATTTAAAGTTATTGACCGTCTCCATTGTGGCCCCGTTGATGAGGATGAGGGCTTGTCCAGCCTGGTTCCTCCTGAATTCCACAATCTGCTTGTATTCTTCCACACACACACACAACATTATTTATTTTGGCTGCTAAACACATTTTACACATGTAAACACACACACACACCGAGGTGGCCTGGCGAGGCTAACACTAGCTCCCAAAGCCGGGGATCAATTTATTCAGGTGGAAGGAAAAAAAGGGGGGCTGGGGCTGCCTCATTATCTCTAGCCACAGACAGCCTCTGGATGGAATTTACTGGCTGGTAAATGCAACATGACGTCCAGACAGTCCACCACTGACAGCGCAAATGCTTTATCTCCCAGGGAATGAGTATTCCTCTGTCATGTCGATTCAGCCAGCCGTAAAGGAGAGGGGGGAGAGGGATTGGATATGGAGGGGGAAAAGGAGTGAGGACAGAGGGAGGAAAAAGAGAGATGGGGAGGGAGGGAAATGGAGAAAGGATCCCTTGATTTAAATGAATGGTAGAAGCTGGAGGAGAATGAATGAGCGAGAAAAGAGATTCACACTTGTTTTGCCATCGGAATATCCACCCTGTGCCAACACCTTTGAATGGAAACATAATCTCATTGGTAGCCTGATCTATCATGTATTTTAGTGTATGATTCCTCAAACTGGCATTGCCATAACTAATAACTTAACATATAGCATTTCTAATAAATATATTTCTAAATTTTCATCTCCATCAGTAATCGGAGTGGCAGTCTTGGCTGGGTGGAGGGAAGCAGCAGGTGTGTGAGAGATGTTGCCTGGCACAAACATAGAGAACCAAGTATTATGAAATCACCAGCAGATGGGCACTATTCCTGTCAATTATGTCTCCTTTTTTAATGGGAAATTCTTCCCAAAATAAGCTATACATTTTCTGCCAGTGAATTGTGGAGCATCATATGGAATATCAACAGAGAGGGGGAGACACTCTCAGACTTCCCTACAAAAAAGTCTGAGTTCTAATGAGGTAAACCTCCCCAAGTATTTCTCTCACACTGTGTATCTTTGTGTTTATTGGCTTGTTTATATCACCCTTAATATGTAGAATTAGCCACGAGGACTGCCACACTATAGCTTGTCCTGTTGCTCAGAGGAGATGTATGCTGATACCCTGGTTGTAGACAGCATTGGTTTAGCAAGTATTGGTTTAGCACTGTAGTCTTCCCACAACTGTAGCATTCTTGTGTCTGCCTGTGGACTGCCCACAAACCAATCCCTGACAGTCAGACACAAAGACACACACACACACACACACACACACACACACACACACACACACACACACACACATACACACACACACACACACACACACACAGAGTGAGGGGTGACTGAGTTCGACTCTATAACTCTACCTCTCTGCAACCCCTCAGGTACATTCCTACATTTCCAATGCACCTCTTTCACAAACTATCCAGTCGCCACCATCAAATGGTCTGAATGGACAGTTGTGATTCGTATGCGTGGAGCGCGATGTAACATTCACGTATTAACATTCATCTTTGTTTACTGCCAATAATGTAAAAGAATAGCCTAAAACAACCTTATATATGTTAGGTTTAGATAGATAGATAGATAGATGGTTTAGATATTTTTCAATAATCAATGGGTAGGTTATCATTCTTTTAAAGCCACATACATTGTTTTGACTTAAAGTATATGGGGTTGTTTTAAGAAGGTCATACCAAGGATCGTTTAGCTATTTGATTTTGAATTGTTAGACCCCTTTAAGACATATTTGATGAACAATTATTTTTGGTCTTACTGCTATTAGCCCACACAAACGCATTGGATAACATATTCACTAAATAGAGCATGTATAATGTTGGTTTTGAAGTGTTTCTCCTCTCTATCTTGAGAGATATAAGAAACATCTGCAAATTTTCGTTTTACATGTATTAAACCCACATTTTTGGCATTAAAGAATATCATTTATTAGCTCAGTTCAAATGTCCTACCCATCGGAACCCCAAATATAAGCGTGTTTGTAAACAAACACTGTATAGCCTCAAAACATGGTTAAAACAGAAGTGTTGATATCATGGATGGTCATTCAGTGTATCCATAGCTCTGTCCATTTAATTTGAGAGCCGTGGCATTTCTCCAGCCCCATCCATTTAGCTTTTTACCAAAACAGTAGCAGGATGACTTATCACAGAGTGGGCCTTCAACAGTTAGGCTGCAGGGGGAGGTGAGCGATGGCAGTGGTGGCAGCCAGACAGACAGGAGGGAAAACGGTGATTTCAGTGGCTGCCATTTGTATTAATCAGTTCTCGCTCTCAGGTGCTGTCTGAGCTGTGGATAATGAGTGTGGCCCACTCAAGGGCGCATCTGTCACCTGGATGTGCCCTTTCACAGCCTGCCAGTAGGATTGTATGCATGCGTGCCCACACACACACACACACACACACACACACTTCCTATCCCTACCTTGTTCCCTATCCAGCGCTTGTGTGTAAAGCAGGTCAGTGTCTGTGAGCAGATGCTATTATCTGTGGTCCCTCTTTTCCTCTGATAACCAGGACTTTCCACATGCCAGAGGGAATTACCCTCACCCAGTGCCGATTAATTTAACAGACCCACAGGCCGTGGCCAATATAGTCACATAAGGAAGGTAAAACATATAGGGCTGTGACGGTCATGGAATTTTGGATGATGGTTTTTGGCCAGACAAATGGACGCGGTCACCGTAATAACCGGTTGAATAGCAATTTTTGTATATACAGTATATAGATTTTTTTTGACGCACATTTTCTCCTTTCCTCCACTCCTGACTGCATGTGCTGCCATAGGAATAGAATCAATAGAACAGGCGTCCAAGCATTCAAGTCAATGATGGCATAATGGGTGGACTGGCGGCCATCGCGAGTGTATCCGGAGAGACTATTAGGACACATCTGACGCTTAAACCAACTAGAAAAAAACGGACCCTTCCGTTAGCCCTAACTAAACCCTTAGCCCTAACCTTGACCTCATTTTTATCAATTCTGAAACAACAAATCGGTTTGGCCTGTTCTTATAGCCTTTTCCAGTGTACCCACAGGAGCAAAGCAGGACATACATTTAGAAAGTAAAAGCAGGATATGTGCTATGATTTGTTGATTCAACTCAACTGACATTACAAAGAAAATTAAATGAGCCACATCAGTTGAAGGAACATTCTACATGCCAATGGAAATGATTGTATCACGGCCATTACAGGTAGCCATTGTGAGTGTACCCATGGGTTTACCAGCCAAATTGCCAGGGTTAGAGGTTCCAAACCATTTATTTATTCTATTGCTGCAGGGAGGGGGGCATTGCCTAGACAACCGAAGACTCGTTTGCTACAACGCCTTGCTTGTTTCAGCAAGGAGCAACAATGTTTTATCACGTTGTTAGGAGTACATGTTACCAAAGAAACTGACTCATCCACAAGAAGGGACGGCCGGCCTGTCTTCAGTCAGCTGTTTGTTAGAAATATGACCGGTATTTTATTTTCATGCCTGTCGACATCCATAAACGTCGGTTACAAGGCTATACAGTAGTTTTGCCAGCCTTAAGAACATATTCATTGGCAATGCGAAACACCTTCATAAGCTCTTCATTGACATTTATGAACGTTTGTCACTCAAGGTTCAGGTTGTCACCCTGTGCTAACCTTCATACAGTAACGCTATTGATAATGGTATTTTCCTTTTATCAATTAAGATATTGACAACGTACAGCATATTTCTTATTTAGTCCTTCCTTATACATTGTCTTCATTTTTGGCGTAGGCCTAAGTTCCGATTCCCATTCTTGACCTTAGATTGACAAGATTTATGATTCTGCTCGCTTATCGCTTCAATGCAGATATTGTTTAATGTCAAGAAGTCAGTGATTGAGTGCCTAATGAAAATGTAGACTTTCTGGAAATAAACACCTCCCTAGATGGCAGTCCTACAGACATTCTTGGGCAGTCAGGCTTTGTTTACTCTCCACTTCCAATTCAAACTTAACTTTGAATTTGATTTTGCTTTCTGATATTTCTATGCTGAAGCACCATAGTCTTTCTCGGGGATGTAAAAATCATTGAGTGGTAGACAGTCTGAAGGAACTGAAGTTCACATTAGGTCGTCATAATTCAACTACGAGTCCCATGAGGTATTGCTTTATGACATTTCCCCTAAAGGATGAAGGGTAATATGGCGGGCCCATCAGAGCTGGGCAGTTCTCAGATGGACTAAATTAGATTTCTCTTTTTATCTTCTCTTCACTCATTCCTGCCCCCAGAAATGCAATAGCTGTTAACCCATTAAAGTCCTCTAACTATATTTACACTGAAAAATATTATTAACGCAGTGTTTGCTTCCATGTTTCATGAGCTGAAATAAAAGATCCCATAAATATTCCGTACACACAAAAGCTTTTCTCTCAAATTGTGCACATATGTGTTTACATCCCTGTTAGTGAGCATTTATCCTTTGCCAAGATAATCCATTCACTTGACAGGTGTCCTATCAAGAAGCTGATTAAACACATTATCATTACACAGGTGCACCTTGTGCTGGGGGCAATAAAATGCCACTATAAAATGTGCAGTTTTGTCACAACTTGAGACATCTGTGACATTGTGTTTTGAAGGAGCTTGCAATTGGCATGCTGACAACAGGAATGTACCCCAGAGCTGTTGCAAAATAATGTAATGTTCATTTCTCTACCATAAGCCACCTCCAACGTCGTTTTAGAGAGTTTGGCAGTACGTCCGAACGGCCTCACAACCACAGATCACGTGTAAGGCGCCGTGTGGCTGAGTGGTTTGCTGATGTCAACGTTGTGAACAGAGTGCCCCATGGTGGCTGTGGGGTTATGGTATGGGCAGGCATTAAGCTACGGACAGCGAACAAAATGTTATTTTATCGATGGCAATTTGAATTCACAGAGCTACCGTGACGAGATCCTGAGGCCCGTGGTCGTGCCATTCATCCGCTGCCATCACCTCATGTTTCAGCATGATAATACACAATTCCTGGAATCTGAAAATGTCCCAGTTCTTCAATGGCCTGCATATTCACCAGACATGTCACCCATTGAGCGTGTTAGGGATGCTCTGGATCGACTTGTACGACAGCGTGTTCCAGTTCCCGCCAATATCCATAAACTTTGCACAGTCCTCCAGGCCGTGCTGCTGCTCCAGTTTCAACTGTTCTGCCTGTTATTATTATTTGACCATGCTGGTCATTTATGAACATTTGAACATCTTGGCCATGTTCTGTTATAATCTCCACCCGGCACAGCCAGAAGAGGACTGGCCACCCCACATAGCCTGGTTCCTCTCTAGGTTTCTTCCTAGGTTTTGGCCTTTCTAGGGAGTTTGCGTAATGATGAATCCCAGGACCAGTGGGTAGTACTCTGGCGACATTGTATGCCGGAGGGGAGGATCAGGAGCAGACGTGACACGAATGAATGTAATTCAATTGACTGATTTCTTTTTATACGAACTTTAACTTAGTGGCAGGGTAGCCTAGTGGTTAGAGTGTTGGACTAGTAACCAGAAGGTTGCAAGTTCAAACCCCTGAGCTGACAAGGTACAAATCTGTTGTTCTGCCCCTGAACAGGCCGTTAACCCACTGTTCCTTAACTTTTATTATTGACCAAATACTTATTTTCCACCATAATTTGCAAATAATTCATAAAAAATCCTACAATGTGCTTTTCTGGATTTTTTTCTCTTATTTTGTCTGTCATAGTTGAAGTGTACCTATGATGAAAATTACAGGCCTCTCTCATCTTTTTAAGTGGGAGAACTTGCACAATTGGTGGCAGACTAAATACTTTTTTGCCCCACTGTATTCTTTGTTTAATGCCAGTGTAGAGGACCTAGAGAGCTGCCCTGTGGTACACCACACTTTACATGTTTTACATTAGAGTAGCTTCCTTTATAGAAAACCTTTTTTAAGTTAGTTCTGAATCCACGATATGGCAGAGTTTGAAAAGCCATAACACATACGTTTTTTCAACAACAGGTCAATAATATCAAAGGCTGCACTGAAATTTAACAGTTGACAAGGAGAACACGTGGACATGAATAGGTTAAAAATAGACTATTTAGGCTGCTTTTTTTATGCCAACTTTGTGGGAATTTTATCTTCAAAATAAATTAGCAGACAGAAAGTGAGGGTGAATACAATTGGAATAAATATGAAGTAAGTGCCAGTATTTTAAGATGAGGCATTTGTTGCAATGGTATGATTTAAGACTATTTGTATTTAATTTGCTGCAATGGTATGATTTAAGACTATTTGTATTTAATTTGCTGCAATGGTATGTTCTGGATTTGGGTTTGGAAACCTTTTAGTCCTGAAGCAATTGCCATTCGTAAGGTCAAAGGAGTTGGATCCTGTCAGATCTCCCCAAGGAGATGTGGGTGTGGAGTCAGGCGCAGGAGAACCAAGTTCCGAAGGAAAAGGGGCGTTTTATTAAACAAGTTCAAAATAACAGGACACCGGACTAGCCACAACCCCACTCAGACACAGTCCAGGGAAAAAACACCTGTTAAACATGAACTAAAGAAAACACAACCCAAAACTAACTGACAGTCAAACGAAAACAGTCCCGCACAAAAACCCAAAGGAAATGTTGAGATTAAATACCCTCCCTAATTAACCAAAATGAAACCAGGTGAAAAACAAAACAGACATAACCAAAAGAAAAGGGAAAAAGTGTCGGTGGCCGCTAGTAGACCGGCGACGACGACCGCCGAGCGCCGCCCGAACAGGGAGAGGAGCCACCTTCGGTGGAAGTCGTGACAGATCCATTAGTAAATAATAAAGTACATGTGATACATTTTAACAAGAGGGTAATCATTAAATATGGTGCAGTCGACTCCAAATAAGTGAACGCTCTAAGTGTACTACACTTCTCCCAATTCGTCAAGACAGTCCCAAGCCGTTGAATTTATTACGACTTTATATCTTAATGAAGCATCAATATTTTCAGTCTCAAATCAAAAACAATACACAATCATTATTCACTTACCTTGGAGGGACACCAATCAGTGCACATGAGGGATCAAGTTAAATTAGCGACACTTTCGCCTTAGCCTCGTAAAAAATGCATGAAATATGTAGGCATCAAAACAAAAACAGGACTGACGGGAATAAATAAGTAGCAACCGTTGGCTGCACACTGTTTTTTTTATTACTAGATTGGACACATTTAGTTTCCAGTGAACACACACGCCACATGTTCAACCGTTCAATAAAGACTAAATTAGATGAAAGATGTTATCTGCAGCCTCCAGGATGTGTGTGTGTGGCATTATACTTCTTAGCGTTTGTCTCTTGGAAGAAATGAGAGCCTTAATCAGAAGCGTAGAGTGTAAGGAGATCATTCTCTGGACAGACACACAGACTCAATCATTGAGACACAATCGATACAAACATTTTCTTTATCTCACCCATCTACACACAATACCCCATAATGACAAAGTGAAAACATGTTTTTGAAAATGTTTGCAAATTTCTTACATTT